>NC_092042.1:36268975-36598139 GCF_003086295.3 Arachis hypogaea | reverse complement strand
ATTCGACCATGCCTAGACCCTATGCTTATGTATTTTCAACGGTGGAGTTTCTACACACCATAGATTAAGGTGTGGAGCTCTGCTGTACCTCGAGTATTAATGCAATTACTATTGTTCTTCCATTCAATTCCGCTTGTTCTTGTTCTAAGATATCACTTGTTCTTCAACTTGATTAATGTGATGATCCGTGACACTCATCATCATTCTCACCCATGAACAAGGTGACTGACAACCACTTCTGTTCTACAAGCAACTAAGGCTGTAGTGAATATCTCTTGGATTCCTGATTGCACGATGCATGGTTGATCGCCTGACAACCGAGTGCTCGTCTGACAAACGAGCCAACCATTCCGTGAGATCAGAGTCTTCGTGGTATAGGCAAGAACTGATGGCAGCATTCAAGAGAATCCGGAAGGTCTAACCTTGTCTGTGGTATTCTGAGTAGGATTCAATGATTGAATGACTGTAACGTGCTTCAAACTCCTAGCAGGCGGCGCGTTAGTGACAGACGCAAAAGAATCAATGGATTCTATTCCGGCCTGACCGAGAACCGACAGATGAATTCCGCTATGCTGTGACAGAGCATATGCAATCGCTTTCACTGAGAGGATGGGAGGTAGCCATTGACAACGGTGAAACCCTACACAAGCTTGCCATGGAAAGGAATAAGAAGGATTGGATGAAGACAGTAGGAAAGCCGAGAGACGGAAGGGAAGGCATCTTCATGCGCTTATCTGAAGTTCCTACCAATGAATTACATAAGTATCTCTATCTTTATCTTTATGTTATTTTCGTTCATCACCATATACATTTGAGTTTGCCTGACTAAGATTTACAAGATGACCATAGCTTGCTTCAATACTAACAATCTCCGTGGGATCGACCCTTACTCGCGTAAGGTTTATTACTTGGACGACCCAGTGCACTTGCTGGTTAGTTGTGCGAAGTTGTGTAATGCCATGGTATTGAGTTACCAAGTTTTTGGGGCTCATGACCGGGGATTATGAGAGTTGTGAAAAAGTATTGTTCACAATTTCGCGCACCAAGTTTTTGGCGCCGTTGCCGGGGATTGTTCAAGTTTTGAGCAAGCTTTTGGTAACATCAGTGCCAAGATCCGGCAACAACACCAAGTTTTTGGCGTTATTGCCAGAGATTGTTCTGGTTTGGATAACTGACGGTTCATCTTGTTGCTTAGATTAGGTATTTATTTTTTCGAAATTCTTGAAGATGAATTGTAGAGTTTCATGATGATTTGTTGAAATCTGGCTGGCTGAGAAGCCATGTCTAATCTCATTGGACCGAGGTTTCAACTTATCACCACAAGAGCTTGTTGATTTCTTGTCAATCTTGATTTTGGAGCAGTGATCTGCTAAGGCTTGCTGACCTTTGGTCATGTCTAGTGTTTTGGACCGAAGCTTTCTTTGAGAGCTTGGCTGGCTGTGAAGCCATGTCTAATTCCTGGACCGGAGTCTTAGACTAGCATTGCACTGATTCTTGGAATTCTCATTAAGAATTTTGATATCTTTTTCCACTTAATTTTCGAAAAACACAAAAAAAATTACAAAATCATAAAATCCAAAAAAAAATTTTTTGAGTCTAGTGTCTCATGTTGAGTTTGGTGTCAATTGCATGTTTATGTTCTTATTGCATTCATGCATGTGTCTTAAGGATCTTCAAGTAAATCTTGATGATTTTCGTGCTCTAATCTTTAAATTCTATTGACTTGAGTGTTTTGTGTGTCTCATATGCATTCTCATTAGTGTCAGTAGTATACAAACTGCTAAGTTTGGTGTCTTGCATGCATTGTTATTTGATTCTAGTTGACTTTTGATTTTTCCTTATTATTAAAAATCCAAAAATATTTTTAATTTGTGTCTTCTCAAGTCAATAATACAGAGAATTGAAGATTCAGAACAGCAGAGGAATTGCACAGAAAAAGCTGGGCGTTCAAAACGCCCAGTAAAGAAGGACAGACTGGCGTTTAAACGCCAGCCAGGGTACCTGGTTGGGCGTTTAACGCCCAAAAGGGTAGCATTTTGGGCGTTAAACGCCAGAATGTGCACCATTCTGGGCGTTTAACGCCAGGATGGCTAAAGGGGGAAGATTTTGTTTTCAAATCAAATTTTTTTTTTAAGTTTTCAAAATCTTTTCAAAATCAAATCTTTTTCAAATCAATTTTTCAATCAAATCTTTTTCAAAATCAATTTCTTTCTATTTTCAAAGATACTTACTATCAATTAATGATTTGATTCAACATTTCAAGTATGTTGCCTTTTCTGTTGAGAAAGGTTTAATGTTTGAATCATATCTTTTCTTGTTAGTCAAGTTTTTAATTTTCAAAATCAAATCTTTTTAAAATGTTTTTCAAATCATATCTTCTCAATCACATTTTTTTAAAAAAAACCAATCATATCTTCTTAACCACATCTTTTTCAAAATAGTTTTCAATCAAATCTTTTTGATTTCTGATTTCAAAATCTTTTTCAAAAATCACTTGATTTCTTTTCCACTTTCATTTTCGAAAATTAAGTAATATTTTTCAAAAATGTTTTCAAAATCTTTCACTTAATTTTCGAAAATTACTTCCCCTCTTCTCACATCCTTCCATTTATGGACTAACACTATCCCTTAATGCAAAATTCGAACTCCATCTCCTTTGATAAGTTCGAATTTTCTACTTCTGTCTTCTACTCTTCTTTTCCTCTGACACTTCAAGGAATCTCTATACTGTGACATAGAGGATTCCACATTTTCTTGTTCCCCTCTCTTTCTTATGAACAGGAGCAAAGACAAAGGCATTCTTGTTGAGGCTGATCCTGAACCTGAAAGGACCTTGAAGAGAAAGCTAAGAGAAGCCAAAGCACAACTCTCTTTAGAGGACCTGACCGAATTCTTCAAAGAGGAAGAACACATGGCAGCCGAAAACAACAACAATGCCAACAATGCAAGGAAGGTGCTGGGTGACTTTACTGCACCTACTCCCGACTTCTATGGGAGAAGCATCTCTATCCCTGCCATTGGAGCAAACAACTTTGAGCTTAAGCCTCAATTAGTTTCTCTAATGCAACAGAATTGCAAGTTCCATGGACTTCCACTGGAAGATCCTCATCAGTTTTTAGCTGAGTTCTTGCAATTCTGTGACACTGTCAAGACTAATGGGGTTGACCCTGAGGTCTACAGACTTATGCTATTCCCTTTTGCTGTAAGAGACAGAGCTAGGACATGGTTGGATTCACAACCTAAAGAAAGCCTGGACTCTTGGGAAAAGCTAGTCAATGCCTTCTTGGCAAAGTTCTTTCCACCTCAAAAATTGAGTAAGCTTAGAGTGGAAGTCCAAACCTTCAGACAGAAGGAAGGAGAATCCCTCTATGAAGCTTGGGAAAGATACAAACAATTAATCAGAAAGTGTCCTTCTGATATGCTTTCTGAATGGAGCATCATAGGTATTTTCTATGATGGTCTCTCTGAACTATCCAAAATGTCTCTGGATAGCTCTGCTGGAGGATCTCTTCATCTGAAGAAGACGCCTACTGAAGCTCAAGAACTGATTGAAATGGTTGCAAATAACCAATTCATGTACACTTCTGAAAGAAATCTTGTTAGCAATGGGACTAGTCAGAAGAAAGGAGTTCTTGAGATTGACACTCTGAATGCCATTTTGGCTCAGAACAAAATATTGACTCAACAAGTCAATATGATTTCTCAAAGTCTGTCTGGAATGCAAAATGCACCAAGCAGTACTAAGGAAGCTTCATCTGAGGAAGAAGCTTATGATCCTGAGAACCCTTCAATAGAAGAGGTGAATTACATGGGAGAACCCTATGGAAACACCTACAATCCTTCATGGAGGAATCATCCAAATCTTTCATGGAAGGATCAACAGAGACCTCAACAAGGTTTCAATAACAATAATGGTGGAAGAAGCAGGTTTAGCAATAGCAAGCCTTTTCCATCATCTTCTCAGCAACAGACAGAGAGTTCTAAGCAGAATACCTCTGACTTAGCAACAATGGTCTCTGATCTAATCAAAACCACTCAAAGTTTCATGACTGAAACAAGGTCCTCCATCAGAAATTTGGAAGGACAAGTGGGTCAGCTGAGCAACAAAATTACTGAACTCCCTCCTAGTACTCTCCCAAACAATACTGAAGAAAATCCAAAAGGAGAGTGCAAGGCCATCAACATGGCCGAATTCTGTGAGGAAGAAGAGGCAGTGAACGCCACTGAGGAAGACCTCACTGGGCGTCCACTGGCCTCCAATGAGTTCCCCAATGAGGAACCATGGGAATCTGAGGCTCAAAATGAGACCATAGAGATTCCATTGGACTTACTTCTGCCATTCATGAGCTCTGATGAGTATTCCTCCTCTGAAGAGGATGAGTATGTCACTGAAGAGCAAGTTGCTAAATACCTTGGAGCAATCATGAAGCTAAATGACAAGTTATTTGGAAATGAGACTTGGGAGGATGAACCCCCTTTGCTCACCAAGGAACTGGATGACTTGTCTAGGCAGAAACTGCCTCAAAAGAGGCAGGATCCTGGGAAGTTTTCAATACCTTGTACCATAGGCACCATGACCTTCAAGAAGGCCTTGTGTGACTTAGGGTCAAGTGTAAACCTCATGCCCCTCTCTGTAATGGAGAAACTAGGGATCTTTGAGGTACAAGCTGCAAACATCTCACTAGAGATGGCAGACAATTCAAGAAAACAAGCCTATGGACTTGTGGAGGATGTTCTGGTAAAAGTTGAGGACCATTACATCCCTACTGATTTCATAGTCCTAGAGACTGGGAAGTGCATGGATGAATCCATCATCCTTGGCAGACCCTTCCTAGCCACAGCAAAGGCTGTGATTGATGTTGATAGAGGAGAGTTGATCATTCAAGTGAATGAAGAATCCTTGGTGTTTAAAGCCCAAGGATATCCCTCTATCATCATGGAGAGGAAGCATGAAGAGCTTCTCTCAAAACAGAGCCAAACAGAGCCCCCACAGTCAAACTCTAAGTTTGGTGTTGGGAGGCCACAACCAAACTCTAAGTTTAGTGTTGAACCCCCACATTCAAACTCTAAGTTTGGTGTTGGGAGGTCCCAACACAGCTCTGAGTGTCTGTGAGGCTCCATGAGAGACCTCTGTCAAGCTAATGACATTAAAGAAGCGCTTGTTGGGAGGCAACCCAATGTTTTATAATTAACTATTTTCTTTTGTCATTTTATCTTTTTTGTAGGTTGATGATCATAAGAAGTCACAAAATTAATGAAAAAAGCAAAAACAGAATGAAAAACAGGAAGAAAAACAGCACACCCTGGAGGACGCACCCACTGGCGTTTAAACGCCAGTGAGGTTAGCTGGTGGGCGTTTAACGCCCAGTCTGGCACCATTCTGGGCGTTTAACGCCAGAAAGGGGCACCAGACTGGCGTTAAACGCCAGAAAGGGGCAAGATGCTGGCGTTAAACGCCAGAAATGGGCACCAGCCCGGCGTTTAACGCCAGAAATGGCACAAAACGTGATTTTGTGAGCCATTTGGTGCAGGGATGACTTTTCCTTGACACCTCAAGATCTGTGGACCCCACAGGATCCCCACCTACCCTACCACTCTCTCTCTTCTTCACCAATCACCTCAACACCTCTTCCCCAAAAAACCCCTCACCTATCAAATCCCATCTTTCTCTTCACCACTCACATCCATCCTTCATAAAACCCCACCTACCTCACCATTCAAATTCAAACCACTTTCCCACCCAAACCCACCCTCAAATGGCCGAACATCTCTCTCCCCCTATCCTATATAAACCCTCCTTCACTCCTTCATTTTCACACACCTTAAACACCATATCTCTCCCCTTTGGCCGATTACAAAGCCATTCCCTTTCTCCTCATTTCTTCTTCTTCTACTTTCTTCTTTCTTTTTTTGCTCGAGGACGAGCAAACATTTTAAGTTTGGTGTGGTAAAAGCATTGCTTTTTGTTTTTCCATAACCATTTATGGCATCCAAGGCCGGAGAAACCTCTAGAAAGAGGAAAGGGAAGGCAAAAGCTTCCACCTCCGAGTCATGGGAGACGGAAAGATTCATCTCAAGGGTGCATCAAGACCACTTCTATGAAGTTGTGGCCTTGAAGAAGGTGATCCCCGAGGTCCCTTTTTCACTCAAAAAGAGTGAATATCCGGAGATCCGACATGAGATCCGAAGAAGAGGTTGGGAAGTCCTTACCAACCCCATTCAACAAGTCGGAATCTTGAATGTTCAAGAGTTCTATGCCAATGCATGGATCACCAAGAACCATGACCAAAGTGTGAACCCAAATCCAAAGAATTATCTTACTATGGTTCGGGGGAAATACTTGGATTTCAGTCCGGAGAGTGTGAGGTTGGCGTTCAACTTGCCTATGATGCAAGGAGATGAGCATCCTTACACTAGAAGGGTCAACTTTGATCAAAGGTTGGACCAAGTCCTCACAGTCATATGTGAAGAGGGCACCCAATGGAAGAGAGATTCAATAGGAAAGCCGGTTCAATTGAGAAGGCATGACCTCAAACCCATGGCTAGAGGATGGTTAGAGTTCATACAACGCTCAATCATTCCCACTAGCAACCGGTCCGAAGTTACCATAGACCGGGCTATCATGATCCATAGCATCATGATTGGAGAAGAAATAGAGGTTCATGAGGTTATAGCCCAAGAACTCTATAAGGTGGCGGACAAGACCTCTACCTTGGCAAGGTTAGCCTTTCCTCATCTCATTTGTCACCTCTGTTATTCAGTTGGAGTTGACATAGAGGGAGACATCCCCATTGATGAGGACAAGCCCATCACCAAGAAAAGGATGGAGCACACAAGAGACCTCACTCATCATGAAATCCCTGAGATTCCTCAAGGGATGAATTTTCCTCCACAAAACTATTGGGAGCAACTAAACACCTCCCTAGGAGAGTTGAGTTCCAACATGGGACAATTGAGGATGGAGCATCAAGAACACTCCATCATCCTTCATGAAATTAGAGAAGATCAAAGAATCATGAGGGAGGAACAACAAAGACAAGGAAGAGACATTGAGGAGCTCAAGCACTCCATAGGATCTTCAAGAGCAAGAAAGAGCCGCCATCACTAAGGTGGACCCGTTCTTTGATTTCCTTGTTCTTTGTTCTTCTGTTTTTCGAATTTTATGCTTATGTTTATCTATGTTTGTGTCTTGTGATCATTAGTGTCTTAGTGTCTATGCCTTAAAGTCATGAATGTCCTATGAATCCATCACCTTTCTTGAATAAAAACGTGCTTAATTGAAAAAGGAAGAATTGCATGAATTTTGAATTTTATAACAGTTTAATTATTTTGATGTGGTGGCAATACTTTTGTTCTCTGAATGTATTCTTAAACAGTGCATATGTCTCTTGAATTTGTGGTTTATGAATGTTGGCTCTTGAAAGAATAATGAAAAAGGAGACATGTTACTTAGGATCTGAAAAATCATTTAAATGATTCTTGAAGCAAGAAAAAGCATTTCTATTCAAAAAAAAAAAAGAAAAAAATCGAAAAAAAAAAGAGAAAGAAATAAGAGTTGTGATCCAAGGCAAATAAGAGTGTGCTTAAGAACCCTGGACACCTCTAATTGGGGACTTTAGCAAAGCTGAGTCACAATCTGAAAAGGTTCACCCAATTATGTGTCTGTGGCATGTATGTATCCGGTGGTAATACTGGAAGACAGAGTGCTTTGGGCCACAGCCAAGACTCAATAAGTAGCTTTGTTCAAGAATCATCATACTTTACTAGGAGAATCAATAACACTATCTGGATTCTAAGTTCCTAAAGAAGCCAATCATTCTGAATTTCAAAGGATAGAGTGAGATGCCAAAACTGTTCAGAGGCAAAAAGTTAAAAGCCCCGCTCATCTGATTAATACTGATCTTCATAGATGTTTTTGGGATTCATTGCATATTCTCTTCTTTTTATCTTATTTGATTTTCAGTTGCTTGAGGACAAGCAACAATTTAAGTTTGGTGTTGTGATGAGCGGATAATTTATATACTTTTTGGCATTGTTTTTAGTATGTTTTTGGTATGATATAGTTAGTTTTTAGTATATTTTTATTAGTTTTTAGTTAAAATTCACTTTTCTGGACTTTACTATGAGTTTGTGTGTTTTTTGTGATTTCAGGTATTTTCTGGCTGAAATTGAGGGACCTGAGCAAAAATCTGATTTAGAGACTAAAAAGGACTGCAGATGCTGTTGGATTCTGACCTCCCTGCACTCGAAGTGGATTTTCTGGAGCTCCAGAAGCCCAATTGGCGCGCTCTCAACGGCGTTGGAAAGTAGACATCCTGGGCTTTCCAGCAATATCTGATAGTCCATATTTTGCCCAAGATTTGATGGCCCAAACCGGCGTTCAAAATCACCCTCAGAAATCCCAGCGTTAAACGCTGGAACTGGCACCCAAATGGGAGTTAAACGCCCAAACTGGCATAAAAGCTGGCGTTTAACTCCAAGAAGAGTCTCTGCACGAAAAAACGCTTCAATGCTCAGCCCAAGCACACACCAAGTGGGCCCGGAAGTGGATTTTTATGTCATTTACTCATTTCTGTACACCTTAGGCTACTAGTTTTCTATAAGTAGGACCTTTTACTATTGTATTTTAATCTTTTGATCACTTTAGATCTCTAGATCATGATAGAGACATCAAGAGGTAGCTATCTTCATTTTTATGCTATCTTGAGATCATTGGGAGGTTGGCCATTCGGCCATGCCTAGACCCTATGCTTATGTATTTTCAACGGTGGAGTTTCTACACACCATAGATTAAGGTGTGGAGCTCTGCTGTACCTCGAGTATTAATGCAATTACTATTGTTCTTCCATTCAATTCCGCTTGTTCTTGTTCTAAGATATCACTTGTTCTTCAACTTGATTAATGTGATGATCCGTGACACTCATCATCATTCTCACCCATGAACAAGGTGACTGACAACCACTTCTGTTCTACAAGCAACTAAGGCTGTAGTGAATATCTCTTGGATTCCTGATTGCACGATGCATGGTTGATCGCCTGACAACCGAGTGCTCGTCTGACAAACGAGCCAACCATTCCGTGAGATCAGAGTCTTCGTGGTATAGGCAAGAACTGATGGCAGCATTCAAGAGAATCCGGAAGGTCTAACCTTGTCTGTGGTATTCTAAGTAGGATTCAATGATTGAATGACTGTAACGTGCTTCAAACTCCTAGCAGGCGGCGCGTTAGTGACAGACGCAAAAGAATCAATGGATTCTATTCCGGCCTGACCGAGAACCGACAGATGAATTCCGCTATGCTGTGACAGAGCATATGCAATCGCTTTCACTGAGAGGATGGGAGGTATCCATTGACAACGGTGAAACCCTACACAAGCTTGCCATGGAAAGGAATAAGAAGGATTGGATGAAGACAGTAGGAAAGCAGAGAGACGGAAGGGAAGGCATCTTCATGCGCTTATCTGAAGTTCCTACCAATGAATTACATAAGTATCTCTATCTTTATCTTTATGTTATTTTCGTTCATCACCATATACATTTGAGTTTTCCTGACTAAGATTTACAAGATGACCATAGCTTGCTTCAATACTAACAATCTCCGTGGGATCGACCCTTACTCGCGTAAGGTTTATTACTTGGACGATCCAGTGCACTTGCTGGTTAGTTGTGCGAAGTTGTGTAATGCCATGGTATTGAGTTACCAAGTTTTTGGGGCTCATGACCGGGGATTATGAGAGTTGTGAAAAAGTATTGTTCACAATTTCGCGCACCAGTGAGTATAGAGTCTTGGCTAGCCTAGGCGCCAGCTTAGGGACTTCTTGAACAGGTCAGGGCCTAGGATGTTGTATGTATATATATGTATATAGTTATTATCTAGCTATATCTAGGGGTGTTCTAACTAACAGTCTATATTCTAATAAAGGCTGAATCACCGAATGTTGTCAACTACTTGTGATGTGTTTATGTGTGGTTGTTTGTAACTGTTTTATATATTATTAGTTGTGAATTGATTATGAATGATACTGTTGGTTAATCCAAATGTTTTTTTTTTTAAAAAAAAGTACCTCGCAAAATAACTACGCTTTTAACAACGAATCAGGCTCATATAGTAAATAATAGATAATAATTAGGAAGACAAGTTGGTAGCGCTCAGTTTCTAGTATGATCATGACTTACCAGAAATTGGGTCGTTACACTTCTAGTTCTCATACCTTGCCAAGAGCCTTTTCTTTGTTGTTAGTTTATTTCCTTTGCCATTTACATTTCTTGTTTCTTATCTTAAAAAACCCCAAAATATACGTGTCCATAACCAATAACAAGAACACTTTCCTACAATTTCTTTGAGAGACGACCCCAGGTTTGAATACTTCGGTTATTATTTTTAGGGGTTTGTTACTTGTGACAACCAAATTTTTGTATGAAAGGATTCTTTGTTAGTTTAGAAACTATACTTGCAACGAGAATTTATTGTGAAATTCTTTACCACACAAAAATCCGTTCATCAGTGAGGCCTAAACCTTTTAAGCCCAAGTACTACGTGTCCCAGTTGTGGAACATGAATCATGCACAAGATGGAGGTGGTGTATATATTCCAAAAATTATACCTATTCCCTCAAAGCCAATTTATTCTTGTTATAATCCTAACATGTAGCAGGTTCCTAGTTATTCTCCTTGGCCAAATTGTCAAAATATTCTAAAGTATTCTCCTTTTACAACTTTTGGGGAAAAAGAGAACATACCTGAATATGTTCCTTTAGATTCATACAAGGGGCATGGTACAGATTTTCCTCCTTCGCCAACCAAGACTAAATCTGTAGAAATAAAAAATTCTTCTACTCACTCAAAGTGCAATATATATATATATATATATATATATATATATATATATATATATAAAGAAGAATGTGAAAAAAAGGGAGAAAAAGATGAAGATTTAATTACTGACAATTTTGATACTGGTTTTGATGACAGTTTAGAAGCGATATTTGGTGTTAAACAACCTATAGTTGTGGTGTCAATACTACCTGAGGAGTATAGTCAAGTCTGAAAAGTGGAATCATTAGAAGATGATTGTTATGATGTCTTTCCTAGAAGTGAATTCTTATTGCTAGATGACAATATATGCTGTGGAGGATTGTTTGAGAAACCTACTGAAAATGACAAGGAGCATTTGCATCCACTACATATCAAGGCTCGTGTTGATGGAAGAATAGTCAATAAGATTTTGGTTGACGGGGGAGCTGCTGTCAATCTTATGCCTGAAAGACTGATGGAAAGGCTTGGAAAGACTGAAAAGGATTTAATCAAAATTATCATTGGAGTGACAGATTTTAATGGAAGGACTTTGATGAGCGGATATTTTATACGCTTTTTGGCATCATTTTCATATAGTTTTTTGCATGTTTTGTTTAATTTTTATTAACTTTTCATATGTTTTTGTGTAAAATTCACATTTTTGGATTCTACTATGAGTTTGTGTATTTTTTGCAATTTCAGGTATTTTCTGGCTGAAATTGAGGAGCTGGAGCAAAAGTCTGATTTAGAGATAGAGAAAGCATTGCAGATGCTGTTTGGATCTGACCTCCTTGCACTCAGAAGAGCTTTTCTGGAGCTACAAAAGTCCAAATGGAGCGTTCTTAATAGCTATAAAAAGCTGACTTTAGGAGCTTTCAAGAAATATATAATAGTTTATACTTTGCTTCAGAATAGAAGACCCAAAATTGGCATTCAACGCTGGCCTCCTGCCCCAGTCCAGGCGTCCAACGCCCAAAGGAGGAGACCAGCGTCCAAACGCCCAAAGAGGACCCCCTAGCCAGCATTCAATGCCCTAGAGGCTTCATAGCATGTGGATCTCATCAAAGCTCAGCCTAAACACTCACAAAGTGGGCCCCAGAAGTAGATTTTATCACTAAAAAGATTGTTTTACCCTTCTTATGTAATCCTTAGTCAGTAGTTTAGTATTTAATTGATATTTTATATAATCTTCAGGACCTTTAGGCCATAGTTTCATTTATCATTGTGTTTCCTATCAGTATGAGTTTCTAAACCTCCTAGGTTGAGGGGAGGAGCCCTGTTAAGTTTTATGAATTAATAAAAGTATTACTATTTCTCTTCAATCTGTGTTTGATTCAATTCTAAGATGTATCTTCGTTCTTCAACTTGATGAATGGGAAGACCCATGACAATCAACTCTGTTCTTCATACTAACACCACGTGCTTGACAACCACCTGTGTTCTTCTTGGGTTCATGTGAATACGTAACTGGAAAGCATCGAACCACCAGCAGCTTGATTATACATCTCTTAGACGGCTTATCCACATCTTCATTGGGGACTTCTCGAGACATCAGTTCAGCCGAGGTATGGGGAGATTAGGGTCTCTGTGGTAGAGGCTAGAACCGAAAGGCGTAGCATTCTCTGACCCGGAAGATTCGACTTTGTTTGTGGTGTTTTGAGTAGGATCATTAAGGAGAATGGATTGCAGGAGCTTCACGCTCAATCAGAATGGATCCACACTAACCCTGGGGTTCAGATATGGAGGAGATTGGCGACCGCAAATGTACAGCGTTGATCACATATAGCCTGCCATAGAAGAAATCATTCACAGTTGAAGAAGACAGTAAGACCAGAGTTAATCCAGAAGGACAAAGTATCTCCAAGCCTTAACCATCTTCTTATCATTATAAACAGTTCAACCTAGTGTAGATCTCATTATTCATTTTATGCAATTAAACAAACATACCAATATCTCCTACTCGCCTGGCTAAGATCTACAAGATAACCATAGCTTCCTTCAAACCACAATCCTTGCAGGATCGACCTTGACTCGCTCAGGTATTACTTGGACGACCCAGTACACTTGCTGGTACAGTTGTACAAAGTGTGGGGATTCGTGCACCAAGTTTTTGGCGCCGTTGCTAGGGATTGTTCGATTTTGGACAAATGACGGATTATCTTGTTCCTTAGATTAGGTATGTCTTTAATTTTGTTAGAGTCTTTTATTTGATTTGATTTGATTTTTCCTTTTTCAAAAAATCAAAAAGAAATTTTCAAATTTTTTTTCAAAAACCTTTTCTTTTCTTTGTTTAATCTTTGTTTTTGGTTTGAGTCTTTTGTTTGTGTTCTTGGTTAAAATTTTTTAATTCTTTGAGTCTTTCTTTCAAAAAATTTTCAGAAATAGTTTATTTTGTTTGAGTCTTGTGTCAATCTTTAAGTTTGGTGTCTTCTTGTGTCTTTTCTTTAAATTTTCGAAAATTTTGCCTTTGGTTTTGAAAAAAGTTTTAAGTTTGGTGTCTTTTGCATGTTCTTGTGTTCTTTGAATTCTTTGAGTTTTGTTCTTGGTGTTCTTCTTGATCTTCAAAGTGTTCTTGTTTTTCTTCTTATTTTGATCTTAAAATTTTTAAATTTGGTATCTCTTTGTGTTTTTCCTTCTAATTTTCGCATAGTAGGTGTCTTAGATCTAAAAATTTTAAGTTTGGTGTCTTTTTGTTGTTTTTCTCTTTCTTCATTAAATTTAAAAATAAAAAAAATAAAATATCTTTTCTTATCTTTGCATTAATTTTCGAAAACCACAAGCAATTTTTCAAATTTTAATTTCAAAATCATTATCTTATCTTATCTTAGTTTTAAATTTCAAAATTCAAATCTTTTCAAAATCAAATCTTTTCAAAAAATCATATCTTTTTCAAAATCTTATCTTATCTTTTTATCTTTCTTCAAAATTAAAAAATCTTATTTTATCTTATTTCAAATTCAAATTTCAAATTTCGAAATCAAACCATTTCAAAAATCAAATCTCTTTCAAATTTTTATCTTATCTTGTTTCAAAGTCAAAAATTCAAAATTTAAAATTTCACGATTTAAAATTTAATTTTCAAATTTTAAATTTTTAAATTCAAATCTTTTCTAATCTTATATCTTATCTTGTTTTCAAATCTTTCCTAATTAGTTACTTATCTTCTTTTCAAAACTTCTTAACTAATTCTTCTCTCTACTAATTTTTGAAAATCCTTCCGCTATTTCTCTGTTTTTTTTTTCAAAATTCATAATTAAATTTTCAAATCTTTTTAATTCATTAACCTTTATTTTCAAATTACATAAATAAAGACAAAAATAAAAATATTTTAATTCTTGTTTATCTTTTCTACTTATAATTCTTCTCCTCTCTACTTCTATTTATTTGTATTCTTCTTCTTCTTCTTCTATCTTCATTCTTCTTTCCTTTCTTGATCACATCTCACAGGGAGTCCTCTGTTCTTAAACATAGAGCTCCCATTCTCCTCTATCCTTGGTTTTTTTCTTTTCTTGTTTATGACCAGGAACAGGGATAAAGAACCTCTCTTTAATCTTGATCCTGAACCTGAGAGGACTTTAAGGAGGAGCTTACAACAAGTTAAAGCACAACACTCCAAAAGAAACCTCTCATAAAATTTTGAACAAAAAGCTGAAGACATGGCCGAACATGAAGGAGAGGCAAGAAAAGTTCTTTGTGACTTCACCATGCCTACCTCTGATTTTTGTGGCAGAAGTATCTCTATACCTGCTATTGGAGCTAACAATTTTGAGCTTAAGCCTCAGTTAGTCTCTCTTTTACAACAGAATTGCAAGTTCCATGGACTTCCACCAGAAGATCCACATCAGTTCCTAGCTGAATTCTTGCAAATTTGTGACATTGTTAAGACCAATGGAGTGGATCCTGAGGTCTACAAATTTATGCTATTTCTCTTTGCTGTAAGAGACAAAGCAAAGATATGGTTGAATTCTCAAACAAAAGAGAGCCTAGACTCTTGGGAAAAACTGGCCAATGCTTTCTTGACTAAATTCTTTCCTCCTCAAAAGATCGGCAAAATCAGAGTGGAAGTTCAAACCTTCAGACAAAGAGAAGGTGAATTCCTCTATGAAGTTTAGGAAAGATACAAGCAACTAATCAGGAGGTGTCCTCCTAACATGCTCTCAGAATGGTCTATTATAGGAGTTTTCTATGATGGTCTGTCAGAGATGTCCAAAATATCATTGGACAACTCTGCAAGTGGATCACTCCACTTGAAGAAAATGCCTACAGAAGCAAGAGAACTCATTGTGATGGATGCAAACAACCAGTTTATATACACTTCTGAGAGAAATCTTGTGAACAATGGGATCCCTCAAATGAAAGAAATTATTGAAGTTGATACTCTGAATGCCATATTGGCTTAGAACAAGATCTTGACCCAGCAGGTCAATATGATCTCTCAATATTTGACTGGAATGCAAGCTGCAGCTGGCAGCACTCAGGAAGTTTCTTCTAAAGTAGAAGCTTATGATCCTGATCAACCCACCATGGAGGAGGTGAATTACATGGGAGAAACCTATGGAAACACCTAGAATCCTTCATGGAGGAATCATCCTAACCTTTCGTGGAAGGATCAACAGAAGCCTCAACAAGGATTCAATAATAATCAAGGTGGAAGGAACCAGAATAGGTTCAATAACAGGCCACCATTCCCATCTTCTCAAGGGAACATGAAGACTCTTAAGCAGAGCCTTTCTGACTTAGCCATTCTAGTCTCCAGCCTCTCTAAGACCACTCATAGTTTCATAACTGAGACAAGGTCCTCTATCAGAAATTTGGAGGT
The DNA here is from genome assembly GCF_003086295.3 of Arachis hypogaea. Taxonomy (NCBI): domain Eukaryota; kingdom Viridiplantae; phylum Streptophyta; class Magnoliopsida; order Fabales; family Fabaceae; genus Arachis; species Arachis hypogaea. The sequence goes on along the minus strand of NC_092042.1, from coordinate 36,582,527 downwards.
ACAATTTGGTCAACTAAGCAAGAGGATCCCTGAGACCCCTCCTGACAGTCATCCGAGTAACATTGAAGTGAACCCAAGAGAAGAGTGCAAGGCCATCACCACTGAGGTTGAGGCCAAATCTGGAGAGACTGGGAAGGCATTGAACGCCAGTGACAAAGATCACACTGGGCGTTCAACGCCCAAACTGGCTAAGAGCCTGGCACTAAACGCCAGTGAGGAAGCCCTCATTGGGTGTTCAATGCACAATTAGGTAGGGAAGCAGCATTGAACGCCAGCTAGGACATCCTTGCTAGGCGTTCAATGCCCAAAAAGGTAAGGGAACTGGCGTTTAACACAAGTAAGGGTATACAACATGGGTGTTCAACGCCCAAAGAGCCATTAGAGCTTGCGTTGAATGCCTGTAAAGGCACACCCTCTGAGTGCTCAATACCCACTCAAGAAATTCCAATCCAAGAACTAAAAGAAGCCAAGGCTCATATAGAGACCATAGAGGTTCTCTTGCATACACTCTTACAATGCATAAGTTCTGGTAAATACTCATCATATAGGGAGAAGCAAGTTTCTTAGTACCTAAGAGCTCTTATGAAGTTGGATGCCAATTTATTTGGTACAAAGCCTTTGGAGGAAGAACCTCCAGTGCTTTCCAAAGAACTCAATGCTTTGATTCAGCAGAAGCTACCTTAGAAGCTCCCAGATCCTAGATGCTTCCTGATTCCTTGCACCATACACACCATGACCTTTGAGAAGGCTCTATATGACCTAGGGTCAAGTATAAACCTCATGCTACTCTCTGTCATGGAGAAGCTGAGAATCTTTGAGGTACAAGCTGCAAACATCTCACTAGAGATGGTAGACAAGTTAATGAAGAAGCCATATGGCTTAGTAGAGGATGTCTTGGTAAAGGTTGAAGGCCACTACATCCCTAAAAACTTCAAAACCTTGGATACTGGGGAAGATGAAGATGAATCCATCATCCTTGGAAGACCTTTTCTAGCCACTGCCAATGCTATCATTGATGTAGCTAAGGGAGAATTAATTCTACAACTAGGGGAGGATTACATCTTGTTCTAGATGCCTCACCCCAACTCTCCCTCTGAGATACACTTAGTGTTTCAACCATCTCTTTCAGTGCAGAGCTTTACTAAACCCCCAAACATCAATTCTAAATTTGGTGTTGTGCAGCCATTAACAAGCACTGAGAACAATGGTACTAGGAAGAAAGTACCTAAAGGCTGGAGGGACAAGAAAGTCCCCACTGAAGGCCTCTCACTTAGCATGAGATTTGTCTTCACCAAGAAGCCAGTCATACCACATACAGTGAGTTGTGTCCTGTCCCTAGAGTATGTAGAGCTCATCCATGAAAAGACAGAAAGAAAGTTCACTGTAAGGGGCAAAATTCTGAGCCCATACTCACTTTCGTAAGGAGCCAACCATCAAGCTAGTGACATTAAAGAAGCGCTTGTTGGGAGGCAACCCAACCTTAATTAATTATTTTTATTTTCCTTAATTTTTGTTTTTCTTTAATTTATTTATTTAGGTTCATGATCATGTGCATCAGTCAGAATAGAGAAAAAAATGTTCAGTAGTGAAAACAGAACACTCTGGATGGAGTGTTGCTGGCGTTGAACGCTAGTTAGGGAGCAGATCCTGGGTGTTCAAATGCCAATGCAGAGGGTAGAAAATCTAAATTCCCTAGCCTCTCAGGACCAGTGAGTCCCACAGCATCTTTACCTACCCTATTTCTTCCTTCTTACTTTCACACTTCTCCATACACTCTTCCTTATAAACCCTAGCTCAATCACATCCATATCACTTCCCGAAATCAATCATAACTCCTACCAACGCCCACCCACTTCAAAATAAAATTTTCCTCCCATTTACCGCACCCATGACCGAACCCAACCCTACCCCCTCCTATAAATACCCTTCTTCAAAACCCTTCATACAAACACCTCTCATACATATCAAAGCCCCTTTTGGCCGAATTGCCTTCTCCGCACATCCCCTTCTATTTTCTTCTTCTTCTACTCTATTCTTCTCTTTTCTTTATTTTTACTCGAGGACTAGCAAAGCTTTTAATTTTGGTGTGGGAAAAGCGTTGCTTTTTGCTTTCCATTACCACTTATGGCACCAAAGGTTGGAGAATCCTCTAGAAAGAGGAAAGGAAAGGCAGTAGCCACCACCTCTGAATCTTGGGAGATGGGGAAATTCATTACTAAAGCCCACTAAGACCACTTCTATGAAGTAGTGGTAGAGAAAAAGGTGATCCCTCAGGTCCCTTTCAGGCTCAAGAAGAATGAGTTTCTAGAAATCTAAAGAGAGATCCAGAGAAGAGGTTGGGAAGTCCTAACCAATCCCATTCAAGAGGTTGGGATCTTAATGGTGCAAAAGTTCTATGCTAATGCATGGGTCACGAAATACCATGACATTAGTGTGAACCCAAATCCCAAGAATTGGAGCACCATGGTCCGAGGGAGAATATTAGATTTTAGCCCAAAAAGTGTGAGGTTGGCGTTCATCTTACCTTTGATGCAAGGAAACCCACATCCTTACACTAGAAGAGTCAACTTTGATCAGAGACTGGATCAAGTGCTCTCAGACATCTGTGTGGAAGGAGCACAGTGGAAAAGGGATTCACAAGGCAAGCCCATTTAACTAAGAAGGCTTGACTTCAAGCCCATAGCTAGAGGATGGTTGGAATTCATCCAATGCTCTATCATCCCTACTAGCAATCAGTAAGAAGTGACCATTGACAGAGCCATCATGATTCATTGCATCATGATTGAGAGTGAAGTGGAAGTACATGAGGTGATCCCTTAAGAACTGTACAAGATAACTGAGAAGCCTTCCACCCAAGCAAGGTTGGCATTCTCTCACCTCATTTGTCACCTCTGCAATTCAGCTGGAATTGTCATAGAAGGAGACATCTTCATTGGGGAAGACAAACCCATCACTAAGAAGAGGATGGAGAAAACTAGAGAGCATGCACGTGATCCTGTGCAACCACCTCAGTAAGAAATCCCTGAGATACCTTAAGGGATGCATTTCCCTTTTCAAGGCTATTGGGACCAATTGCATAATTCTCTTGCAGAATTAAACACTAATGTTGAGCAATTGAGGTTGGAGCATCAAGAGCATTCCACCATCCTCAATGAAATAAAGGAAGATCAAAGGGCTATGAGGGAAGAACAACAAAGACAAAGGAGTGACATTGAAGAGATCAAGAACTACATTGGACCCTCAAGGAGGAGTACTAGCCGCCACCATTAAAGGTGGATTTATTCTCTTAATCTCCTTTTCTTATGTTATTTTTCTATTATGTTGTATTGTTTGTTCTCATGTTCTTATTGCATGATCATTTCCATCTATGTCTTAAAGTTATAAAATGTTCCATATGTCTCTCACCTTGCTTAAAAGAAAATTTTATTTTAAAAGAATTGAGAGATACATGAATTCCAACTTATATAATAAGAATAGTTCAATTATTTTAATGTGGTGGCATTGCTTTTGTTTTCTGAATGTATGAACAAATAGTGCATATTTGAAGTTGAAATTAAGAATTTTGGCTCTTGAAAGAATGATGAACAAGGAAAAGTATTATTGGTAATCTGAAAAATCCAAAAATTGATTCTTGAAGCAAGAAAAAGTAGCAAAAAGAAAAAGAAAAAGCATGTTACAAAAAAAAAGTAATATATGAATGCGAAAAAAATAAAAATGGCAAAAAAAATAAATAGAAAAAACCAGTAGCTCTTTAAACCAAAAGACAAGAACAAAAAACCAGTAACCCTTTAAACCAAAAGGCAAGGAAAAAAGGATCCAAAGATCCTAAGAGTGTGCTTAAGAACTCTGGACAGCTCTATCTAGAGATTCTAGCAAAGCTGAATCACAATCCGAAAGGGTTTAGCCATTTAAAGTGTTAGTGGTATTTATGTACCCGGTGGTAATACTAAAAAACAAAGTGCTTAGGGTCACGGCCAAGACTCTAAAAGCTGTGTTCAAGAATAAAAAAGAACTAAACTAGGAGAGTCAATAATATCATCTGGATTCTAAGTTCCTAAAGAGACCAACATTTCTGAGTTTCAATGGATAGTGAGACGCCAAAACTATTCAGAAGCAAAAAGCTACTAAGTCTCACACATCTAAGTGAAACTAAGCTTCATTGGAAACTCTGAGATTTATTGTATCTTACTCTTCTTTTTATCCTACTGTGTTTTTAATTGCTTGGGGACAAGCAATAGTTTAAGTTTGGTGTTGTGATGAACGGATATTTTATATGGTTTTTCGCATCATTTTCATATAGTTTTTAGCATGTTTTGTTTAATTTTTATTAAGTTTTCATAGGTTATAGTTTAAAATTCACATTTTTGGATTCTACTATGAGTTTGTGTGTTTTTGTACAATTTCAGGTATTTTTTGGCTGAAATTGAGCAACTGGAGCAAAAGTCTGATTCAGAGACAGAGAAATCATTGCAGATGCTGTCTGGATCTGACCTTCTTGCACTCGGAATAGCTTTTCTGGAGTTATAGATTTTTAAATAAAGCGTTCTCAATGGCTATGGAAAGTTGACTTCCATAGCTTTCCAGAAATGTATAATAGTTTATACTTTGCTTCAGAATAAAAGGGTCAAAACTGGCGTTCAACACCAGCCTCCTGCCCCAGTCCAAGCGTCTAGCACCCAAACTAGGAGATCAACATCCAAACGCCAAAAGAGGGCCCCCTAGCCAGTGTTCAACACCCTAGAGGCCTCATAGCACGTGGATCTCATCAAAGCTCAGCCCAAACACTCACAAGTGGGCCCCAGAAGTGGATTTTAGCACCAAAAAGACTATTTTACCCTTCTTATGCAATCCTTAGTCAGTAGTTTAGTATTTAAGGGATATTTTACATAATATTCAGGACATTTAGGCCATATTTTTGTTTATCATTGTGTTTCCTATCAGTATGAGTTTCTAAACCTCCTAGGTTGAGGGGAGGAGCTTTGCTGAGTTTTATGAATTAATAAAAGTATTACTGTTTCTCTCCAATTCGTGTTTGATTCAATTCTAAGATGTATCTTCGTTCTTCAACTTGATGAATGTGATGACCCGTGACAATCATATCCGTTCTTCATACTAAGATCGGGTGCTTGACAACCACCCGTGTTCTTTTTTTGTGTTCGTGTGAATACGTAACTGGAAAGCATCAAACCACCAGCTTGATTATACATCTCTTAGAAGGCTAATCCACGACTTTCTTGGGGACTTTTCAAGACACCAGTTCAGCCGAGGTATGGGGTGATTAGGGTCTCTGTGGTAGAGGCTAGAACCTAAAGGTGCAGTATTCTCTAATCCGGAAGATTCGACTTTATCTGTGGCATTTTGAGTAGGATCATTAAGGAGAATGGATTGCAGGAGCTTCACCCTCAATCAGAATGGATCCACACTAACCCTGGGGTTCAGATATGGAGGAGATTAGCGACGGCGACCGTACGGTGTTGATCACATACAGCCTGCCATAGAAGAAATCATTCACAATTGAAGAAGATAGTAAGACCAGAGTTAATCCAGAAGGACAAAGCATCTCCAGGCCTTAACCATCTTCTTATCATTATAAACAGGCAACCTAGTTTAGATTTTATTATTCCTTTTATGAAATTAAACAAACATACCAACATCTCCTACCCGCCTGACTAAGATCTACAAGATAACCATAGCTTGCTTCAAACCACAATCCTTGTGGGATCGACCCTGAATCGCTTCGGTATTACTTTGATGACCCAGTGTACTTGCTGGTACAGTTATACGAAGTGTGGAAATTCGTGCACCAGACTTCTTCTATTTGAGGTGTGGTTCTACTGTCAATCGAGGTTGGCTCTGTCAATAGGGCAACTCTGTTCGTTGTTGTTCCATCTAAAGCTGGTTTTAACTTGCTTTTGGGACATGATTGGATTCATGGAATGGGTGTTATTTCATCCACTTACATCAAAAGTTGATTTTCAGGAATGAAGATGGAGGAGTGGAAGAAGTTCTTGCTGATAGTAGTACCTATTACTATGATGAGATGCATTTAGAGTTCAGGATGTATAATCTTGGAGTCAAGCCACTGAAGGTTGATACCAAGGCATTTAATCATGAAAATATTGAGATGTGCAAAATAGATATGAATGGTTTTATTTTGGTCCCTAAGGTCGAGGTGGATACGGCCTCAAGAAAGACTTAGATGATGAGTTTGACGAGTTAACTAGCTCAGCTGTCAGCCTATATGGCAGACAGAGAAAGGTGCATTGATAGTGTACCTTATGATTGAATATACGATAGGGGTCCTTTAGGTTTTGAAAAAAATAATTCTGACAATGTGAAAAAGTTTGAGGTATAGAATCCTTTGGAGGAGTTAGATATTGGCAATGGTGATCATCCTAGACCAACATATGTGAGTAAGATGTTGCTTGATGATTTCAATAAAGAAATGGTGGAGATATTAAAGGAATATTGTGACTGTTTTGCATGGGATTATGAAGAGATGTCAGGTTTGAGTCATGAATTAGTAGAACATCAATTTCCATTGAAAGCCAATGCCAAATCTGTCAAGCAGCCACTAAGGAGATTTGCTCCTGAAGTCATGCAAAAGATTAAAGAAGAGATTGAAAGACTTATTAAGGCTAAGTTTATAAAAACAACAAGGTATGTCAACTGGATTTCTAGTTTTGTTCCTATCATGAAAAAGAATGAAAAATTGAGGGTTTGCATTGATTTTAGAGATTTAAATTCTACAACACCAAAAGATGAATATACGATACATATAACTGATATGTTGATAAATTCTATTACGAGTCATGAAATTTCAAGTTTTATGGATGGATATTCAGGTTATAATCAAATATACATCACTGAGGAAGACGTGTCAAAAACTACATTTAGGTGTCCAGGTACTTTAAGAACTTTTAAATGGGTTGTGATGCCATTTGGGCTCAAAAATACTGATGCAACTTATCAAAGAATGATGAATAAAATTTTTCATAACTTTATTAGAAATTTTATGAAAATTTATGTTGACGATGTGGTTGTCAAATCAAATGCTAAAACAGAGCATCTAGAAAATTTAAAAAAAGCATTCAAAAGAATGAGAAAGCATAAATTGAAAATGAATCCCTTAAAATGTGCTTTTGGTATGAGTGTAGGGAATTTTTTTGGTTTCTTGGTGCAGAAAAAAGGGATTGAAATTAACAAAATCAAGACAAATGCTATCTTAGAGGCTTTTTCTCTAGCTAACAAAAAATAGTTGCAAGCATTTTTTGGGAAGGTCAATTACCTCAGAAGGTTCATTTTCAATCTGTCCAGGAAAACTAAGGTTTTTGCACCTCTGATCAAGTTGAAAAAAGAGGAAGAGTTCCTCTGGAAAGTAGAGCATCAAGAAGCTTTTGACAACATCAAGCAGTACTTGACTAATCCTCCTATTATGACACCTCCAAGGCACGGAACACCTTTAAAACTTTACGTGTCAGCTTCTGAAGTAACAATTGGTGGAATGTTGGCTCAAGAAAATGATGATGGCAACGAAAGAGTAACTTATTGCCTAAGTCGTGTGCTAAATGATGTTGACAGCCGTTATTCTCCATGAAAAATCTTTGTTTAACTTTATATTTTTCTTGTTTAAAATTTAAGTATTATTTAATTCATAGGAATGTTTATGTAATTTCTATGTTTGACGTTCTTAAATATATGTTGTCTTCTCCAATTTTGTATGGTAGACTAGGAAAATGGATGTTGGCCTTAATGGAATTTTCTTTACATTTTGTTCCTGCAAGAGCCGTTAAGGGACAGGTTCTAGCTGATTTTTTGGTTGACCATCCTTGTATTGAGATTGATAAAAGTTTACTAGGTTTTGTTGGTTTGGTGCCTTCGAAATTATATTTTGTCAGTTCATGCCATATGGGTAGTGTTGGTATAGGAATTTTAATTATTTCTCCAAGTGGCGAGTCAAGTAAATTGCTCTTTGAGTTGAATTATTCATGTTTCAACAATGAGGCAGAGTATGAAGTGTTAATAATGGGACTGAAATTATTATTAGAAAGAGAGGTTAAAAATGTAGAAATGTTCGGAGATTCACAGCTTGTAGTCCGTCAAGTATTACTTGAGTATAGGTGTGTTAGTGAAAATTTAAGAAAGTATTTCAATGTGGCTACAAAGTGTTTGAGCAAGTTTGACAATGTCATCGTAAGGCATGTTCCAAGGGAGTTAAATCAAGAAGCAAATGAATTAGCTCAAATTGCTTCAAGATATAAGATCAAGTCCTCAACACTAGAAAAATTGGTAAGGATAAAGGACATATTTATGACTTTGAGAGAAAAAAAGTGTTGTTATTAGAAAAACTAGATCTAGAAGATTGGAAAATACCAATTGTGGAATATTTAGAAAATCCAAGTCTTAGTGTCGATAGAAAACTTAAATATAGGACTCAAAGTTATATTCTAATGAATAATGTGTTGTTTAAGAAATCTGTTGATGGAAATCTCTTGACATGTTTGGGAGATAAAAAAGCTTATTTTGGCTCTTGTCGAAGTGCACGAGGGAATTTGTGGTGCCTATCAGTCAGGGAAAAAGATGAAATGGGTGATAAATAGGAAAATATTGTATTGGATAACTATTCAAAGAGATTATATAAATTATGCACGGTCTTGTGAGGAATGGCAAAAACATGGAAGCCTTCAACATATTCCAACGTCATAATTGCATGTTATAATTAAACTATGGCCGTTTAGAGGTTGGGCTTTATATCTGATCAGGCAAATTCACCCACCTTCTTTTAAAGGTCATAAGTTCATTATGGTTGGGGTTGATTATTTTTCTAATGGGTAGAGGCTTCCCTTTAAGGGAGGTGACTCACAATGAAATAATTGATTTCATTGAGGAGCATATTGTGCATAGGCTTGGAATTGCTCAATCAATTGCCACTTATCAAGGAACCATGTTTATCGAAAAAAGGTAATAGAATATGCCAAGTTTAGGGATATAAAAATGTTTTCTTCTACATCGTATTATGTGATAAACCACTATTTTATGGTTTATATTGTATTTAGTTGTGTGGTTTTATCAAGTCTTCACCCACTTATTCATATGATTTGCATGTATTTACAATTCCTTCCTAAAAATATTCTACGATTGATAACTTGCTTCCTAAAGACCTTTTAGTTGTATATTTTTATCTTTCTTCGTACCATTCGATTTCGTGATCTGTGTGTTAAGTGTTTCAGGCTTCATAGGGCAGGAATGGCGTAAGGAATGAAGAGGAAGCGTGCAAAAATGGAAGGAACACAAGGAATTGAGGAGATGACCAGCGAGTAGTCACGCGGTCACATGGCTCACACGACCGCGCGAAATGGAAGAATTCAGAGTGACGTGCTCGCGTGCCTGACGCGATCACGCGGATTGGAAGCTGTACAAATGACGCGAATGCGTGGACGACGCACACACGTGGTACGAGAATCGCTAAATGTTGCGTACGCGTGACCTGCGCGATCTGCAAAAATTATAGAATATGCTGGAGACAGTTTCGGGCCGCATTTTGACCCAGATTTCGGCCCAGAAACATATATTAAAGTCAGGGAACATGCAGAGACTCAGGACATACTTTAGATTAGATCATAATTCACTTTTCATAATTTTAGATGTAGCTTTTAGAGAGAGGGGCTCTCTCTTTAGGATTTAGGATTAGGATTCCTCTTAAAGGATTTAGGATTTCTTCTTCTCAATTTCCAGGTTTAATGTTCCTTTTATTTATTTTCCCAATTTGATTTATGAACTTTTCCATGTTACATTTGATTTCTTTTATTAATAATTGAGGTATTTCAGACATATGATTTTTATTTAGATTTTTTACTATTGGCTTTGGTTGAATTGGTAACTCTTGAGTTGTCAAACTCATCGTGATTGATAATTATTATTCTTGCTGATTAATTTAGATTCCTATAACTCTAGTCTTTTCTTAAGGAGTTGACTAGGACTTTAGGTGTTGAATTAATTTATCCACTTGACTGACCTTCATAGTTAGAGGTTGACTTAGTGGTAGCAAAAATATAATTCTCATCACCATTGATAAGGATAACTAAGATAGGACTTCCAGTTTTCATACCTTGCCAAGAGTTTTTCTTAGTTATTAATTTATTAATTCCTACAATTTATTTCTCTTATTTAAAATCTTTTCAAAACCCAAAATACTATTTTACATAACCAATAATAATTCATACTTCCCTGCAATTCCTTGAGAAGATGACCCGAGGTTTGAATACTTCAGTTTATAAATTTTATTGGGTTTGTTACTTGTGACAACCAAACGTTTGTAAGAAAGGTTGATTGCTTGGTTTAGAAACTATACTTGCAACGAGAATTTATTATAACTTCTAAATCATCAATCTTTAGTTCTTCAAAATGGCGCCGTTGCCGGGGAATTGCAAACGTGTGCCTTATTATTGGTTATTGTAAATATTTTTCAAAAAAAAATCAGATTTTTATTTTAAAATTTTTAACTTATCTTATCTTATTTTTCAAAATTCAAATCTTTTTAAAAAAAATCATATTTTTTTCAAAATCTTATCTTATATTTTTTTTCAAAAATCATACCTTTTTCAAAAGCTTATCTTATCCTTTTTCAAAAATCATATATTTTTAAAAATCTTATCTTATCTTTTTCCAAAAATCATATCTTTTTCAAAATCTTATCCTATTTTTTTCAAAAATCATATTTTTTTCAAAATATTTTCTTTTTGTTAGTTTTTGTTTTTATTTTCTCCTACTACTATGAACTCTCACCCCTTTGGCTATGATTCCGGTTTGAACTATGTTGCAGGAAGAGGAAATTACAATGAGAACATGTGTCAAGGTTGGAACAATCAAAGATGGGAGGAGTCACAAGGATTTGATCAACCCTCATGGCAACAACCACCTCCAATGGACTATCAACAACCATTCTGTGATGCATATCAAGGCAATGGCTATGGCGGGCGCTCTTTTGATTATCAACAACCACCACCGTATGCCTATGAAACCCCACCTCAACATGACTTTGGACCACCATACTCACAAGCCCCTTTCTGCCATTCACCTCCATATGACCCCAACCCAAATCCACCATACCAACCACCCTATGAACCGTATGAACCATATATAGAACCACCCCAATTCCACCCCAATTACTCCCAAGAACCACCACCTCAATATACACCATCTCCATATCCATCAATCCAAGAGCACTATGATCCTAATTATGATAGACAAGCGCAACAAGAATCAAGGGATCGTCTAAAGAAAATAGTGGAAAAATTTCATGCAACCCTTCGCCAACTGGATCAAGCGATAAATCGATTACCTTCTCGACGTTCAGACATTCAAGGAACCCCCATGGCTTCATGTGAAAAATCTACTAAAGAACGTGGCATGAAGGAGAAGTTAGAAACTCTGGTAGACAGTGAGCAGCACAAATTGGTATTGGAACAATTGGAAGAAGCTATGCCTGCCATTGAAGAGGAAGAAGTGGTTGAAGACTTAGGAGATGCGGAACCTCCATGGGAAACTTAAGTCACAGAGCCCCCTTCTAAGGAGTTTAAATTTAATGTTGAGGAGGGTGTACAACCTCTAAAGCATATCATGGTTGAAGACTTTGAAGGGGACGATCAAGAGATGGATTCAATCATTAATAAATTCTTATCTACATTTGAATCCTCTCCCATTGAACTTGACATGGAGATTAAAGAAGAAGAAGCACAACCTCACATGCCCTTGGTGAACAATGAAGAAGAAATCGAATCAGAAGAAAGCTACCAAGAGGAAGAGGTTGATATTGAAGAAGCTTACAAAGAGGTGGAAGATGTCAAAGAAGAGCCCAAGGGAGTGGAGCTTGCACGTTCATTAGAAACACCTCCCCCTAAGTTGCCATTATCCTTCACAACATTCAAGTGGGTAAAATTCATATCCCTTAGCTTTCTAATTCCACTTGAATATGGGCTACTGGAGATGGATGGTCAACTTAGAGCTCTTTGTGGCATTAAGAGTAAGAGAAAGATGGTCAGTGGTAAGAATTATCCTGCAAGGTTCATTATGGTTGGAAGCTTTAAGTTTAAAGGCAAAGGTTGGTGTAGAGCTCAACTGAATGGGTCTAGGAAGATGTTTGAGTGCTTACGTGAGAATTCTAAAGCTGAACCACCCAGAAGGAATCATGATAATCAACTTGAAGATGGGTGTAGAAACAAGATTTGGGATCCAGGAATATATGAGGATCAACTTTGGGAGCTCAAAGCTTGTGGAGAACTTCATCAACGCTTGGTAAATTTACTTGGTATTGATAGAGCTTATTGGAAGTCCAAGCATTGGTGGAAGTTTCAGGATGAGTTCAAGCACAAGCCACCATGACAAGGAGCTTGCCAAATGTCCAACTTAAGGATTATAACTAAAAGTGCTGGGTAGGAGACAACCCACCATAGTATGATCGTTCCCTCTCCATTTTACTCTGTTTGTGAATTTCGATTGAACCTAGAATTTTTGCATGACATTCTTTGCGTTTTGCATTCTGCATACTGCATAAAAAAAATTTCGCACGCAACGTGACAGCGTCGCCGACGCGTCCGCATCATAGGTGCGTTGGGAAGAAAACAAAATTGAACAGAGAGTCACACGAAAGCGCGGCTGGAGGCGTGCCTTTGGCACAAATTGGTCCACGCGACCACGTCGATGACGCGTCCGCGTCATGTGGGAAAATGCCTCCCACGCGTCTGCGTCACCCACGCGAACGCGTGCCTCAAAATCGACGTAAAAAGGGTGTATGGCCGAAAGTTGAGCTAGAAATGGGCTGGACTCGTGCTAGAAGCACAAACCCTGCCATGCGTACGCGTGCCCCACGCGATCGCGTCAACCACGCGACCGCGTCACCCAAAGATTTGGCAATATGAATTTCACACAGAGATTTGTGCGACCGCGAGGCTGCCCTTCCGCTAATGGCACAAATTGATCCGCGCGAACACGTCACTCACACGTCTGCGTCACAAGCGGCGCACAACTTATCCAGATCAGCCAAATATCTTATCTTTTTCTTCCCTATATCTAAATCTTTTCTTTCCTTCTTATTTCTTTCTTCCTCCTTTCTTACTTTCTTTTTCTTTTTCATTGGTGTTAAAATTCTCTTCTTCAACTATTGCATCTTTTCTTGAATTATTCTGGTGCATCATGACTTGTCTTATTCTAATTGGGTATTATTATTCATAAGTGAAGGCTAATTTTTTTAATACTGATATTCTTTTGCATTGATATGCACTTACACTATCTTGCATTACCCTCACTCTCTCCCCCATTGTTGCACTTTTCGCACTATTGATATGCCATTTGCTTTAACTGTTTTCTCACTTGCATGTTGTAGCTACCATGTAATTGAGACCTTCATTATTTGGCATTAACACCCATATTTTATTTATGTTCTTATCTATATTTTTGGGTTACTTTCCTTCCTTTTTCTCTTCTTTCAGGATGGCCACCACGAAGAGAGAGAAAAAGCTTCTTAAGGGGGAGACAAGCAAGTCAATCTGCATAATCTATAGAGAAAGACATCAGTTGGAGCAGCCCGTCCACGTGTACATCTTAGCATGCACCGAGGACGGTGCAATCTTTAAGTGTGGGAAGGTCGATACCGATCTCCACGGGTTAGTTATTCTCTTTTCAACAACAATATTCTATTTTTTTTGGTTGTTCATTGTTGCATTGCATAATAGATTGCATGTGTAGTTGATTGTTTGCATTTAAGTACTACTTGGATGAAAAATAATAAGTTTCTTTTTAAGACCATATTTTTCAAAAATTTCACTAATTTAAATTAAAAAATTAAATTTTTCTATATGTTAAATTTGTTTGAAGTTGTAATTAGAACATGATTTTTGATATTAAGAACACACAACCTGTGAGATTTTATCCTATTTATATGGTTACATTATTTAACCATAACATTTTATTTTTGTGTGTTTTCTTCTCTATAATTGCAATCTTTGCTTTTTTCTATTCTATATGTCGATTATTTAGTGTATTTACATGCTTGCATATGATTGAGGCCATTACTTGTTTTTGCTAACTTATCCCAAATAGCCTACCCTTTCAATCACCTTTGTTAGCACCATTGAGCCTTTTAACCCCCTTCTATTTTATAACCACATTACTAGCTGATGAGCGGATATTTTATACGCTTTTTGGGGGTAATTTGATTTTAGTATGTTTTAATTAGTTTTTAATAGAATTTTATTAGTTTTTAAGCAAAAATCACATTTCTGGACTTTACTATGAGTTTGTGTGTTTTTTTGTGATTTCAGGTATTTTCTGGCTGAAATTGAGGGAGCAGAGCAAAAATTTGATTTAGGCTGAAAAAAAGGGACTGCTGATGTTGTTGGATTCTGACCTCCCTACACTCGGAATGGATTTTTTCAAGCTACAGGAGTCTAATTGGCTCGCTCTTTTTGGGTTGAAAAGTAGACATCCAGGGCTTTCCAGCAATATATAATAGTCCATACTTTGCGCGAAGATAGACGATGTAAACTGACGTTTAACACCAGTTCCATGTTACAGTCTGGCGTCCAACGCCAGAAACAGGTTACAAGTTGGAGTTCAATGCCCAAAACACGTTACAACCTGGCGTTCAACTCCAGAAATAGCCCAGGCATGTGAGAAGCTTAAGTCTCAGCCCCAGCACACACCAAGTGGGCCCCAGAAGTGGATTTCTGCACCAATTATCTTAGTTTACTCATTCTTTGTAAACCTAGGTTACTAGTTTAGTATTTAAACAACTTTTAGAGACCTATTTTGGAACTCATGACATTTTTAGATCTAAATTTTATACTCTTTGACGGCATGAGTCTCTAAACTCCATTGTTGGGGTGAGGAGCTCTGCAGCGTTTCGATGAATTAATGTAATTATTTCTGTTTTCCATTCAAACATGCGTGTTCCTATCTAAGATGTTCATCATACTTAATTATGGAGAAGGTGATGATCCGTGACACTCATCACCTTCCTTAATCCATGAACGTGTGTCTGACAACCACCTCCGTTCTACATCAGGTTGAATGAGTGGTGGACGAAATTGTGATCCTTAATTAATGGCTCCTTGGCATGTGCCAAGGAGAACTAATTTAACTAACTGATTACTTGCACAATTCCGTTCAACTGACCAGCAAGTGTACTGGGTCGTCCAAGTAATACCTTACGTGAGTAAAGGTCGAATCCACAGAGATTATTGGTTTGAAGCAATTAATATTTATTTTATTAATCTTAGTTAGGATGTCAACAAGGTTATTTGGATTAAAAGTGAAATTACTGGATTTGATAAAAGAGGGAACAATGTTACTTTGATTTGCAGCACTGGGGAATATGTTGGAGTTTTGGAGATGCTTTGTCCTCTGACTTCAACTCTTCCTTGAAATCCTCTTCTCACACGCAGGTTCCTTCCATGGCAAGCTCTATGTAGGGTGTCACCGTTGTCAGTGGCTACTTCCCATCCTCGCAGTGAAAACTATGCTCACGCACTCTGTCACAGTACGGCTAATCACCGGTTGGTTCCCGCTCCTACTGGAATAGAATCACTCTTTTGCGTCTGTCACTAACGCCCAGCAGGTTAAAGTTTGAAGCACGTCACAGTCATTCAATCCCGGAATCCTACTCGGAATACCACAGACAAGGTTTAGACTTTCTGGATTCTCATGAATGCTGCCATCAATCCGGCTTATACCACGAAGATTCTGTTGGGGAATCTAAGAGATATTCATTCAGTCTGATGTAGAACGGAGGTGGTTGTCAGGCACACGTTCATGGGTTGAGGAAGGTGATGAGTGTCACAGATCATCACCTTCTCCACAGTTAGGCGCGAATAAACATCTTAGATAAGAACAAGCGTGTTTGAATGGAAAACAAAGGAATTGTATTAAATCATCGAGACGCTGCAGAGCTCCTCACCCCCAACAATGGAGTTTAGAGACTCATGCCATCACAAAGTATGTAATTCAGATCTGAAAGTGTGATGGGGTACAAGAAATGTCTGTAAAAGTTGTTTAAATAGTAAACTAATAACCTAGGGTTACAGAAAATGAATAAACTAAGATAATTGGTGCAGAAATCCACTTCTGGGGCCCACTTGGTGTGTGCTGGGGCTGAGACTAAAGCTTTCCACGTGCAGAGGCCTTTCTTGGCGTCAAACTTCATGTTATGACGTGTTTTGGGCGTTCAACTCCGGATAATGACGTTTTTCTGGCGTTTAACTCCAGACAGCAGCATGAACTTGGCGTTTAACGCCAAGTTACGTCGTCTATCCTCGCTCAAAGTATAAACTATTATATATTGCTGGAAAGCCCTGGATGTCTACTTTCCAACGCCGTTGAGAGCGCGCCAATTGGACTCTTGTAGCTCCAGAAAATCCATTTCGAGTGCAGGGAGGTCAGGATCCAACAGCATCAGCAGTCCTTTTTCAGCCTAAGTCAGATTTTTGCTCAGCTCCCTCAATTTCAGCCAGAAAATACCTGAAATCACAGAAAAACACACAAACTCATAGTAAAGTCCAGAAATATGATTTTTGCCTAAAAACTAATAATATTCTACTAAAAACTAACTGAAACATGCTAAAATCTACATGAAATTACCCCCAAAAAGCGTATAAAATATCCGCTCATCACAACACCAAACTTAAACTGTTTCTTGTCCTCAAGCAACTAGATGAATAAAATAGGTTCTAACAGAAATAAAGAAGTAATAATATTCTCAAGTTTTAAATGAAGCTCAAATTCTTATTAGATGAGCGGGGCTTGTAGCTTTTTGTCTCTGAACAGTTTTGGCATCTCCCTGTATCTTTAAATTTTCAGAATGATTGGCATCCTTAGGAACTCAGAATTCAGATAGTATTATTGACTCTCCTAGTGTAGTTTGTTGATTCTTGAACACAGTTATTTTATGAGTCTTGGCCGTGGCCCTAAGCACTTTGTCTTCCAGTATTACCACCGGATACATAAATGCCACAGACACATAACTGGGTGAACCTTTTCAGATTATGACTCAGCTTTGCTAGAGTCCCCAGTCAGTGGTGTCCAGAGCTCTTAAGCACACTCTTTTGCTTTGGATCACGACTTTAACCACTCAGTCTCAAGTTTTTCACTTGGACCTTCATGACACAAGCACATGGTTAGGGACAGCTTGGTTTAGCCGCTTAGGCCTGGATTTTTATTTCCTTGGGCCCTCCTATCCATTGATGCTCAAAGCCTTGGATCCTTTTTACTCTTGGCTAGTGCCCATGGCTTGTGAATATTGTGTTTTTTTTTTTTTTTGAACTGCTTTTTCTTGCTTCAAGAATCAATTTTATGATTTTTCAGATCATCAATAATATTTTTCGTGTTCCTCATCCTTTCAGGAGCCAATATTCATCAAATTCAAAGTACATATTATGCACTGTTCAAGCATTCATTCAGAGAACAAAAAGTATTGCCACCACATATAATTAATTATAATTTTATTTATTAAGAACTCGAAAAATATAAATTACTTCTTTATTCTAAAATAAAATCTACTACTTTATTCATGCCTAATGATGATGAGAAAAATAAATTATAGCTTAATTGGAAATAAAATCAAAATAGACATACTAATTACTACTACTACTATATAACTTCTAAGGTAAAATCCTATAATAATACTATCACAGAGTTAAAGCTGGAATTAGAACTTAACAACCTGTATTTTGGGAAGTGGATGTTCCTCTAGTCTGTGGGGTGCCTTCAAGAATTAATTTCTGACGCTTCAGCTCCCTTAAGTTCACATCCTTGCTCTTCCTGTTCTCTTAGGTGCCATGATCTTAATGAGTTTTAGCTCAGTGATCATGGCAGATCACACCAAACTTAGAGGTTTGCTTGTCCTCAAGCAAAAGAAAGGAAAGGGGAGGAGTAAAAGGAAAGGCATTTTTCAAATAAAGATAGGATGAGTTGAAAAAGATATGAGAAGAAATTAAAAATATTTGAAAAAGAATTGGATTGGAAAAAGATTTATGTTTATGAATTAAGATACATTTGATATTTTTGAAAAAGGGATTTTTGAAAAAGGGATTTTAGAAATTAGGGTTCTTAGAAAACCAATTTGATTTTGAAGGATGACATTTTGAAACATGTTTATGCAAGAAATCATGAATTGAAACTTAAAAATTTTGAAAAATTATGAAGAAAAATGAATTGTACCTCCTCCCATCATCCTGGCGTTAAACGCCCACATGGTGCATGGTTTGGGCGTTTAATGCCCAAATGTTGCTTCTCCTGGGCGTTCAACGCCCATGTGATGCTTCTTTCTGGCGCTGAACGCCCAGAAGGCTACCCTTACTGGCGTTAAACGCCCAGTGAGTGCTTCTTTTAGGCGTTTAACGCCCAAAGTATTTCTTATTGGCTTTTTCACGCCAGTGAGCTTCCAAATTTCTCTGTAACTCTGTGATTTCAACCAATTGCTATTTCACCTTTGAAGAGACGCTAGCATCTACCTGTAAAACTTGATCAAAATTAAAATAAAATTTTGTGAGTGGCTGGGTTGCCTCCCAGCAAGCGCTTCTTTAATGTCATTAGCTGGACTGAGTTTTAATCAAGTCTCAGTTTTGAGCATTCTTGCTCAAAATTGCCTTCAAGATAATGTTTGACTCTTTGTCCATTAACAATGAACTTTTTGTTAGAGTCATTATCCTGAAGCTCTATGTATCCATATGGTGATACGTTTGTAATGACATATGGACTTCTCCACCGGGATTTTAATTTCCCAGGGAATAATTTGAGCCTAGAATTGAATAGCAGAACTTTCTGCCCCGGCTCAAAGACTCTGGATGACAATTTCTTATCATGCCATCTTTTCGCTTTCTCTTTGTAAATCTTTGCATTTTCGAAAGCATTGAGTCTAAATTCCTCTAGCTCTGATTCGAGACTCTCAGCCATATTGACCTCTCTTACCAGAGAGTCAATAATATCAACACTCATGCAGTCATTTGGGGTGTCTGGATGTTGCATGGCTTTAACAACATTCAGCTTGAACTCTTCCTCATTGACTCTCAAGGTTACTTCCCCTTTTTGGACATCAATGAGGGTTCGGCCAGTTGCTAGGAAAGGTCTTCCTAGAATGAGAGTTGCACTCTTGTGCTCCTCCATTTCCAGCACCACAAAGTCAGTAGGAAAGGCAAATGGCCCAACCTTGACTATCATGTCCTCAATCACGCCTGATGGGTATTTAATGGAGCCATCAGCAAGTTGAAGACATATCCTGGTTGGTTTGATTTCTTCAGTTAAACCAAGCTTTCTGATAGTAGATGCAGGCATTAGGTTGATACTTGCTCCAAGATCACATAAAGCTTGTTTGGTGCAAGTGCCCTCTAATGTGCATGGTATCATAAAGCTCCCAGGATCTTTAAGCTTCTCAGGTAAGCTTTTCAGAATGACTGCACTACATTCTTCAGTGAGGTAAACTTTTTCAGTTTCCCTCCAATCCTTCTTATGACTTAAGATCTCTTTCATGAACTTAGCATAAGAGGGTATTTGCTCAAGTGCTTCTGCAAACGGAATCTTTATTTCAAGAGTCCTGAGATAGTCTGCAAAGCGGGCAAATTGCTTATCCTGTTCTGCTTGGCGGAGTTTTTGAGGATAAGGCATTTTGGCTTTGTATTCCTCAACCTTAGTTGCTGCAGGTTTATTACCTACAGAAGTGGGTTGGGAAGCCTTTTTAGAAGGGTTGTTATCAGCACTTGTATGTGACTGATTCCCCATTGGTATTTGAATGCCAGTGGTGGGAGCTGGAGTGGCGTTAGACGCCCCTTCCTTGTTTGTTACTGGCGTTTGAACGCCAGAACCATGTTCCCCTTGGGCGTTCAACGCCGGATTCATGCTTGTTTCTGGCGTTGAACGCCAGGAATGAGCATGGTCTGGGCGTTCAGCGCCAGCTTTGTCCCTTTCTGGGCTCGGACTGTCTTCAGGAGGATTTTGAGTATCCACTTGTTTATTTCTTGGTTTCCTGCTGCTTTGAAGTGAGGTATTTAATGTTTTCCCACTTCTTAATTGAACTGCTTGACATTCTTCTGTTATTTGTCTTGACAGTTGTTTTTCTGTCTGCTTTAATTGTACTTCCATGTTCCTGTTAGCCATTCTTGTTTCCTGTAATATTTCCTTGAATTCGGCTAGCTGTTGAGTTAGAAAGTCCAATTGCTGATTGAATTCATTAGCCTGATCCACTGGACTGAGTTCTGCAGTTACTGTTTTAGCTTCTTCTTTCATGAAAGATTCATTGCTTAAGTACAGATGTTGATTTCTGGCAACTGTATCAATAAGCTCTTGAGCCTCTTCAATTGTTTTTCTCATATGTATAGATCCACCAGCTGAGTGGTCTAGAGAAATCTGAGCTTTTTCTGTAAGCCCATAATAGAAGATGTCTAATTGCACCCATTCCGAAAACATTTCAGAGGGGCATTTTCTTAGCAACTCTCTGTACCTCTCCCAGGCATCATAAAGAGATTCAGTATCTCCTTGTTTGAAGCCTTGGATGCTTAGCCTTAGCTGTGTCATCCTTTTTGGAGGGAAATAGTGATTCAGGAATTTTTTTGACAGCTGTTTCCATGTTTTTATGTTGTTCTTAGGCTGGTTATTTAACCACCTCTTAGCTTGATCTTTTACAGCAAATGGAAACAGTAGTAATCTGTAGACATCCTGATCCACTTCCTTATCATGTACTGTATCAGCAATTTGCAGAAATTGTGCCAGAAACTCTGTAGGTTCTTCATGTGGAAGACCAGAATACTGGCAGTTTTGCTGCACCATGATAATGAGCTGAGGATTCAGCTCAAAGCTACTAACTCCAATGGAGGGTATACAGATACTACTCCCATATGAAGCAGTAGTGGGGTTGGCATATGACTCCAAAGTCCTCTTGGACTGTTCATTCATAGGTGCTTCCGTGTTGGACCAAAAGAAAGGGTATAAATGTTGATATTATTTATTTTATAAAAATTAAATTTTTTTTTAAATAAAAACGAAATAAATAAAAGAAAGTGAAAATATTTTGAAATTGAAAATTGAATTTTTATAAAAGATTTTCGAAAAAAAATTGTTCAAAATTAGTTAGAAAAATAAAAATTTTTGAATTTTGAATTTTATGATGAAAGAGAAAAACACACAAAAGACACAAGACTTAAAATTTTTAGATCTAATGCTCCTTAATTTTCGAAAATTTTTGGAGGGAAAACACCAAGGAACACCAAACTTAAAAATTTTAAGATCAAGACACAAGAAAAACTCAAGAACACTTTGAAGATTCACAAGAACACCAAGAACACAAGGAAGAACACCAAACTTAAAATTTTTAGAAAACCAAAATAAATTTTCGAAATTTATGAAAAGATTAACAAGAAAACACCAAACTTAAAGTTTGGCACAAGATTCAATCCAAGAAAAATTATTTTTGAAAAAGGTTCCAAAGGGTATAACCAATTATCAAGAACAACTTAAAGATCAAGGAAGAACCAAGAACACTAACACGAAATTTTCAAGGAACAAATAAAACATGCAATTAGCACCAAACTTAGAACAAGATACTAAAACTCACGAAAATTAGCAATTAATTAAAAGAAAATAATATTTTTGAAAAGAAATTTTTGAAAAGAAACTATCCTATCAAGATTTAATGACTCTATAAAAATAAGAATAAAAATAAAAATAAATTATTCCTAATCTAAGAAATAAAATAAACCTTCAATTGTTCAAACTCAATAATCCCCGGCAACGGCGCCAAAAACTTGGTGGACGAAATTGTGATCCTTAATTAATGGCTCCTTGGCATGTGCCAAGGAGAACTAATTTAACTAACTGATTACTTGCACAATTCCGTTCAACTGACCAGCAAGTGTACTGGGTCGTCCAAGTAATACCTTACGTGAGTAAGGGTCGAATCCACAGAGATTATTGGTTTGAAGCAATTAATATTTATTTTATTAATCTTAGTTAGGATGTCAACAAGGTTATTTGGATTAAAAGTGAAATTACTGGATTTGATAAAAGAGGGAACAATGTTACTTTGATTTGCAGCACTGGGGAATATGTTGGAGTTTTGGAGATGCTTTGTCCTCTAACTTCAACTCTTCCTTGAAATCCTCTTCTCACACGCAGGTTCCTTCCATGGCAAGCTCTATGTAGGGTGTCACCGTTGTCAGTGGCTACTTCCCATCCTCGCAGTGAAAACTATGCTCACGCACTCTGTCACAGTACGGCTAATCACCGGTTGGTTCCCGCTCCTACTGGAATAGAATCACTCTTTTGCGTCTGTCACTAACGCCCAGCAGGTTAAAGTTTGAAGCACGTCACAGTCATTCAATCCCGGAATCCTACTCGGAATACCACAGACAAGGTTTAGACTTTCCGGATTCTCATGAATGCTGCCATCAATCCGGCTTATACCACGAAGATTCTGTTGGGGAATCTAAGAGATATTCATTCAGTCTGATGTAGAACGGAGGTGGTTGTCAGGCACACGTTCATGGGTTGAGGAAGGTGATGAGTGTCACGGATCATCACCTTCTCCACAGTTAGGCGCGAATAAACATCTTAGATAAGAACAAGCGTGTTTGAATGGAAAACAAAGGAATTGTATTAAATCATCGAGACGCTGCAGAGCTCCTCACCCCCAACAATGGAGTTTAGAGACTCATGCCGTCACAAAGTATGTAATTCAGATCTGAAAGTGTGATGGGGTACAAGAAATGTCTGTAAAAGTTGTTTAAATAGTAAACTAATAACCTAGGGTTACAGAAAATGAATAAACTAAGATAATTGGTGCAGAAATCCACTTCTGGGGCCCACTTGGTGTGTGCTGGGGCTGAGACTAAAGCTTTCCACGTGCAGAGGCCTTTCTTGGCGTCAAACTTCATGTTATGACGTGTTTTGGGCGTTCAACTCCGGATAATGACGTTTTTCTGGCGTTTAACTCCAGACAGCAGCATGAACTTGGCGTTTAACGCCAAGTTACGTCGTCTATCCTCGCTCAAAGTATGGACTATTATATATTGCTGGAAAGCCCTGGATGTCTACTTTCCAACGCCGTTGAGAGCGCGTGCCAATTGGACTCCTGTAGCTCCAGAAAATCCATTTCGAGTGCAGGGAGGTCAGGATCCAACAGCATCAGCAGTCCTTTTTCAGCCTAAGTCAGATTTTTGCTCAGCTCCCTCAATTTCAGCCAGAAAATACCTGAAATCACAGAAAAACACACAAACTCATAGTAAAGTCCAGAAATATGATTTTTGCCTAAAAACTAATAATATTCTACTAAAAACTAACTGAAACATGCTAAAATCTACATGAAATTACCCCCAAAAAGCGTATAAAATATCCGCTCATCAATGAGTATCTCTTAGATTCCTTAATCAGAATCTTCGTGGTATAAGCTAGATTGATGGCGGCATTCATGAGAATCCGGAAAGTCTAAACCTTGTCTGTGGTATTCCGAGTAGGATTCTGGGATTGGATGGCTGTGACGAGCTTCAAACTCGCGAGTTTTGGGCGTGATGACAAACACAAAAGAATCAATGGATTCTATTCTGACATGATCGAGAACCAACAGCTGATTAGCCGTGCTGTGACAGAGCATTTGGACCATTTTCACTGAGAGGATGGGAAGTAGCCATTGACAATGGCGACACCCTACATAGAGCTTGCCATGGAAGGAACTTTGCACTTTTGCATGCATGAGGAAAGAGGAATACAAGAGAAAAGCTGAAATTCAGAAGACACAGCATCTCCAAAACTCCAACATATTCTCCATTACTTCATAATAAGTATTTATTTCATACTCTTTTATTTTTCGCAATTCAAACTGATAATTATAATTAATATCCTGACTTAGAATAATAAAATAACAATAACTTGCTTTAAGCCAACAATCTCCGTGGGATCGACCCTTACTCACGTAAGGTATTACTTGGATGACCCAGTGCACTTGCTGGTTAGTTGTGCGAAGCTGTGTTAAATAGTCCATTAATATTGGCATACACAATTTCATGCATCACTAGCCTTAAGCAGAAAAACAAAATAAAAATTCCAAGTTGAATCCTTGGTTAGCTTAAGATAGATATTGTGTATAATTTAAGTGTGAGGAATTTTATAGGCACATGGGATGATAGAAAAAAAAGTAGGGAATTAAATTGAATAAGTTATTTGAAAATTTAGGAAGCATGCTCGTGTGAAATCAAAATAATTAAATTACCATGTGCATTGATAAAAAAAATATTAAGTAATTAAATAAGGGGATACAAAAAAAAAATATTACCCCAAATGCAAAATAAAAAGAATTAATGCACATGGGACAAAATTCAAAAATAAGTTTGATACAAGAGCATGTAATACAAAAGTGGAAAAATTTGGGTAGCTAGGTAAAGCATTTTAAATTATATAAAGCATGTATATGTGGTGGACGAAATTGTGATCCATATTCTTTAAGTTGTACTCCTTGTACTTTTATGGGATTTGAAATTGGCACGAGTGAACACAACTCCGTTCAACTAACCAGCAAGTGTACTGGGTCGTCCAAGTAATAAACCTTACGTGAGTAAGGGTCGATCCCACAGAGATTGTTGGTATGAAGCTAGCTATGGTCACCTTGTAAATCTCAGTTAGGCAGATTAAAATTATGGAATTTAGAAAATCAAATATAATTAATAAAAAGAAATAATAAAATGGATAGAATACTTATGCAGATTCATTGGTGGGAATTTCAGATAAGCGAATGGAGATACTGTATGGCTCAAGAACGCCTACTTTCCTATTACTTCAACTCAGTCCTTCTTACTCCTTTCCATGGCAAGCTGTGTATAGGGGTTCACCGTTTGACGATGGCTACTTTGTATCCTCTCTGGAAAATGGTCCTCTGCGGCTGTCACTCGCATGGCTAATCGTCTAGAGGCATCACACTGGCCGAAGGCTACATCCCATCCTCGTAGTGAAAACTACGCTCACGCGCTCTGTCACAGCACGGCTAATCACTGGTTGGTTCCCGCTCCTACTGGAATAGAATCTCTTGATTCTTTTGCGTCTGTCACTAACGCCCAGCACTTGCGAGTCTGAAGCACGTCACAGTCATTCATTACCGGAATCCTAGTCGGAATACCACAGACAAGGTTAGACTTTCCAGATTCCCAGGATCCTACTCGGAATACCACAGACAAGGTGAGACTTTCCGGATCCTCATGAATGCCGCCATCTATCTATCTTATACCACGAAGATTCTGTTGGAGAATCTAAGAGATACACATTCAAGCTCGGTTGCATGTAGAACGGAGGTGGCTGTCAATCACGCGCGTTCATAGGTGAGAATGATGATGAGCGTCACATAATCATCACATTCATCATGTTCTTGGGTGCGAATGAATATCTTGGAATAAGAATAAGAGAGATTTGAATAAAAAGTAATAGTGATTGTATTGAAACTTGAGGTACAGCAGAGCTCCACACCCTTAATCTATGGTGTGCAGAAACTCCACCGTTGAAAATACATAAGTAAAAGGTTCAGGCATGGCCGAATGGCCAGCCCCCAAAACGTGATCAATAGCCTCTTAGGATGAAGAATAAAACAAAACTGAGACCAAAGATGTCTAATACAATAGTAAGAGGTCCTATATATACTAGACCAGCTACTAGGGTTTACATGAGTAAGTAATTGATGCATAAATCCACTTCCGGGGCCCACTTGGTGTATGTTTGGGCTGAGCTTGATCAATCCACGAGCTGAGGCTTCTCTTGGAGTTGAACTCCGAGTTATGACGTGTTTTGGGCGTTCAACTCCGGATCATGACGTTTTTCTGGCGTTTAACTCCAGACAGCAGCATGAACTTGGCGTTCAACGCCAAGTTACGTCGTCAATTTCCGAATAAAGTATGAACTATTATATATTTCTGGAAAGCTCTGGATGTCTACTTTCCAACGCCGTTGAGAGCGTGCCAATTGGAGTTCTATAGCTCCAGAAAATCCATTTCGAGTGCAGGGAGGTCAGATTCCAACAGCATCAGCAGTCCTTTTGTCAGCCTTTTTCAGAGTTTTGCTCAAGTCCCTCAATTTCAGTCAGAATTTACCTGAAATCACAGAAAAACACACAAACTCATAGTAAAGTCCAGAAATGTGAATTTAACACAAAAACTAATGAAAACATCCCTAAAAGTAGCTTGAACTTACTAAAAACTACCTAAAAACAATGCGAAAAAGCCTATAAATTATCCGCTCATCACAACACCAAACTTAAATTGTTGCTTGTCCCCAAGCAACTGAAAATCAAATAGGATAAAAAGAAGAGAATATACTATAAATTCCAGAATATCAATGAATATTAATTATAATTAGATGAGCGGGACTTGTAGCTTTTTGCTTCTGAACAGTTTTGGCATCTCACTTTTTCCTTTGAAGTTCAGAATGATTGGCTTCTCTAGGAACTTAGAATTTTGGATAGTGTTATTGACTTTCCTAGTTAAGCATGTTGATTCTTGAACACAGCTACTTATGAGTCTTGGCTGTGGCCCTAAGCACTTTGTTTTCCAATATTACCACCGGATACATAAATGCCACAGACACATAACTGGGTGAACCTTTTCAGATTGTGACTCAGCTTTGCTAGAGTCCCCAGTTAGTGGTGTCCAGAGCTATTAAGCACACTCTTTTTGCTTTGGATCATGACTTTAACCACTCAGTCTCAAGCTTTTTACTTGGACCTTCATGACACAAGCACATGGTTAGGGACAGCTTGATTTAGCCGCTTAGGCCTGGATTTAATTTGCTTGGGCCCTCCTATCCATTGATGCTCAAAGCCTTGGATCCTTTTTACCCTTGCCTTTTGGTTTTAAGGGCTATTGGCTTTTTCTACTGCTCATTCTCTTTTTTTTTTCGCAAGCTTCTTCTTTTTCACTGCTTTTTCTTGCTTCAAGAATCAATTTCATGATTTTTCAGATCATCAATAACATTTCTCTTTGTTCACCATTCTTTCAAGAGCCAACAATTTTAACATTCATAAACAACAAGATCAAAAGACATATGCACTGTTCAAGCATTCATTCAGAAAACAAAAGTATTGTCACCACATCAATAGAATTAAATTAAATTCAAGGATAAATTCGAAATTCATGTACTTCTTGTTCTTTTGAATTAAAACATTTTTCATTTAAGAGAGGTGAAGGATTAATGGATTTTATTCATAGCTTTAAGGCATGGTTACATACTAATGATCATGAAGTAGAGACACAAAACATAGATACACACAACATTAAAAACCGAAAAACAGAAAGAAATAAAGAACAAGGAATGAATCCACCTGAGTGAGGGTGGCGCCTTCTTGAAGGTCCAATGGTGCTTTTTTTTGAGCTCCTCTATGTCTCTTCCTTGCTTCTGTTGAATGATTCCTAGTAATTTTGGTGTTTCTACCCTTAGTTGCTTCCAATATTTGTGTGGAGGACAACTTATCCCCTGAGGTATCTCAGGGATCTCTTGATTTGCAGCCACATGTTCTACCACTGAGCTATGACGGCTTTATATGAGTCTTTCCATCTCCCATGACTCAGAGGTGGAAGCTTTTGTCTTCCCTTTGAGGTTTCTCTGGCCTTAGGTGCCATTAATGGTAATGGAAAAGCAAAAAAGCTATGCTTTTACCACACCAAACTTAAAATATTGCTCGCCCTCGAGCAAGAGAAGAAAGAAAAGATGAAGAAGAAGAAGAAGAGATGGAGGGATGTGTGTATTCGGCTATATGGGTGGGTTTGGGTGGGAAAGAGTTTTGAATTTTGAAGGTGAGTGGGGAAGAGTGGATAGAAGTGAGTGGTGAATGAAAAACAGAAGGGATGACCATGAATGGAGAGATAGAGGGCGAGATAGATGGGGATTCTGTGAGGTTCACAGATCCTGAGGTGTCAAGGAATTCCATCCCTGCACCAAATAGGCATGTAAAATGCCTTTGCATACCATTCTGGCGTTCAAACGCCTATTGGTGCATGTTCTGGGCGTTCAACGCCCAAATGTAACATGTTTCTGGCGTTGAACGCCAGTTTCATGCTTGTTACTGGCGTTCAGCGCCAGTTTTTCCTCTCTGGGCACATTCCTGGCGTTCAGCGCCAGAATGTTGCTTGTTTCTGGCGTTCAGCGCCAGAATGGTGCTCTGTTCTGGCGTTGAACGCCGGCCAGATGCATCTTACTGGCATTGAACGCCAGCCTGTGCGTCCTCCAGGGTGTGAATTTTTTCTTCTGCTGTTTTTGATTCTATTTTTAATTTTTATGATTTTTTCGTGACTCCTCATGATCATGTACCTAATAAAACACAAAATAAAAATAATATAGAATAAAATAAAAATTAGGTAAATAAAATTGGGTTGCCTCCCAACAAGCGCTTCTTTAATGTCAATAGCTTGACAGTGGCTCTCATGGAGCCACAAGGTGATCAGGTCAATGTTGTATAGTCCCAACACCAAACTTAGAGTTTGGATATGGGGTCTTGACACCAAACTTAGAGTTTGGTTGTGGCCTTACAACACCAAACTTAGAGTTTGACTGTGTGGGCTCTTCTTGACTCTGAACTGAGAGAAGCTCTTCATGCTTACTCTCTTCTGTCACAGAGGGATGGCCATGTGCCTTAAACACAAGGTAGTCCCCATTCAATTGAAGAACTAATTCACCTCTGTTGATATCTATCACAGCTCCTGCTGTGGCTAGGAAAGGTCTTCCAAGGATGATGCAATCATCCTCTTCCTTCCTAGTGTCTAAGATTATGAAATCAGCAGGGATGTAAAGGCCTTCAACCTTTACTAGCACGTCCTCTACTAATCCATAAGCTTGTCTCAATGACTTGTCTGCCAATTGTAATGAGAACAAGGCAGGTTGTGCCTCAATGATCCCCAGCTTCTCCATTACAGAGAGTGGCATAAGATTTATCCCTGACCCCAGATCACACAGAGCTTTTTCAAAGATCATGGTGCCTATGGTACAAGGTATTAAGAACTTGCCAGGATCTTGTTTCTTTTGAGGTAGAGT
The DNA here is from genome assembly GCF_003086295.3 of Arachis hypogaea. Lineage (NCBI taxonomy): Eukaryota > Viridiplantae > Streptophyta > Magnoliopsida > Fabales > Fabaceae > Arachis > Arachis hypogaea. The sequence continues at coordinate 36,553,490 of NC_092042.1, read as the reverse complement.
TTTCTGAATCCAAGTATCCAGTTCATTAATGAGCAAGGGAGGTTCACTTTCCCAAGTCTCATTACCAAACAACTTGGCATTCAGCTTCATGATAGCTCCTAAATATTGAGCAACTTGCTTTCCAGTTACATCTTCATCCTCTTCAGAGGATGAATAATCTTCAGAGCTCGTGAATGGCAGAAGGGGATTCAATGGAATCTCTATGGTCTCTGTATGAGCCTCAGATTCCTTTGGATCCTTAATAGAAAACTCCTTCTTGCTTGAGGGACGTCCCAGGAGGTCTTCCTCACTAGGATTTTCGTCCTCCTCCTCCCTTGTGCATTCGGCCATATTGACTATATCAATGGCTTTGCACTCTCCTTTTGGATTCTCTTCTGTATTGCTTGGGAGAGTACTGGGAGGAGTTTCAATGACTTTCTTACTCAGCTGGCCCACTTGTGCCTCCAGATTTCTAATGGAGGATCTTGTTTCACTCATGAAACTGAAAGTGGCCTTTGACAGATCAGAGACTACATTGGCTAAATTAGAGGTGTTTTGTTCAGAATTCTCTGTCTGTTGCTGAGAAGATGATGGATATGGCTTGCTATTATTCAGCCTGTTGCGTCCACCACTGTTAAAGCCTTGTTGAGGCTTTTGTTGATCCTTCCATGAGAAATTTGGATGATTTCTCCATGATGAGTTATAGGTGTTTCCATAAGGTTCACCCATGTAATTAACCTCTGCCATGGCAGGGTTCTCAGGATCATAAGCTTCTTCAGAAGCTGCCTCTCTAGTACTGTTGGATGCATGTTGCCATCCATTCAGATTTTGAGAGATCATGTTGACCTGTTGAGTCAACACTTTGTTCTGAGCCAATATGGCATTCAGAGCATCAATTTCAAGAACTCCTTTCTTCTGAGGTATCCCATTATTCACGGAATTCCTCTCAGAAGTGTACATGAATTGGTTGTTTGCAACCATGTCAATGAGCTCTTGATCCTCTTCAGGCATTTTCTTCAGGTGAATAGATCCACCTGCAGAATGGTCCAATGACATTTTCGAAAATTCAGAGAGACCATAATAGAATATATCTAATATGGTCCATTCTGAAAACATATCATATGGACATCTTTTGGTCAGCTGCTTGTATCTTTCCCAAGCTTCATAGAGGGATTCACCATCTTTTTGTTTGAAGGTTTGAACATACACTCTCAGCTTGCTCAGCTTTTGAGGAGGAAAGAATTTATCCAAGAAGGCAGTGACCAGCTTATCCCATGAGTCCAGGCTATCCTTGGGTTGTGAATCCAACCATATTCTAGCTCATTCTCTTACAGCAAAAGGGAAAAGCATGAGTTTGTAGACTTCAGGATCAACTCCATTCGTCTTTACAGTCTCACAGATCTGCAAGAACTCAGTTAGAAACTGATAAGGATCTTCAGATGGAAGTCCATAAAACTTGCAGTTTTGTTGCATTAAGGCAACTAGCTGAGGTTTCAGCTCAAAATTATTGGCTCCAATGGCAGGAATGGAGATGCTTCTTCCATCAAATTTGGACGTTGGCTTTGTGAAGTCACCAAGCATTCTCCTTGCATTATTATTATTTTCGGCTGCCATCTCCTTCTCTTGTTCGAAAATTTCTGAAAGGTTGTTTCTGGATTGTTGTAACTTAGTTTCTCTTAATTTTCTCTTCAGAGTCCTTTCAGGTTCAGGATCAACTTCAACAAGAGTGCCTTTTTCCCTGTTCCTGCTCATATGAAAGAGAAGAAAACAAGAAAAGAAAGAGGAATCCTCTATGTCACAGTATAGAGATTCCTTTATGTTAGTAGAAAAAGAAGGGGGTAGAAGAATGAAGAAGAATTCGGATTTTTAGATGAAGAGAGGTGAAGAGAAGTGTTAGTAAACAAATAATTAAATAGAAGAAGGAAAGAGAAAAAGAATTTCGAAAATAATTTTTAAAAAGGGGTTAGTAATTTTCGAAAATTAAAGATAAAATTAAAATTAAAATTTGAAACAATTAATTAATTAAAAAAATGAATTTTTGAAAAGGAGAGAGGTATTTTCGAAAATTAGAGAGGGAAAAGTAGTTAGGTGGTTTTGAAAAAGATAAGAAACAAACAACAAGTTAGTTAGTTGATTGAAAAAGATTTGAAATCAAAATTGAAGAAGATAAGAAGATAAGAAGTTAGATAAGATATTTTGAAATCAAATTTTGAAAAAAAGATAAAATTTTGAGAAGGATAAGATAAAAAGATAAGATAAAAATTTGAAGAAAAAGATATTTTGAAAAAGATTTAATTTTTAAAAAGACTTAACTAACAAGAAACTACAAGATAAGATTCTAGAATTTAAAGATTGAACCTTTCTTAACAAGAAAGTAACAAACTTCAAATTTTTGAACCAATCACATTAATTGTTAGCTAATTTTCGAAAATTAGATATAAAAGCTAAGAAAAAGATTTTTGAAAAATAATTTTTAAAATTTTCGAAAATAATAAAAAATTGAAAAAGATATGATTTTTGAAAAAGATTTTGAAAAGATAAGATTTTTAAAATTGAAATTTTGACTTGACTTGTAAGAAACAACTAATTTTAAAAATTTTTGACCAAGTCATCCCAAAATTTCGAAAATTTGGAGGGAAATAAGGAAAAGATATTTTTTTTGATTTTTTGAATTTTTAATTATGAGAGAGAAAAACAACAAAAATGCTCAATGCATGAAATTTTTAGATCAACACAATGAATGCATGCAAGAATGCTATGAATGTCAAGATGAACACCAAGAACACTTTGAAGATCATGATGAACATCAAGAACATAATTTTGAAAAATTTTTTGATGCAAAGAAAACATGCAAGACACCAAACTTAGAAATCTTTAATGCATGGATTCTAACAAACAAAAAATGCATATGAAAAACAACAAACAACACAAAACAAGAAAACATCAAGATCAAACAAGAGGACTTATCAAGAACAACTTGAAGATCATGAAGAACACTATGAATGCATGGGATTTTCGAAAAAATGCAAGAAAAATTTTTAAAGCATGCAATTGACACCAAACTTAAAAATTGACTCAAGACTCAAACAAGAAACACAAAATAATTTTTTATTTTTATGATTTTATGAAATTTTTTTTAATTTTTAATAATTTTTTTTCGAAAATAAAGTTTAGAAAAACGAAAAATAAAAGAAAAATTTTGAAAAAGATTTTTGAAAAGAAAATTACCTAATCTGAGCAACAAGATGAACCGTCAGTTGTCCATACTCGAACAATCCCCGACAACGGCGCCAAAAACTTAGTGGACGAAATTGTGATCCATATTCTTTAAGTTGTACTCCTTGTACTTTTATGGGATTTGAAATTGGCACGAGTGAACACAACTCCGTTCAACTAACCAGCAAGTGTACTGGGTCGTCCAAGTAATAAACCTTACGTGAGTAAGTGTCGATCCCACAGAGATTGTTGGTATGAAGCAAGCTATGGTCACCTTGTAAATCTCAGTTAGGCAGATTAAAATTATGGAATTTAGAAAATCAAATATAATTAATAAAAAGAAATAATAAAAGGGATAGAATACTTATGCAGATTCATTGGTGGGAATTTCAGATAAGCGAATGGAGATACTGTATGGCTCAAGAACGCCTACTTTCCTATTACTTCAACTCAGTCCTTCTTACTCCTTTCCATGGCAAGTTGTGTATAGGGGTTCACCGTTCCACGATGTCTACTTTGTATCCTCTCTGGAAACTGGTCCTCTGCGGCTGTCACTCGCATGGCTAATCGTCTGGAGGCATCACACTGGCCGAAGGCTACATCCCATCCTCGCAGTGAAAACTACGCTCACGCGCTCTGTCACAGCACGGCTAATCACTGGTTGGTTCCCGCTCCTACTGGAATAGAATCCCTTGATTCTTTTGCGTCTGTCACTAACGCCCAGCACTTGCGAGTCTGAAGCACGTCACAGTCATTCATTACCGGAATCCTACTCGGAATACCACAGACAAGGTTAGACTTTCCGGATTCCCAGGATCCTACTCGGAATACCACAGACAAGGTAAGACTTTCCGGATCCTCATGAATGCCGCCATCTATCTAGCTTATACCACGAAGATTCTGTTGGGGAATCTAAGAGATACACATTCAAGCTCGGTTGCATGTAGAACGGAGGTGGCTGTCAATCACGCGCGTTCATAGGTGAGAATGATGATGAGCGTCACATAATCATCACATTCATCGTGTTCTTAGGTGCGAATGAATATCTTGGAATAAGAATAAGAGAGATTTGAAAAAAAAGTAATAGTGATTGTATTGAAACTTGAGGTACAGCAGAGCTCCACACCCTTAATCTATGGTGTGCAGAAACTCCACCGTTGAAAATACATAAGTAAAAGGTTCAGGCATGGCCGAATGGCCAGCCCCCAAAACGTGATCAATAGCCTCTTAGGATGAAGAATAAAACAAAACTGAGACCAAAGATGTCTAATACAATAGTAAGAGGTCCTATATATACTAGACTAGCTACTAGGGTTTACATGAGTAAGTAATTGATGCATAAATCCACTTCCGGGGCCCACTTGGTGTATGTTTGGGCTGAGCTTGATCAATCCACGAGCTGAGGCTTCTCTTGGAGTTGAACTCCGAGTTATGACGTGTTTTGGGCGTTCAACTCCGGATCATGACGTTTTTCTGGCGTTTAACTCCAGACAGCAGCATGAACTTGGCATTCAACGCCAAGTTACGTCATCAATTTCCGAATAAAGTATGAACTATTATATATTGCTGGAAATCTCTGAATGTCTACTTTCCAACGCCGTTGAGAGCGCGCCAATTGGAGTTCTGTAGCTCCAGAAAATCCATTTCGAGTGCAGGGAGGTCAGATTCCAATAGCATCAGCAGTCCTTTTGTCAGCCTTTTTCAGAGTTTTGCTCAAGTCCCTCAATTTTAGTCAGAATTTACCTGAAATTACAGAAAAACACACAAACTCATAGTAAAGTTCAGAAATGTGAATTTAACACAAAAACTAACGAAAACATCCCTAAAAGTAGCTTGAACTTACTAAAAACTACCTAAAAACAATACCAAAAAGCGTATAAATTATCCGCTCATCAATATGTTAGGTGAGATCTTAGACTAATCAAGGATTCATTTTTTTAGCTCACTTAGCCTTATATATATATATATATATATCCTTACCTTTACCTCAGCCCCATTACAACCCTAAAAAGACCTCATGATGTTTGCATTGGTATACTAAATATTTGTTGATTGGTTAGATGAAGAACAAAGTTTAGAAAGCATGACTAGGGAAGATTAGAGTGATTGACCCTAGACACTTGAGCGATTAGAGTGATATACACTACCAGTAAGGGTTCAATGCTTAATTCTATGTTCCCTGCTTTCATGATCTATCTTCTTCTTGCAAGTTATTTGTATTGTATTTTGTGATTTGAACTAGTGAAATCCAGTTCATATTTGTTCTTGAAAGATTTATTTACTTTTTCACCGTGTAGGTAGAATCATTTTAGCATGTAGTTGCATTCACATTCATAGGTTGCATTGCATGAGTCCTGCTTTTCCCTACTCATTTATTTTGTCTCCTTGAGCTTAGCATGAGGACATGCTAATGTTTAAGTGTGGGGAGGTAGATAAACCACTATTTTATGGTTTATATTGTATTTAATTGTGTGGTTTTATCAAGTCTTCACTCACTTATTCATATGATTTGCATGTATTTACAATTCCTTCCTAAAAATATTCTATGATTGATAACTTGCTTCCTAAAGACCTTTTAGTTGTATATTTTTATCTTCCTTCGTACCATTCGATGCCGTGATCTGTGTGTTAAGTATTTCAGGCTTCACAAGGCAGGAATGGCGTAAGGAATGAAGAGGAAGCATGCAAAAATGGAAGGAACACAAGGAATTGAGGAGATGACCAGCGATAAGTCATGCGGTCGCATGGCTCACACGACCCCGCAAAATGGAAGAATTCAGAGTGACGCGCTCGCGTGCCTGACGCGACCGCGCAGATTGGAAGCTGCACGAACGACGTGAATGCGTGGACGACGCACACGCGTGGTACGAGAATCGCTGAATGACGCGCACGCGTGACTGACGTGTACGCGTGACCTGCGCGATCTGTAGAAATTACAGAATACGCTGGAAACAGTTTCAGGCCGCGTTTTGACCCTGATTTTGGCCCAGAAACACAAATTAAAGTCAGGGAGCATGCAGAGACTCAGGACATACTTCAAATCAGATCATAATTCACTTTTCATAATTTTAGATGTAGCTTTTAGAGAGAGGGGCTCTCTCCTCTCTCTTAGGATTCAGGATTAGGATTCCACTTAAGGGATTTAGGATTTTTTCTTCTCAATTTCCAGGTTTAATGTTCCTTTTATTTATTTTCCCAATTTGATTTATGAACTTTTCCATGTTACATTTGATTTCTTTTATTAATAATTGAGGTATTTCAGATATATGATTTTTATTTAGATTTTTTACTATTGGCTTTGGTTGATTAATTGGTAACTCTTGAATTGTCAAACTCATCGTGATTGATAATTACTATTCTTGCTGATTAATTTAGATTCCTATAACTCTATTCTTTCCTTAAGGAGTTGACTAGGACTTTAGGTGTTGAATTAATTTGTTCACTTGACTGACCTTCATAGTTAGAGGTTGACTTAGTGGTAGCAAAAATATAATTCTCATCACCATTGATAAGGATAACTAGGATAGGACTTCCAGTTTTCATACCTTGCCAAGAGTTTTTCTTAGTTATTAATTTATTAATTCCTACAATTTATTTCTCTTATTTAAAATCTTTTCAAAACCCAAAATACTGTTTTGCATAACCAATAATAATTCATACTTTCCTGCAATTCCGTGAGAAGACGATCCGAGGTTTGAATACTTCGGTTTATAAATTTTATTGGGTTTGTTACTTGTGACAACCAAACGTTTGTAAGAAAGGTTGATTGCTTGGTTTAGAAACTATACTTGAAACGAGAATTTATTATAACTTCTAAATCATCAATCTTCAGTTCTTCATTATGCCCATGCAAATGGATGAGTGGAGGCAGGGAATAAAATTTTGATTGCATTAATTAAAAAATATATTGGAAGGCAGCCAAGAAATTGGCACCAAACTCTCAGTCAAGTTCTTTGGGCATACCAAAATTCTCCAAGAGTTTTTGCTAGAACCACTCCGTATAAATTAGTTTACAGTCATGATGCGTTGTTGCCAACTGATATCAATTTGCAAAGTATAAGGGTGGCTAGACAAGATGAGATATCAGTAGTAGATTATTTAAATTCTTTGTACGATGAGCTCAATGAATTAGATGATGAAAGATTGAGAGCTTTAGGGCGGGTGATTTGACAAAAGAGATTATGTCAAAATCATACAACTGCCGTGTTAAAGTAAAGACATTTGCAGTTGGAGATTTAGTGTGAAAAATAATTTTGCCTAAGAAAAAAATAAAAAACTTATGGTAAATGGTCTCAACTCGGGAAGGACCTTATGTGGTTGACAAGGTTTATTTTGGAAATGCCTATAAGATTATTGAAGTTGGATAAGGAAGAAGAATTTCTTCAATAAATGGCAAGTATTTGAAAGTATACAGGCCAAGCATTCATGAGATAAACATTCCACATGTTTAAGGATACGAGAATGTCCAGTTAAAATGTCAAAGTCTAAATTAAAGAGCAAACTAATATTTGCAATTTAATTTGTAAAAGCCGATATATCCATGTGATTCCTATGAATTTAAAGTTTCGTTGACAGTGTAAAGCATTAAGTTTATGAGGCAAAGATGTGTCCAAGGCATTAGTTTAGAGTCAATATAGAAAATAACATATAATTTTCTGAGTGTAGTCTAGCACATGCCAACATATAGAAATAAATGGTATGGTGAATAAACCTATGTAAAGCTATAAGCATGTCAACAAATTCATATTTGATTTACTTTGATAGAACATGAGGCGAATGCACACGAGATGGCATGCACTAGTGCAATCTGATATGGACAAATATGAAGGTCATCTCAAATGAAATACAAAAGAGGTCACTGTGATATTAATAATTGACTTAGTATGAAGTAATGTAATAACATCCCAAATATAGATAGTGTCAACCAATCTGCAAAATAAAGATAGGATACATACAAAAAGTCTCTAAAAAAAATGAAGATTGCAAGGACATATTAAAAGGAAAGAAGTTCATACGAGGAAATACAAGACTAAGCCTTAAAAATCTCTTTTAAATAGGTAACTTCAGTTTGGAGAGAGGCTTGGAAGTTCCTGGTTTCTTTTTCAACTTCATGTGAGGAAAGCATCTTCTTTTCAAGGGACTGTAAAGATGCATTGCTATTATCAAACATGCTGCTTGCTTTGACAAATTGACCTTCATTCTTTATCAAAGCAGCGTCAAGCCTATTTTTTATCTCTCTCTTGACAGTCAGCTGTTGTTCTAAGTCTTGAATCTCCTCAGATAATTCATGAGCCTGATCTTTTGCTTTTGCAATATGGGTAGCCAGGGTAGTTTTAGCAATCTCAAAGGATCAGGTGTCTTGTTTCAACTTGGAAAAAATTTTAGTTGATTGTTGATTTGATAAGATGGCTACTTGAGAGTCCAGAAATTTAATGTAAAAGTCCTCATCAACTTTTCGCAAGCGAGCCAACAAGGGATCAATAATCTCAGGATGTGGTGTAGTTGAAAAGATCTGAAGAATGTTAGAAAGCTGAGCCTTAAGATTTGGATCGGTTGAAAGTGTCAAAAGGGATTTGGATATGATGGCACCAAGTTGTTTGGCCAAGGGAAGCAGGAAACAGTCTTGGCTATGGGAGGTGTAACATGGAGCTATTTTGTTGGAAGGTGACTTTGGATGGTAGAGCAAGATTCAACTATGGCCTTCTTCGTATCCATATTACATGCATATGCTTCATTCAAACTTTTTAAGTTAGACAACAAATCATTCACCACATTGGGAATATGAGGATGGATAAAAATGATTGGCATTTGCTTTTCTATCAACTCACTCAGAGAAATTTCAGAATTCAGAATTTAAACAAAAATATAAAAGATGTCAACATAAAAAAAGGATATAAGAATGAGATATTAATCAAGCTAAATGACATATCATACCTTGTTAAATGTGGTGTTGGGTGTAGGCTTATCAGACATGGTAGTCATAAGATCTTTAGTGTTAGGCACAATCAGTGAAGTGGTAGGAGCTGTGGTGATCTAAAACGAGAAGTGAAATGAAGATGAAGGTAATTAATGAGATTACCGTGCGATGAAAATTAGCATAAGAGACATTATATCATTTATGTTCTTCAAGATAATATTATTTTTTAACATGGAGGATGTGAGAATATATGAAAATACATGAGAAACAAGTTGACCACTGAGGGGAAGAGCATCGACATTATTATCTTCAGAAGATGAGTTACTTTCTGCTTTATCACTAGACGAGTTGCTCTCGTCTTCCTCTTTATTGTTTTGAGAGACTATCGGTCCATCATTATTGTAATTGGATGTACTTGATATGTCTTCATTATCATCATTATTTGAAGATAATGACACTGCAATTGGTTCAAGTTTTCTTCTTACCCGGTAGCTCGAGTAATTAAGATTGAGTCTCTTTTTTCCTACAAGTCTACCAGAAGTCTTTCTCAAAGGAGGATTGGCAGCAAGTGAGGTAGTTTTTTCTTCTATAAATAATAATAATAATAATAATAATAATAATAATAATAATAATAATAATAATAATAATAATAATAGAATAATTAAAACAGATATCATTGTGATATTCTTAGAGGGTATCATGCATGAAGGAAATAATATTAATAACAATAACATAGAGAAGAGCATAATTTGTTGAATTCAAATGGATAATTGATTTAGTTGTAATTACCATTTTTGATAGTTGATGCTCTCCTCACTTGTTGCATCACAAGGGCAGTGGTCATCCTTTGACAACAGACACTAAAAGTAACATTAATGGAAGAGTAATATATTTTTCACCAAGAAAAGAATGAATATGTGGTCAACAAGCAAGGCTTAAAAGAGAATAGGTGGAATTTATGCCTCCGCAAAATATTGTTCTTCTAAAAGTTCAATAGATCTTCTAGTGAAGTCGCTTTGGTTTGCAAAGATTGAGACTCTTTAAGATGGTAAGAAGATGGAATGGCTTGAACTAACCCAAATTGCCTAGAAACAGCATTTGGCATATAGACTGCTGTTTTTAGGTCATCTCCACCTGGAAATCTAGCAAAAAGTAGTCGGGGAGTCAAAAATTGTGACCAAATAGTTATACTTTTCTCTTGTATAATCTTAGCTGGGGTAAAAGATTGCGTCAACCATTCCAGACCAGCTTGACAATTAGCAAAATGAGTCAGATTGATGTTGTGGTTTTTTTCTGGCAAGTAATAGAAAACATGGAAGAAGTGTTTCATCTTATCATGTGAGGCCATTAACTCGTCAGGAAAGATTAAGTTAAGTAGATGGTGTCCTGCAATTGCAGAATCTATAGGACCTTTCTGGGTCAAACGTGGTTGTAGCTCAGACTCAAATATAGTAGAAAGCCATAATTGAAAAAACCAAACGGGATCGTCAACATTGGTATTCTCTTTTTCTCCCTCATAAGGTCTGTGATCCAATATAAAGTTAGATATAGTTGAGCCAGGAACAATTTGGCTAGACACAACTTCCTACCTTCGGCTAACATAATGGCCAATGGAAGATAAGTGACTTCGACTTGAATACTTCAGGCACAGAAAACAACACCACTCAACCAATAGAGAAGGAAGGCTATATGCTCATCATCAGAACTTGACTCCTCATTTTGACCTCTATTATTGAGAATGAAGCTCTGGTAGGTAATAGAAGAGATGTCAATGGCACACTCAACTCCTGTGGTCGACTTGGTAGTAGTTAGAATTTCCTCTCCTAAGGGAGGTAAGTCAGTTACAGCAGCTACATATAGAAGAGTAGGAGTAATCATGCCATATGGGGTGTGAAAAGTATGAGAAGTCTCATCCCAAAAGTACAATGTACATCCCGTTAGTCCTAAATTAACAGTGTAAGAGTTTTTATTAAGTTGAATTAGATAATATATTTTAATTTCTTTCCATAGGGTCATCTTCTCAGTTTCACCCTATTTAACCAAGTACGGTAACCCTCAATGTTAGTCTTTGGGGGGTTTCTAATTAGCCTGTTATTGGAGTCGAAGTATCTAATGGAAATGGAGCCTTGGAAAGCAACACATTTTCTTTGAGAGTGACCAGGAAAAGAATTTTTGATCTTGTTTGCAACTTTGGAAGGGATGATAGGGCCGATGAAAGCTGAGTCTACACTGTCAATGGTGAAAGGGAGTAGCACTTGAGATTCCCATATTTGTGATTTTGAGGCATCTGGTTCAGGAGCAAAATCTTTGCCATTTTTTACAACAGGCTTATCACAAATGGCCACTTTAGACGAAGAAAGAATACTTGTTAACATATTGTGGCTTGAGATTGCCATAAGAGTACAAATTGAAGAATCTAAGTATTGAGTCCCGAAGTTGTCAACAATCAACAAACATGTTGTAAAGGTAGAAAGTAATAAGAAATGAATACAAGGTGAGCTTATATGAGTTTAATTTGGTTTAAAATAATTATCTAAAGATAGCGATATAGTAGAATTGAAGGATAAGAGCTCAACAGTCAAATCTTAATTTGAGTCTAGAATTGTAAAAGAAAAAGAGAATTCTCTTTAAAGTAAGATTCTGGTATTCATAGATAATACAAAAGGTATTATTCACACCATTTTGTGGGGTTTAGGATTCTTCTAAATCAACAATGAGAAGGAGAAAGATAAAAATGAGCTAGCAATTAAATCTTACCAATATCAGAAGAGTTAGGTATAGTTGAATCCTTGCGAATAGAAGAAGCCCACTATAATAGATGAAATTTGGCAGAATGAGAGACACAGAATTGAAGAAGAAGCTTCTGGATGTTCAAACACTAATGTTCTCTCTCACGAGTATTACAAGATGATAAAGTATTGAATTGTTTTATTTTGGTTTGGTCAAAATAAAAATAAACAAACAAATAAATAAAAATAACAAAGAAAAGAAAAGAGTACAGTACTCTTGTTCGCATTCTCAGTGGCGTTTTAAAATATTTATCTTGTCAAAATGTGTTTTCATTATATATATATAATGACATAAATAATAGTAATAAATTTAAAAGAACAAATAAATATACGCTTGTGTATAGTTTTTATTATTATAAACAACAAGATTTTTTCACTTTTAATCACAGTACGATTTCATGTGAAAAATTTTAGGGGGCATTATGTTAGATAAAAATATTATTTTTATAAGAAAATGATGAAAAAATAATTAGTCATATGGTGATGTTTTTGTATATAATATCTATATTTATTTTAATTAAAATTAGGTTATCTGACAGTTTGATTATTTATTTAGATTTTTCGAATTGACATCAATCAAGGAGTGTGGGAATAGTTACGGATGCAATTCAAATTTTCTGAAAATGATGTAAAAAGGGTAATTGTCAGTTGACATTAGGTTAGTCTATAAATAGCGCTTTAGGAACATATTGTAGGTTGTTCAGTTCTTTTGGAAAACACTTAAAAACCCAAAATGCTCTTAGCTCCTAGGCATCATAGAGTAAAATTGAAAATTTTACTAATTCCTCTGAACTCAAACACTTGTAATTTATTTTTTTCCAGTTTTTATTAATAAAATTTCTCTACTTTTACTTGTTCCTCTCTTTTACGTTTATGTTTCTTTCTTCATCTTCTCTTTAATTTCTTGTTTGTTTTAATTTTTACAATTTACTTCGCCTCTAGCACCTTGCATTTCTTTGTTTATTTGTTACTTTCAATCCTTTTTAATTCTTATTGATGATACAGTTGTGACATTGAGAAACCCACATTTTCTTTTAAACATTAACAAAATTTAAGTAAAACACATAGTAACACAATCAATTGAATTGCGCTATAGATTGAGTTATCAAAATTCAATCGATTGGTTTTGTAACACATTCAATTGAATTTTGTACGTGATTAAAGGTATTTTTGTATTCAATTAATTGGTGTGGTAACACAATCGATTGAATTGAGAACTGCAATATATATTAAGCTGTTATAAATTTTCCGCCACTTTTTTATAAATTATTATCTTATTATTCATCTATCTTATCTTTATAATTTTATCTTCAATTTTTTAAGTTTTTATTTTGATTTAAATATCCTAATATTATCTTTTTCAATACTCATGTTAATAATTAGTGAATAATCTATCGTTAATTTGTTTTTCAATTACCCAATTCTACAATTGTAATTGTTTACCAATTTTCTTGATTATCAATTTGTTTATCATTTTTGTTCATTGTTTATCCATCTCCTTAATATCCAAGTTTTCTTCATTGTTTATTCATCTCCTTAATATCGAATTTTTGTTCATCGTTATGCGATCTTCACAATTTCAGAAATTGCAATCTACAGAAATCCAATCAATTTCTTCATTGTAGTAATCGAATAGTTCATGAAAGAGTCTTTTTCATCTTACGTTGTTCAGGAAACAATCCATTGTTTTGATTCCAAAATCAAGGTTAATGAATAGAATCTTTTATTCTGCAATTCCTTTTTTCGATTCCATTATTCATGAAATCGATTGAGTAATGAAAACATATATTTTTTATTTTTTAGTAGTTCACATACATTGAGGAATACTATAAGATAAGTAAAATTTATTATTTTTTATTATTAATTAGCTAGCAATATTTAAAAATGTAGACTTAAAATATATTATTAGATTATTAGACTAAAAGAACTTATATAGCTTATATTTTTTTTTATCATTGTGAATCCAACTCTAATAAACGCTCAACGTTTTGATAGTATTTATATAGCTTATATTCCATGGTAGATCGATTTAGATGAATTCGATTTATGGAATTGGCCGAGCGGAGTAATAAATCGAATTAATTAGCATCGATTTAATATGACGCTCAGCCAATTCCATAAAGATTTATCTAATGCTTCGTTCATTGTATGGGTTTTATTTTTTATGGTATATGATGTAGTTTATTAATAATTTTTTTTCGTTGGACAGTTTTAAGATGTTAAATATATTTACAGAATTCTAGATGGATGAGTAGTACCAGGAAGACGATGACATTAACCAACAAGAAGAGCTAGTATGTGATCAAGATATGATGGATGAACAGTATGAATTCGAACAAAGATTTCAAATATGAATTTACTGAGGGAGTGTATTTTTCTAAAACTGATCCATCAGAAGATACCCTTGTAGTTGCGTATGTGATTAACTTCGTATAAGAGATTACAATTTTGAATTTCACTGAAAATTATGTGGAGAAAATTGGTAGATATCACTATGCTACTTTGCAGGTTGCATTTGATTTTTATTCGAAGTACTCTCTAAGGGCTTTAGTGCAAGGAGGAATAAAACTTTCAAGAATAGTATGGGTGAGGTTTACAAACTAAAGTTTGTATGTCATCGGCAAGGATTCATGGAGGAGAAGTATTACACTATAGAAAATAGGAAGAAGGAGCCTAGATTAGAAACAAGAACTAGAAGTAAAGCCTAAATGGAAGTTAAATTTATACCTGAAACTTGAAGGTGGCATATTTTTTATTTCTCTGATGAACATAACCATGATCTACTAGACACACAATTCAGTGATATGTCGCCTACTCATAGGAAAATGTTAGAGGCAGATATTATGCAAATGATGAACATGCTGAAGTTTGGAATTAGCCCTACACAATTTTGGTCTTATGGCTAGTCAAGTAGTGCACGAATCCCAACACTTCGTACAACTATACCGGCAAGTGCACTGGGTCGTCCAAGTAACACCTGAGCGAGTCAGGGTCGATTCCACGAGGATTGTGGATTGAAGCAAACTATGGTTATCTTGTAGATTTTAGTCAGGCAAATAGAAGAGTTGTTGGATTTGTAAGATCTAAACTATGTTGATATGTTTAATTGCATAAAAGGAAATAAATAAAAAGGGTAATCATAACTCAGAAGTCGTGTAAACTATGATAAGAAGGTGGTTAAGGCTTGGAGATGCTTTGTCCTTCTGGATTAACTCTGGTATTACTGTCTTCTTCAATTGTGAATGATTTCTTCTATGGCAGGGCTGTATATGATCAACGCCGTACGGTCGCGGTCGCCATTCTCCTCCAGATCTGAACCCCAGGGTTAGTACGGATCCATTATGATTGAGGGTGAAGCTCCTGCAGTCCATTCTCTTTAATGATCCTACTCAAAACACCACATACAAGGTCGGATCTTCCGGATCAGAGAATGCTGCACCCTTAGGTTCGAGCCTCTACCATAGAGCCCTTAATCTCCCCATACGTCGACTGAACTGGTGTCTCGAGAAGTCCCCAATGAAGTCGTGGATTAGCCGTCTAAGAGATGTATAATCAAACTGGCTGTTCGATGCTTTCCAGTCACGTATTCACACGAACCCAAGAAGAACACGGGTGGTTGTTAAGCATGCGATCTTAGTACGAAGAACGGAGTTGATTGTCACAGATCATCCCATTCTTCAAGTTGAAAAGTGAAGATACATCTTAGATTTTAATCAAACACAGATTGAAGAGAAATCGTAATACTTTTATTAATTCATAGAACTCAGCAGGGCTCCTCCCCTCAACCTAGGAGGCTTAGAAACTAATACTGATAGAAAACACAATGATACATGAAAATATGGCATAAAGGTCTGTATGATTATGTAAAATATCCCTTAAATACTAAACTAATGACTAAGGATTACATAAGAAGGGTAAAACAATCTTTTAGTGCTAAAATCCACTTCTAGGGCCCACTTGGTGAGTGTTTGGGCTGAGCTATGATGAGATCTACGTACTATAAGGTCTTTAGGGGTCCTCTTTGTGTGTTTGGACACTGGTCTCTTCCTTTGGGCGCTAGACGCCTGGAATGGGGCAGGAAGCTGACGTTGGACGCCCGTTTTGGGCCTTCTATTCTGATGCAAAGTATGAACTATTATACATTACTAGAAAGTTCTAGAATTCAGCTTTCTAATGCTATTGAGAATGCTCCATTTAAATTTCTATAGCTCCAGAAAAGCTCTTTCGAGTGCAAGGAGGTCAGATTTGGACAACATCTGCAGTGCTTTTTCTACCTCTGAATCAGACTTTTGCTCCAGCTCCTCAATTTCAGCCAGAAAATACCTAAAATTGAACAAAACCACACAAACTCAAAGTAGAATCCAAAAATGTGAATTTAACGCTAAAAGCTATGAAAACTTAAAAAAAATTAAACAAAACATACTAAAAACTATGTGAAAGTGATGCCAAAAAGCGTATAAAATATCCGCTCATCACAATACCAAACTTAAACAGTTACTTGTTCCCAAGCAACTAAAAACAAAGTAGGATAAAAAGAAGAGTAAGACACAATAGATCTCAGAGTTTTCAATGAAGCTCAGTTTCAGTTAAATGAGCAGGACTTAGTAGCTTTTTGCTTCTGAATAGTTTTGACATCTTACTATCCATTGAAACTTAGAAGTGCTGGTCTCTTTAGAAACTTAGAATCCAGATGATATTATTGACTCTCCTAGTTTAGTTATTTTCACTACAAGAAAAACACCAATTCAGGTACACTTGAAAAGTGTAGCCAAAAGTGAAAAAAAAATGATGCCTTAGGCTACGGCTACGCTTTTTGGGCTACGGCTACGCTTTTTGGGGTGATTCCTATTCGGCCGTTGCCTATTCTCAAAGGCTACGCTTTTCTGCACCAAGGGCTACGCTTTTGGCGTTTGAGAATAGGCTATGATTTTCAAGTGATGCTGTTCAGGACCAAAGGCTACGCTTTTCAACTTTCATTCTTCCAGAATAGGCTACGCTTTTCAACGCTACTGCATCACTTGTAAAGCGTAGCCCCATTGTATACCATAGCTACTTTTTATAAGCGTAGCCTTAGGTCCCTCTTTTTTTTTTGGTATACTATAGCTACTGTATATAAGTGTAGCCATAGGTCTCATTTTTTTTTCTGTATACTATAGCTACTGTATATAAGTGTAGCCTTAGGTCTCATTTTTTTTGTATACTATAGCTACTATACATATAAGTGTAGCCTTAGGTCTTTTTTTTTCTATATATATATATAATTATCTAATAATTATTAATACAACATAATAGTTAATATGATTACATGTATAAATGAATTGAATATTACAAAATAAAAATAAATACATAATTATACTAAATAATTTCTTTATATAATAAAAATTGTCTCTAACCAAAATATATTTATAACATTGATCCAAAAGTACTAGAATGAAATTAACTGTAAAAATTCATACAACTCAAACTAAAGTAAGCATAGCCATATCAAAACCATAATATCACTTAGCCAATAAAGGTATCTTCTAATAAAAATCATTAGTCAACCATACATGTAAAGATTCTAAATAGCACTCTATCTTAGCTAATAAACCACAATAATAGTCAGCTTAATCTTCATTGTTACCCTGCATAATTATATAGAAAAGTAGTTAAAAAATATTCATAATGACATTCGTAATTATAAAAATTAAATGGAACACGTAGTCATAGTAAACCAAGAAAGCATATACTAAAAAAAGTAACATGGTCACGACAGAAGAGGTGAATTCAAGGAATTATGTATTATCTTGTTTCATTCAAACCATGAAAATCTACTGGTGTTTCTTTTTTTCATTTCCTTTAACACAATCCTGATATGTCCCTAAAGCATTTTTCATGCACTAATTAACCAGACTTTCACACTTAAATTAGATATAGGGACAAATTCATATGTACCAAATGCACAAAATCAAAAATACAACCACCAGAATTACACAAACAAATTTCAGCTATAGCAATACAACTTCAGTATTAATAAAGCCAACAAACATTTTCAGCCATAGCAATTAATGTAAATGCAAGTAAAAACTATGGAACAAGGAATAGATAAGGACATACCACATCTAAGTTCGGAAAATGTATTGATCCATAGCCACTATTCGCATCAATAGGAGATTGTTGGGCGTCTTGTAATAAAGCTTCTAGTTCTTCTGGCCTCATTCCAGGTTCCGATCGCTGCAGTAATAACTTGATCATATTTCGCAACCCATGAATCTCTTCATCTTGTTTTTGCTGTTTGGCCTATTATTTTTGCTGTTGGGCCTCCATGTGTCCAAGTTTATCCTTCAGACTGGATACTTCCTCTTTGTGCTGATTCTTGATTTCATTAATTTCAGCATATTTTTTTAAATCAGTCTTTGTCACAGATCTTCCATACAACCTTATCCGACCTGGCTGTTCTTTCCCGAATAAGGCCTCAAATGCTTCCTCTTCTGTTTCACCAGCAACTTGGCGGTGTTGGAAGTCTTCCTACATAGAAGAAACATTTAAAATTGAGTTAGTTACCGTATCCTAAATTTGAAATGTAATTATGAATGACTTAATGAACTCTTACAACAGCAATTTGTGTTTCCTCATCCACTTTTTTCCTCTTCCGACTTGTTCGGGTAGCAATGAACATCTCAAACCTTTTTGGTTCCTCCTTTGTTTCCTTTGTTGCTCGCTGCAAAATAAGATCATACTTCGATTTCTTCCTTCAATTTATGCAAATATAAATTCTAATAAATATAAATATACTATTTATCATAGCCACTCGTACTCTTCCGAAATTGATAGGCCCCATGCGATGTGGAAACTTCACATTTTCCTTGTATTGCTTGTTTCTTTGACTTATTGACTGGAAGTGAATAAAAAGTTAGCATACAGTTACTAAAACATGCAGCATAATAAGTTAGGAAAATCTACTAGCAAGGCTGCATTATTAAGCTAAATCACTGAACAATACCCAAAAGCAAGCATAAAAGATCTATTTATAATACATTGGAGCACCTGACATCTCATCTCGTGTAAAATAAGACAACCCAACCCCTCATCATTCAATCAATTAATTCCAGTGACCTATAAGTCAATCCAGTAAAAGCTAAATTCAGATGTGATTTTCATGAGAAAATCTATTACTCAAATTAAATAAAAAAAATAACTTGGCAGAAAGTGTTATATCACATTGAAGGCTTAAAGAACTGTATCAAATTTAGAACTGTTTCCAGATTGAAGGCTTAAAGAATCAGGGTTGAGTTTGACGATTCGAGTTTAGCTAAGCTCCATGAATTTAGATGAACACTCGAGTTTGACACGAAACTCAAGACTCGAGAGTATATATGTTCATAGATACAGTGAACAAAATTTATACATAATTTCTTAACATATTAAAGTAAGAAAGACTCAAATTTTATATATAACTTCAGTGGGAAGGGAAAGAAAGAAAGAAAGAGGAAAAAATCAATCTCAAACTTGAAAAATGAAGTATGAAACAGACCAGAACCCCACTTCCAAATCAGAAGCATCAGATGCAGAAAAATTACAAAAGTAAATTCAAGGGGAAAAGCTATTCTGCAATAAGAGATTATGTGTAAGAACTAAAAAGCTAGCTACTCATCAGATCCTTCATCTGCCAAATTGCTCTTTCAATAGTCAAATAGTTTCACATGAAAAGTCGACATATATAGTCTTTTACCTGGATTAGAGGATGACTCCAATAATAGATCAATTTTATGAAACCACTTTCTGGTACTTGTGGGGGTCGATTCTTCACCATATCTTCAATATTATCATAGGGAACGAAGTGCTTTTGCTTAATCTTTCCTTTGAACCGCTTCCAAGCATCTCGAATCGCTTGCATTACCCACTTTTCTCCACTGTCTGGGAGGAGAAACTTGGTATGCATGATTATAGGTAATTGTTATATGCTCTTGTGCTGAATAAAAAAATTGAAATTAATAATTACCAAGTGTCTTACGTTAACATAGTCCCACATGAACTTCTTAGCTTTAGGAGGAATAGCATGCCAACTAGTGTACAAAAGACTAACAAATCTTTTATTTCTACCAATAGTGCCAACAAAACTAGTTAAATTAGAAACACTTTCGTCGGTTGGTCCTACAGGCTGTCCAAGATCAAAAGTGACTTCTTCTCGCTGTTCCATAGTCCTTGCATAAATCTCCTTGCAAGTTGTTTTTCCACGGGTTTTCTTCTTCTTTGGCTCTCCTAGTTTCATTCATTGGTCAACATCAGATTATGCTTAATTAACTCGAGCTCAACAAGCATATGAAGCAAACAAGTACACAAATATAAAAATTATAAAAATTATAAATCTGACCTATGTAGTTGATACCATGAAGTGGACAAGTTTTAGCTATTCTAGAAATCGATCAAAGCACACAACTTTTAAGTTCATTCCACATCATGGACTTCACTGAATTTTAAAATACGCATAAAAAGATGATTATTATTGTTATTACAGAGCTGTAGGATAATAGATTATTATTCTGTGTCATAATAGAAGAAAGTATAAAATACTTTCAAGCATGATGGGCAGGTCACTTTCAAGCATGATATATATGATTATAGTAATTACATAACTTACACGTAATGTATCTATTTGTAAAAAGGTATAACTTGCATTGGGGCACTGGCCAATTATGAAATTACATACTCCACATGCATTGGCAGATAGAGATATTCATGTTGCTAATTAAAGCTTCCAGATTTAGAAATTCCACATAATAATTCACCTGAAAAGTAATTAAGATAAGTGCTTTTTGCTTCAAACATGTGTCATATCAGAATCTAAGTAAACTAATGGTAGTAGGGATCAATCATAAAGTGTTTACACAATGCAAGTAGTCGCAGCTTCAAACAACTAGATCTATCAGTCCAGTTTTTCTATAAGTTTTTTTAAAAAAATAAATATTTATCATCAATAAAAACAGAGCAAAACAGTACCTTCTTCATCATCAATTTCCTCCATCACATGTTGATAATAGTCTTTATCAAGTGCCATGCTTTCTTCCCCGTCCTCACTTAGTTCAGTGCTTGGTCCTTCAATTTTCACATCTATCCCATTTTCCTTTAAGAATTCGTCAATTGTTGTAGCCTTTACTCCTGGCATCCTCTTACCCTTTGTTGATATTTCTTGCTCCAACATTGCACTTTCATTTTGTGGGGTAGTTTCAGGAGAAGGCAAAGTTGTGTCAACTTGCCCTGTTTGAGTTTCTTCATCTGTGAGTTGAATATTCTGCTGCTGCCCTTTGTTGATTGTGAGTTGAGTAGAACTTGGACAACTCCGCTCTTGGCTTAGACTTGTTGACACATCCTTGTTCATTTTACGAATTGCTTCGAGCTTCCTTGTAAGTTCATCTGCCTCCATGTTTGTAGGCTTAGACTTCTTCAAGCCTTGTGTTGATTTTCCACCTTGCACTCCATTCTTGACTTTCTCAGCAGTAGGCATAGTCAATAGCTCCTTTCTCTTTTTATTTTCTGGCTGTTGCGGTGGAATGTTTGGCTGTACTTCCAAGGTGGTAGGCGTGGAGTTAGTCCTATGACTAATAGAGTCGAATGTGCTTTGCAGATGACTAAAATCCAACCTCTTTGACGTGGATTTCTTCAGTCCTTTGGTTGCACGCATCTCCAATTGACTTTCAGGTTCATCCACCCTTCGCTCAGCTTTCTCCTTGTCATTAGCAACTGCAGCTTCCATTTCATATTTCTTGCGTTCAGACACAATCCTTTGTCTCTTAGCCTCGAATTGTCTAAGCAAATTCTTACTTGATGTAGCTTTAAGATCAATAAATTCCTTATTCCTACACAAATAAATTAGTTAAGTAGAGTTAATATACCCATCAAAATCAATATGAGAAAAATATAAAAGACTGAAAAATTAACAAAAAAATAAGTATTACTTACAAATAAAAATGTGAAGAAGAAAACTTTAGTATACATATGTACATATTAAGCAATAAATTGCTTAGGATGATCAATCAGAATCAGAATCTCCAATGAAGTCTGCCTCATATTCTTGGGCAGAAGTCACTTGGGGAACCGTTTCAATAACCGTGGGTCGTAAATCAGTCCTCTCCAGAATAAGTTCACGATCATTAGCTGGTATGGCAGGGCTCGTTATATGCTCGTGTTGTTCACTATAGTGTGTTTGACGGGCCTCAGACTCAGATTCGTTGCTTGTTTTAAATAAGTCTCTTGGGACAGTTTCTATAACATAATGTTTGTTATGTTCATATGGATCTTGCACATAAAAACACTGATGCGCTTGAGATGCTAGTATAAAAGGTTCAACCTGGAAGCATTTCTTATGGAAGTGAAGAAATGTAAGACCATACTTATCTCTCCCAGCATCGTACCACTCACACTGAAATAAGACAACCTTAAAACGCCCAAAATAGTCTAACTCTACTATCTCAAACAACCTGCCATAATAAGCTACATTGTCTTGGATTGGACTTTGATCTTTAGCACTTGCAAAGTTTGAAGTTAAAGCAGTTAATGTGAAACCACTGTTTTGTGTTTTTCTCCTTGCCTCACGTTCCACCGTGTGAAACCTGTATCCATTAATTACATATCCAGAAAATCTTCTTGCAACAGAGCTTGGACCTCGAGATAATTCTTTTAGCCAGAAAGGCACATTTGGATCCCTCGCACGAGTTTCAAACCACTGCGCGAACGTTTTGTTGTGAACTTTTGATTTTCTCCATTTTGTTCCCCGTTGATTGTTAACCTCTTCCTCATGCTCTCTATAATTAGTAATAGTTAGGTTTGATCTAAAAAATATGGGTGAACTTGATCAGAATAAAAAAAATTTTAATTAAGTTACCTAACATAATCTGTCACTTCTTCACAATTGTGTAATACATACACATGGGCTTGAGCAATTGATCTGTCATCTAGATTAATTGGTTCTCCATTTCCCACGCCTAATGAATGACCTTTGTTAGAAAACAACTTTGATGGCACAACTTTGTCTTCATTAGGATCATCATCATTTCGAGGCCGCTTATTAAGTCTTGTTTGCACACCTCCATGCAAGTATCTTGAGCAGAAAGTTAAGCACTCCTCAGCCAGATATGCCTCTGCAATAGAACCTTCGGGCCGACTTCTGTTGCGAACATATGACTTTAATGTACACATGTATCTTTCTGGAGGATACATCCAACAAAACTGCACCAGACCTCCCAATCTCACCTCATTTGCTAAATGAATGGGAAGATGAACCATTATGTCAAAAAAACTAAGGGGAAAGATCCTCTCAAGCTGGCATAATGTTTCCACAATCTCTAACTCCAGTAAATCTATCTCTTCCAGTGTGATAAACTTTTTGCACAAGCGACGAAAAAAGGAACTTAGTCGAATCAACGGAATGGCCACATGATCAGGAAGGATGCTTTTAATCGGTATTGGTAGTAAATAGTGAAGCATAAAGTGAGCATCGTGGGTCTTATACCCATAAACTTTTCTTTCTCCTAGATGTACACAGCCTGATATATTCAAAGTACTGCCATCAGGTAGCTTTGTTGTCTTCAAAACACCACAAAAAACTGACTTCTCTGCAGCAGTCATAGAAAAGCATGCCTTTGCCAACTTTGTTCTCTTGCCATTATTCACCTCCTTTGGTTGAAGATTTTTCCAGATACCCATTTCTTTTAAGTCATATCTAGCATTCAAATGGTCCTTTGTCTTGCCTGGGATATCCAAGAGAGTTCCAATTACACTGTCAAGTATATTCTTCTCTATGTGCATGACATCTAAGTTGTGACGCAGTGGGTTCTTGTGTCAGTAAGGCAATTCAAAGAAAATTGATCTTTTTTTCCAATTCCATGGGAAACTACTTGATGTACTTTGCTTCTTTCCAAAGACATTCTCAGCATTTTGTAGCATCTCAAAAATTTCGGGTCCTTCTATAACAGGTGGAGGGGGTCTTAATTCCAGCTTCCCATTAAAAGACCTTGTATTGGTTCTCCATGGATGATCCATGGGTAAAAAGACACGATGGTCCATATAAACTGTCTTCCGACTGTGTTTTAGTTGTAAGCTACTGGTATTTTTGTTGCAACAAGGGCAAGCCAACTTTCCCTTTGTACTCCACCCAGACAACATAGCATAAGCAGGAAAATCGTTGATTGTCCACAAAAGAGCTGCCCGCATGTGAAAGGTCTCATTCTTTGACGCATCATAGGTTTCGACCCCTTTTTCCCACAACAACTTCAAGTCTTCTATCAATGGTTGTAGATACACATCAATGTCTTTACCAAGTGATTGTGGCCCAGGAATAAGCAAAGATAACATAAATTATTCGGGTTTCATGCACATCCACGGAGGCAAGTTGTATACCATCAGCATCACGGGCCACGTGCTCCATGAAATGTTCATGCTACGAAATGGGTTGAACCCATCACTTGACAAGCCTAGTCTAATATTGCGAGATTCTTTTGCAAATTCTTCATCCATTTCATCAAGGTTCTTCCATGCCAAGCCATCAGTAGGATGCTTTAACGTCCCATCTTTTACGCGCTCCTCATCATGCCACCTCAGACTAGCTGCCGTTTTTGAGCACATAAATAATCTCTGAAGTCTTGGAATTATAGGAAAGTATCTCAGAGTCTTTGCAGGAATAAGACGACCTTTCTTGTCAGGTTGGTTCTCGCTATTATCACTGGAATTTTCAGTATATCGAGAAGTTCCACACACACGACATTATTTTTCATCCTTTATTTCTTTTCTATACAGGAGGTAATCATTAGGACAAGCATCAATTTTGTTATAATCCAGCCCTAAATCTCTTATCATAGACTTTGTCTTATGGAAAGATGAAGGTATGTTAATGTCAGGCATTGCCTCTTTCAATAGCTCAAGAAGTGAAGTGAA
Organism: Arachis hypogaea; assembly: GCF_003086295.3. Lineage (NCBI taxonomy): Eukaryota > Viridiplantae > Streptophyta > Magnoliopsida > Fabales > Fabaceae > Arachis > Arachis hypogaea. Next base: position 36,528,680 of record NC_092042.1, on the reverse strand, counting down.
GGAGGCATTGCTCCAACCGTGCAAACACTTTAACAAGTACAGACGGATGGTAAAAGATAATGTAGAAAACTTCTTGCAACCTGGGTATAACTCTTGACTTGCCCCATCTATTAAATTGTAAAACTTTTTAGCCCCTTCATTTTGACCTACAGTAACACCCTCAGCATGAGATACATCTCCAAATGCATCATTAAGCAGTCCTTCGATGTCATCGCGTGCACCTTCTTCATCATCTGTGTCATCGTCAACCGCCATCAGGATTGCCCATTCACCATGATTAATCCATGTTCTATATCCCTTAAGAAATCCGTCGGCTACTAAATGGTCAAATACCACATCTCTTCTATACCAATTAATGTTACAACACCTCTTACAAGGACATTGAATTTGTCATCCGTCCGGTTCTCCCTCAGAGTATGCAAAGTCTAAAAAACTAATAACACCATTGATATACTCTTCGCTATACCTCGGTAGATCCATCCAATCCTTTGGCATATCACAAAACCTAATCGATAATTATTAAATTTTTTAGGCGGAAAATTTATAAGGGGTCGCAAAGTGAAGATTAGAAGAATAGAGGAGGCAGTGTATTATTCGCTACAAAGGGAATGGGCAATGAAAAGGACATTCAAAGACTTGTAACTAGGTTGGGAAATAGTTCCTAGTCTTAGAAGTAATTCTCTAGAAACCCATTGAAGTAAAACAAATAAAGAGAAACATAGAATTTATAGTACAAATATAATAAGTTAAATTGCAACTTCAAAACTAACAAATCAAAAAAATTAAAGTATGTGATGAGCGGATAATTTATACACTTTTTGGCATTGTTTTTAGTATGTTTTTGGTATGATCTAGTTAGTTTTTAGTATATTTTTATTAGTTTTTAGTTAAGATTCACTTTTCTGGACTTTACTATGAGTTTGTGTATTTTTCTGTGATTTCAGGTATTTTCTGGCTGAAATTGAGGGACCTGAGCAAAAATCTGATTCAGAGACCAAAAAGGACTGCAGATGCTGTTGGATTCTGACCTCCCTGCACTCGAAGTGGATTTTCTGGAGCTACAGAAGCCCAATTGGCGCGCTCTCAACGGCGTTGGAAAGTAGACATCCTGGGCTTTCCAGCAATATATGATAGTCCATGCTTTGCCCAAGATTTGATGGCCCAAACCGGCGTTCAAAGTCACCCTCAGAAATCCCAGCGTTAAACGCTGGAACTGGCACCCAAATGGGAGTTAAACGCCCAAACTGGCATAAAAGCTGGCGTTTAACTCCAAGAAGAGTCTCTACACGAAAAATGCTTCATTGCTCAGCCCAAGCACACACCAAGTGGGCCCGGAAGTGGATTTTTATGTCATTTACTCATTTCTGTAAACCTTAGGCTACTAGTTTTCTATAAGTAGGACCTTTCACTATTGTATTTTCATCTTTGGATTGTTTTAGATCCTTTGATCATCTTTGGATCTTCGGACGTCTAGTTCTTAGATCATTGGGAGGCTGGCCTCACGGCCATGCCTGGACCTTGTTCTTATGTATTTTCAACGGTGGAGTTTCTACACACCATAGATTAAGGTGTGGAGCTCTGCTGTACCTCGAGTATTAATGCAATTACTATTGTTCTTCCATTCAATTCCGCTTGTTCTTGTTCTAAGATATCACTTGTTCTTCAACTTGATGAATGTGATGATCCGTGACACTCATCATCATTCTCACCTATGAACGTGTGACTGACAACCACCTCCGTTCTACCTTCGATTGGGTGAATATCTCTTGGATTCTTTAATCGGAATCTTCGTGGTATAGGCAAGAACTGATGGCAGCATTCAAGAGAATCCGGAAGATCTAACCTTGTCTGTGGTATTCTGAGTAGGATTCAATGATTGAATGACTGTGACGTGCTTCAAACTCCTAGCAGGCGGCGCGTTAGTGACAGACGCAAAAGAATCGATGGATTCTATTCCGGCCTGACCGAGAACCGACAGCTGATTACCCCATGCTGTGACAGAGCATAGGCAAACGTTTTCACTGAGAGGATGGGAGGTAGCCATTGACAACGGTGAAACCCTACACAAGCTTGCCATGGAAAGGAATAAGAAGGATTGGATGAAGACAGTAGGAAAGCAGAGAGACGGAAGGGAAGGCATCTTCATGCGCTTATCTGAAGTTCCTACCAATGAATTACATAAGTATCTCTATCTTTATCTTTATGTTTATGTGTTCATCATCATATCTATTTGAGTTTGCCTGACTAAGATTTAAAGATGACCATAGCTTGCTTCATACTAACAATCTCCGTGGGATCGACCCTTACTCGCGTAAGGTTTATTACTTGGACGACCCAGTGCACTTGCTGGTTAGTTGTGCAAAGTTGTGTAATGCCATGGTATTGAGCTACCAAGTTTTTGGGGTTCATGACCAGGGATTATGAGAGTTGTGAAAAAGTATTGTTCACAATTTCGCGCACCAAGTTTTTGGCGCCGTTGCCGGGGATTGTTCAAGTTTTGAGCAAGCTTTTGGTAACATCAGTGCCAAGATCCGGCAACAAGCACCAAGTTTTTGGTGCCGTTGCCGGGGATTGTTCAAGTTTGGAGCAAGCTTTTGGTAACATCAGTGCCAAGATCCGGCAACAAGCACCAAGTTTTTGGCGCCGTTGCCAGGGATTGTTCAAGTTTGGACAACTGACGGTTCATCTTGTTGCTTAGATTAGGTATTTATTTTTTTCGAAATTCTTGAAGATGAATTCTAGAGTTTCATGATGATTTGTTGAAGTCTGGCTGGCTGTGAAGCCATGTCTAATTTTATTGGACCGAGGTTTCAACTTATCATCACAAGAGCTTGTTGATTTCTATCAATCTTGCTTTTGGAGCAGTGATCTGCTAAGGCTTGGCTGGCCTTTGGCCATGTCTAGTGTTTTGGACCGAAGCTTTCTTTGAAAGCTTGGCTGGCTGTAAAGCCATGTCTAATTCCTGGACCGGAGTCTTAGACTAGCATTGCACTGATTCTTGGAATTCTCATTAAGAATTTTGATATCTTTTTCCACTTAATTTTCGAAAAACACAAAAAAAAATTACAAAATCATAAAAACCAAAAATATTGCATGTTTTTTGTTTAAGTCTAGTGTCTCATCTTAAGTTTGGTGTCAATTGCATGCATTCATTCATGTGTCCTAAGGGATCTTCAAGTAATTCTTGATGATTTTCATGCTCTGATCTTTGAATTCTATTGACTTGAGTGTTTTGAGTGTCTCATATGCATTCTCATTTTGTTAGTGTCAGCAGTATACAAACTACTAAGTTTGGTGTCTTGCATGCATTGTTATTTGATTCTTGTTGCATTTTGATTTATCCTTATTATTAAAAATCCAAAAATATTTCTAATTTGTGTCTTCTCAAGTCAATAATACAGAGAATTGAAGATTCAGAACATTCAGCAGAGGAATTGCACAGAAAAAGCTGGGCGTTCAAAAAGCCCAGTGAAGAAGGACAGACTGGCGTTTAAACGCCAGCCAGGGTACCTGGTTGGGCGTTTAACGCCCAAAAGGGTATAGTTTTGGGCGTTAAACGCCAGAATGTGCACCATTCTGGGCGTTTAACGCCAGGATGGCTAAAGGGGGAAGATTTTTGTTTTCAAATCAAATTTTTTTTAGGTTTTCAAAATCTTTTCAAAATCAAATCTTTTTCAAATCAATTTTTCAATCAAATCTTTTTCAAATTCAATTTCTTTCCATTTTTAAAATACTTACTATCAATTAATGATTTGATTCAACATTTCAAGTATGTTACCTTTTCTGTTGAGAAAGGTTTACTGTTTGAATCATATCTTTTCTTGTTAGTCAAGTTTTTAATTTTCAAATCAAATCTTTTTAAAATGTTTTTCAAATCATATCTTCTCAATCACATTTCTTTAAAATCAATCATATCTTCTTAACCACATCTTTTTCAAAATAGTTTTCAATCAAATCTTTTTGATTTCTAATTTCAAAATCTTTTTCAAAAATCACTTGATTACTTTTCCACTTTCATTTTCGAAAATTAAGTAATGTTTTTCAAAAATGTTTTCAAAATCTTTCACTTAATTTTCGAAAATTACTTCCCTTCTTCTCACATCCTTCTATTTATGGACTAATACTATTCCTTAATGCAAAATTCGAACTCCATCTCCTTTGATAAGTTCGAATTTTCTACTTCTGTCTTCTACTCTTCTTTTCCTCTGACACTTCAAGGAATCTCTATACTGTGACATAGAGGATTCCACATTTTCTTGTTCCCTTCTCTTTCTTATGAGCAGGAGCAAAGACAAAAGCATTCTTGTTGAGCCTGATCCTGAACCTGAAAGGACCTTGAAGAGAAAGCTAAGAGAAGCTAAAGCACAACTCTCTTTAGAGGACCTGACCGAATTCTTCAAAGAAGAAGAACACATGGCAGCCAAAAACAACAATGCCAACAATGCAAGGAAGGTGCTGGGTGACTTTACTGCACCTACTCCCGACTTCTATGGGAGAAGCATCTCTATCCCTGCCATTGGAGCAAACAACTTTGAGCTTAAGCCTCAATTAGTTTCTCTAATGCAACAAAATTGCAAGTTCCATGGACTTCCATTGGAAGATCCTCATCAGTTTTTAGCTGAGTTCTTGCAAATCTGTGATACTGTTAAGACTAATGGGGTTGACCCTGAGGTCTACAGACTAATGCTCTTCCCTTTTGCTGTAAGAGACAGAGCTAGAACATGGTTGGACTCTCAACCTAAGGAAAGCCTGGACTCTTGGGAAAAGCTAGTCAATGCCTTCTTGGCAAAGTTCTTTCCACCTCAAAAATTAAGTAAGCTTAGAGTGGAAGTCCAAACCTTCAGACAGAAGGAAGGAGAATCCCTCTATGAAGCTTGGGAAAGATACAAACAATTAATCAGAAAGTGTCCTTCTGATATGCTTTCTGAATGGAGCATCATAGGTATTTTCTATGATGGTCTCTCTGAATTGTCCAAGATGTCTTTGGATAGCTCTGCTGGAGGATCTCTTCATCTGAAGAAGACGCCTACTGAAGCTCAAGAACTGATTGAAATGGTTGCAAATAACCAGTTCATGTACACTTCTGAAAGGAATCCTGTGAACAATGGGACTAGTCAGAAGAAAGGAGTTCTTGAGATTGACACTCTGAATGCCATTTTGGCTCAGAACAAAATATTGACTCAACAAGTCAATATGATTTCTCAAAGTCTGTCTGGAATGCAAAATGCACCAAGCAGTACTAAGGAAGCTTCATCTGAGGAAGAAGCTTATGATCATGAGAACCCTTCAATAGAAGAGGTGAATTACAAGGGAGAACCCTATGGAAACACTTATAACCCTTCATGGAGGAATCATCCAAATCTTTCATGGAAGGATCAACAGAGACCTCAACAAGGTTTCAATAACAATAATGGTGGAAGAAACAGGTTTAGCAATAGCAAGCCTTTTCCATCATCTTCTCAGCAACAGACAGAGAGTTCTAAGCAGAATACCTCTGACTTAGCAACCATGGTCTCTGATCTAATCAAAACCACTCAAAGTTTCATGACTGAAACAAGGTCCTCCATCAGAAATTTGGAAGGACAAGTGGGTCAGCTGAGCAAGAAAATTACTGAACTCCCTCCTAGTACTCTCCCAAGCAATACAGAAGAAAATCCAAAAGGAGAGTGCAAGGCCATCAACATGGCCGAATTCTGGGAGGAAGAAGAAGCAGTGAACGCCACTGAGGAAGGCCTCACTGGGCGTCCACTGACTTCCAATGAGTTCCCCAATGAGGAACCATGGGAATCTGAGGCTCAAACTGAGACCATAGAGATTCCATTGGACTTACTTCTGCCATTCATGAGCTCTGATGAGTATTCTTCCTCTGAAGAGGATGAGTATGTCACTGAAGAGCAAGTTGCTAAATACCTTGGAGCAATCATGAAGCTAAATGACAAGTTATTTGGAAATGAGACTTGGGAGGATGAACCCCCTTTGCTCACCAAAGAACTGGATGACTTGTCTAGGCAGAGACTGCCTCAAAAGAGGCAGGATCATGGAAATTTTTCAATACCTTGTACCATAGGCATCATGACCTTCAAGAAGGCCTTGTGTGACCTAGGGTCAAGTGTAAACCTCATGCCCCTCTCTGTAATGGAGAAGCTAGGGATCTTTGAGGTGCAAGCTGCAAAAATCTCATTAGAGATGGCAGACAACTCAAGAAAACAAGCCTATGGACTTGTAGAGGATGTTCTGGTAAAAGTTGAAGACCATTACATCCCTACTGATTTCATAGTCCTAGAGACTGGGAAGTGCATGGATGAATCCATCATCCTTGGCAGACCCTTCCTAGCCACAGCAAAGGCTGTGATTGATGTTGATAGAGGAGAATTGATCATTCAAGTGAATGAAGAATCCTTGGTGTTTAAGGCCCAAGGATATCCCTCTATCACCATGGAGAAGAAGCATGAAGAGCTTCTCTCAAAGCAGAGCCAAACAGAGCCCCCACAGTCAAACTCTAAGTTTGGTGTTGGGAGGCCACAACCAAACTCTAAGTTTGGTGTTGAACCCCCACATTCAAACTCTAAGTTTGGTGTTAGGAGGTCCCAACATGGCTCTAAGTATCTGTGAGGCTCCATGAGAGTCCTCTGTCAAGCTAATGACATTAAAGAAGCGCTTGTTGGGAGGCAACCCAATGTTTTATAATTAACTATTTTCTTTTGTTATTTTATGTCTTTTGTAGGTTGATGATCATAAGAAGTCACAAAATTAATGAAAAAAGCAAAAACAGAATGAAAAATAGGAAGACAAACAGCACACCCTGGAGGACGCACCTACTGGCGTTTAAACGCCAGTGAGGTTAGCTGTTGGGCGTTTAACGCCCAGTCTGGTACCATTCTGGGCGTTTAACGCCAGAAAGGGGCACCAGACTGGCGTTAAACGCCAGAAAGGGGCAAGAAGCTGGCGTTAAACGGCAGAAATGGGCACCAGCCCGGCGTTTAACGCCAGAAATGGCACAAAACGTGATTTTGCATGCCATTTGGTGCAGGGATGACTTTTCCTTGACACCTCAGGATCTACCTACCCTACCACTCTCCAGACTGGCGTTAAACGCCAGAAAGGGGCACCAGACTGGCGTTAAACGCCAGAAAGGGGCAAGAAGCTGGCGTTAAACGGCAGAAATGGGCACCAGCCCGGCGTTTAACGCCAGAAATGGCACAAAACGTGATTTTGCATGCCATTTGGTGCAGGGATGACTTTTCCTTGACACCTCAGGATCTACCTACCCTACCACTCTCTCTCTTCTTCACCAATCACCTCAACACCTCTTCCCCAAAAACCCTCACCTATCAAATCCCATCTTTCTCTTCACCACTCACATCCATCCTTCATAAAACCCCACCTACCCCACCATTCAAATTCAAACCACTTTCCCACCCAAACCCACCCTCAAATGGCCGAACATCCCTCTCCCCCTCTCCTATATAAACCCTCCTTCACTCCTTCATTTTCACACACCTTAAACACCATCTCTCTCCCCTTTGGCCGAATACCAAGCCATTCCCTTTCTCCTCATTTCTTCTTCTTCTACTCTCTTCTTTCTTCTTTTGCTCGAGGACGAGCAAACATTTTAAGTTTGGTGTGGCAACAGCATTGCTTTTTGTTTTTCCATAACCATTTATGGCATCCAAGGCCGGAGAAACCTCTAGAAAGAGGAAAGGGAAGGCAAAAGCTTCCACCTCCAAGTCATGGGAGATGGAGAGATTCATCTCAAGGGTGCATCAAGACCATTTCTATGAAGTTGTGGCCTTGAAGAAGGTGATCCCCGAGGTCCCTTTTTCACTCAAAAAGGGTGAATATCCGGAAATCCGACATGAGATCCGAAGAAGAGGTTGGGAAGTTCTTACCAACACCATTCAACAAGTCGGAATCTTGATGGTTCAAGAGTTCTATGCCAATGCATGGATCACCAAGAACCATGACCAAAGTGTGAACCCGAATCCAAAGAATTATCTTACTATGGTTCGGGGGAAATACTTGGATTTTAGTCCGGAGAGTGTGAGGTTGGCGTTCAACTTGCCTATGATGCAAGGAGATGAACATCCTTACACTAGAAGGGTTAACTTTGATCAAAGGTTGGACCAAGTCCTCACAGTCATATGTGAAGAGGGCGCCCAATGGAAGAGAAATTCAAGAGGAAAGCCGGTTCAATTGAGAAGGCATGACCTCAAACCCGTGGCTAGAGGATGGTTAGAGTTTATACAATGCTCAATCATTCCCACTAGCAACCGGTCCGAAGTTACCATAGACCGGGCTATCATGATCCATAGCATCATGATTGGAGAAGAAATAGAGGTTCATGAGGTTATAGCCCAAGAACTCTATAAGGTGGCGGACAAGTCCTCTACCTTGGCAAGGTTAGCCTTTCCTCATCTCATTCGTCACCTCTGTTATTCAGTTGGAGTTGACATAGAGGGAGACACCCCCATTGATGAGGACAAGCCCATCACTAAGAAAAGGATGGAGCACACAAGAGATCCCACTCATCATTAGATCCCTGAGATTCCTCAAGGGATGCACTTTCCTCCACAAAACTATTGGGAGCAACTAAACACCTCCCTAGGAGAATTGAGTTCCAACATGGGACAACTAAGGGTGGAGCATCAAGAACACTCCATCATCCTTCATGAAATTAGAGAAGATCAAAGAATCATGAGGGAGGAGCAACAAAGACAAGGAAGAGACATTGAGGAGCTCAAGCACTCCATAGGATCTTCAAGAGCAAGAAAGAGCCGCCATCACTAAAGTGGACCCGTTCTTTGATTTCCTTGTTCTTTATTCTTCTGTTTTTCGAATTTTAGTGCTTATGTTTATCCATGTTTGTGTCTTGTGATCATTAGTGTCTTAGTGTCTATGCCTTAAAGTTATGAATGTCCTATGAATCCATCACCTTTCTTGAATAAAAACGTGCTTAATTGAAAAGGAAAGAATTGCATGAATTTTGAATTTTATAACAGTTTAATTATTTTGATGTGGTGGCAATATTTTTGTTCTCTGAATGTATGCTTAAACAGTGCATATGTATCTTGAATTTGTGGTTTATGAATTTTGGCTCTTGAAAGAATGATGAAAAAGGAGACATGTTACTGAGGATCTGAAAAATCATCAAAATGATTCTTGAAAGCAAGAAAAAGCATTTCTATTCAAAAAAAAAAATCGAAAAAAAAAGAGAAAAAGAAAAGAAAACAAAAAAAAGAGAGAAATAAGAGTTGTGATCCAAGGCAAATAAGAGTGTGCTTAAGAACCCTGGACACCTCTAATTGGGGACTTTAGCAAAGCTGAGTCACAATCTGAAAAGGTTCACCCAATTATGTGTCTGTGGCATGTATGTATCCGGTGGTAATACTGGAAGACAGAGTGCTTTGGGCCACAGCCAAGACTCAATAAGTAGCTATGTTCAAGAATCATCATACTCTACTAGGAGAATCAATAACACTATCTGGATTCTGAGTTCCTAAAGTAGCCAATCATTCTGAATTTCAAAGGATAGAGTGAGATGCCAAAACTATTCAGAGGCAAAAAGCTAAAAGCCCCGCTCATCTAATTAATACTGATCTTCATAGATGTTTTTGGAATTCATTGCATATTCTCTTCTTTTTATCTTATTTGATTTTCAGTTGCTTGAGGACAAGCAACAATTTAAGTTTGGTGTTGTGATGAGCGGATAATTTATACACTTTTTGGCATTGTTTTTAGTATGTTTTTGGTATGATCTAGTTAGTTTTTAGTATATTTTTATTAGTTTTTAGTTAAAATTCACTTTTCTGGACTTTACTATGAGTTTGTGTGTTTTTCTGTGATTTCAGGTATTTTCTGGCTGAAATTGAGGGACCTGAGCAAAAATCTGATTCAGAGACCAAAAAGGACTGCAGATGCTGTTGGATTCTGACCTCCCTGCACTCGAAGTGGATTTTCTGGAGCTACAGAAGCCCAATTGGCGCGCTCTCAATGGCGTTAGAAATTAGACATCCTGGGCTTTCCAGCAATATATGATAGTCCATACTTTGCTCAAGATTTGATGGCCCAAACCGGCGTTCAAAGTCACCCTCAGAAATCCCAGCGTTAAACGCTGGAACTGGCACCCAAATGGGAGTTAAACGCCCAAACTGGCATAAAAGCTGGCGTTTAACTCCAAGAAGAGTCTCTACACGAAAAATGCTTCATTGCTCAGCCCAAGCACACACCAAGTGGGCCCGGAAGTGGATTTTTATGTCATTTACTCATTTTTGTAAACCTTAGGCTACTAGTTTTCTATAAGTAGGACCTTTCACTATTGTATTTTCATCTTTGGATTGTTTTAGATCCTTTGATCATCTTTGGATCTTCAGACGTCTAGTTCTTAGATCATTGGGAGGCTGGCCTCACGGCCATGCCTAGACCTTGTTCTTATGTATTTTCAACGGTGGAGTTTCTACACACCATAGATTAAGGTGTGGAGCTCTGCTGTACCTCGAGTATTAATGCAATTACTATTGTTCTTCCATTCAATTCCGCTTGTTCTTGTTCTAAGATATCACTTGTTCTTCAACTTGATGAATGTGATGATCCGTGACACTCATCATCATTCTCACCTATGAACGTGTGACTGACAACCACCTCCGTTCTACCTTCGATTGGGTGAATATCTCTTGGATTCTTTAATCGAAATCTTCGTGGTATAGGCAAGAACTGATGGCAGCATTCAAGAGAATCCGGAAGGTCTAACCTTGTCTGTGGTATTCTGAGTAGGATTCAATGATTGAATGACTGTGACGTGCTTCAAACTCCTAGCAGGCGGGGCGTTAGTGACAGACGCAAAAGAATCGATGGATTCTATTCCGGCTTGACCGAGAATCGACAGCTGATTACCCCATGCTGTGACAGAGCATAGGCAAATGTTTTCACTGAGAGGATGGGAGGTAGCCATTGACAACGGTGAAACCCTACACAAGCTTGCCATGGAAAGGAATAAGAAGGATTGGATGAAGACAGTAGGAAAGCAGAGAGACGGAAGGGAAGGCATCTTCATGCGCTTATCTGAAGTTCCTACCAATGAATTACATAAGTATCTCTATCTTTATCTTTATGTTTATGCGTTCATCATCATATCTATTTGAGTTTGCCTGACTAAGATTTAAAGATGACCATAGCTTGCTTCATACTAACAATCTCCGTGGGATCGACCCTTACTCGCGTAAGGTTTATTACTTGGACGACCCAGTGCACTTGCTGGTTAGTTGTGCGAAGTTGTGTAATGCCATGGTATTGAGCTACCAAGTTTTTGGGGTTCATGACCGGGGATTATGAGAGTTGTGAAAAAGTATTGTTCACAATTTCGCGCACCAGTATGCATTGTACCTTGCCATGACACGATCAACGTTTTGACAAAATCTTCTTGGAAGATCTTAACCAAAAACTTTTGCCTTCAACCTTAACCACGAATAACTGTAAAAATTACAGACAAAAAAAATTGTAATTGCCATATCCAACCATTTAACCACGAATTTAGCACAATCATCATTTAGCAAGAATTAAATTGATATAATCAAACAGATTTGGGACCCAGCAGCAGCAGCAATTAAATCATTCAACAGATAACGGCAATCTAATTAAGTAAAATACAAAATATTATTGTGTAAAACTATTTTATAAACAGCACGAGGGTGGACTTTATTGAGGACATTGCAAAGAATGAGTCCATTCCGAAAAATCATTTATTTTGATCCAGCCTAAGATCTTCACAGGATCAAGTTTGGATTTGGGATCTCCCAAACTAATAAACACAAAGATCACAACAATGTTTTCAGTTTTTCACAGCTCAATGCCACTCAGACAGAAGAAAAAGAGAACCCTTTTCCAATTGTCAAAGAATGTTCTTTAATAATGAAAAGAGTTGTAATAATAGTAATTTTTAGGGAACAGTTCTAATTAACTTTATGCAAGCTGATTTTTTCCCACAAATTTGAAGGAATCAAGAAATTTTAAGCGGAGAGAGTTTTAATGTTTCCTTTTTTCAGTGAAATAATTCAGATTCAATTCATTTTCAATTTCATTGGGTTTTGACCTTTTTTATTACTATAATTAAAAAGACCAAAGAAATAAATGCCACCTCTCTTTAATCTAATCCTGTTTAATTACATGCAGTTTCTTGAATCTCAATCAACAAAGATTAAAGTTAAAGTAGACAAACAATAATCATTTGTTATCACAATAATAAAGTGGCATGCATCTTAATTAGATAGTACATGGCGCAAAACTATACTCATCACTGTACAGAGCCAATCTTTAGGAGATTATTTTTCAAAAGAAAAAAATTCATCTCAATTTGCTAAAAGAGGTGGAAAACCATCAACTACAAAATCAGACAAGTATAAAGAGTGAAAATTGAAGGATCTTGCTTTGATGACATGAGTAAGTTGGCAATGATACATATTGATGTCTAAGAGAACTAAAAATTTATATCAATTTCAAAAAAGAGAGACTACAATGACATTTAAGATCAGTGCAGGACTAACTTGAGTGTTATGTATATATCTTTGGATGACATGAGTATTTTTCTCCATTATAGAATCTTTTTTGGGGGGAGGAATTTAAAAAGCTTTTACAATACCTCAGCCTCCTTGATAGGATTAGCTTGGTTGTGGTACTGATCTAATAGTGTCTGCACGGCTTTCCCTTCTGGAGAGTTCCTCACATTCCTAGTGTGGACGCGAGCTTAAACTCGAACAAGAGCCTGCATGCACCTTAGAGTAACAGCAGCTTGCTTCCTCGCTAGCCTTCTGCGAAATATAGCCTACAGCCTCACCACTGCCCTCAAAGCTCGTCTTGCCTGCAACATTCATCACATAATTAAGGTTAAAAACTCAAAATAAACAAGTAAGAGAAATACAAATACAATCACATGGAACACAAGTTTAACATACTGATAAAACTCTCTGAACACAAGGATCAAGCTTGCAACTATGAACTACCTCTCTGGTCAAATCAAAAGCCACCAACATTGTGCTCAAGCATTCCTTAGGAAACTACAAAAAATTATGGCTTGATGTCTTATAATGGACTAAGCTTCAATAGGTCAAAGTCTTACCATGGTTGAACTCATTCAAAATTAGGATCTAGTTAGTAATTCTTCTGCAAAAGATCATGTTGTGATCTTAGGAATCCTGATCCTTACCTGACTCAGAATTTTAGTAATTTAACATCAACTAACTATTGCATGTTAAAGATACTAGAATTAGAAATTGAGAGTTTTGATTAAAGGAAAAAAAAAATTAAATGATATTTCTGGCAAGGATTCAGTATCAATGAATAAGCTAATGAAAAAACCAACCATGAACAAAAGGAGAAATGATACATATTGATATTCTTAGATATTGTAGTATAAAAAAAAACCTAAAAACAATCGAATTTCAATAAACTAAGTAGGATTTTATCTCAGATAAGCAGAGATCTAATAACTAATTAACTATGTTACAGTTCGTATCATAGTTTCTTTGATCTTTCTTTCAACTGTTTAATGTAGTTTGAATGCTTTTAAACTTGATAACACTATTCAGCAGGCGTATATATAAGGAAGTAGGTCACGAAGATGAAAAATTATAATTTGTAATTTTCCACTAATGATAATAAGTATGACTTAGTGCTAATGCTAATAGTATCACTATCATAGAGGTTTAGTGAACATTAAAATAGAGCATATGGGAATAGAAAGATCTGGCAACAGTTCAAGAAAAATTTATAGACCAACTACAATAATTTAATTTCTAACTTATATCATATTAGTCAAAAAATTCTCTATCATACTAATTTATTCATTGATTCTAAGAAAGGAAAACTATATTCATGAAACACAACAGAATAGTTATAAATTGCTACCTACGATATCCTCAATTAGTTCTTCAACAGAATTCAAAGAAGAGCACCATTAAGGACAGCTTTTCCAGGATCTACTCAATTCAGATTTCAGTAAACAACAACTGAATCACTTGAACTAAACCAAACTTCAGATTTAACTGATAACAGGCAATTAGTGTACCAAACCCCCAAATTAAAAACCCTAAATCAAAACCCTAAACCTCCAAATTCAGAACCAAATGAAAATCTATACACACCTTCTCGACGATGGTGAGCAGAGAGAACGATGATGCTAGGCGCGCGGCGCCGGTCGGCACAGAGACAACAAGGGTGACATGCAATGGTGAGAGCAGAGACAACTTGGTTGAGCGGAGACAATGAGCGCAGATACAACGATGGTGACCAGTGATGGTGAGAGCAGGGACTACGAAGGTAGATGAACGGTCTGGGCAGCGCGCTACGATCTGTGCAAGAAGTTGACTTAGCTTCAAGCGTTCAGTCAGTGGTTAGTGTTGAGTGTTGTGTGGCAGTGAGTGGTGAGTGGGGGTCAGTGGTGAGCTCCGATTCGCGATGCAGGAAGGTTTTCTGCGGGTGATCGATGACGAGCGAGCTGAGGGTGATGACGATGAGGGTTTTCTTTTAGTGAAATGGTTTTCTTTGTGAGCTGAGTGTGAGCATAGCTGAGGGTTTTTCTTTCTTGGTTTTTCTTTGTGAGCATAGATGAGGGTTTTCTTCTCTTGGAGGGAAAATTTTCACTAAGTGTAAGCTGGATAAAAAGTTAAGAGGGAAAAAATTTACAAGTGTTAAGAGGGAAAAAATTTACAAGTGTTAAGTTTTTAGTTCTAGATACATTAGGCATCACTTTTAAAATGCACCCAAAACTTAATAAATAGGCTACCCTCTAAAAGCGTTCCCTTTGATACAAAAAGTGAATCTATAGGTATCAATCTACGGCTACGCTTTATAAGTGATTTCGATAATACCTAAGGCTACACTTTTTAAATGATGCTGCAATTGTGTATCCTTTTCTCTTATAAAAAGGCAACACGGAGAAAAGCGTAGCCTATTCATAGAATAGGCTACGCTTTTCAAATATAGCTTAAAAAAAGTGTGGCTGAATGGGTATTTTTCTTGTAGTGTTTTTATTCTTGAACACATCTTTCAGAGTCTTGGCTGTGACCCTAAGCACTTTGTTTTCCAGTATTACCACCAGATATATAAATGCCACAGACACTTTAACTGGGTGAACCCTTTAGAATTGTGATTCAGTTTTGCTAGAATCCCCAAATAGAGGTGTCCAGAGTTCTTAAGCACACTCTTAGGATCTTTGGATCCTTCTAACCTTGCCTTTTGGTTTAAAGAGCTTTTGGCTTTTTCTGCTTTCTATATATATATATATATATATATATATTCGCATGCATATATATTTTTCTTTTATTGCAACATGCTTTTTCTTTTTCTTTTTGCTGCTTTTTCTTGTGTCAATAATCAAATTTTGGATTTTTCAGATCACCAATATACTTTTCCTTTTTCATCATTCTTTCAAAAGCCAGCATCCTTAATTTCAACTTTAAATATGCACTGTTTATCCATACATTCAGGAAACTAAAGCAATGCCACCACATCAAAATAATTGATTATTCTTTATTGTAGAACTCGAAAATTCATTCATCTTTAATTCTTCTAAAAAAATTCACTATTTTATTCATGTTTGATAGAGGAATATTTTATAGCTAATTGGAAAATAAAAATTAATTACTACTAATCCTTATGTAATTCTAAAAATTAAAGGACATAAAATAGAAATAAAGACTTAAATACTACTAGTGATCATGTAACTCTAAATTAGGATGGAAATATGTGAAACAGGAATTGGAATAATCACAGGGTTGAAACTCAAAAACCTTCAGCTTGAGGGGCACTGGGCTCTTCAGTTTGAGGGGTGTTGGGCTATTCAGGGGAGAGCTTCTGGCGCTTCATCTCCTTCATCTCACGCCTCTGCTTCTCTTACTCCTTGATCAATTTACAAATCATGCTAGTATGATCTTTCTACTCCTCTCTGAGTTGATCTAAGGTGGTTTGCAAGAGCATCACAAACGCCTTCAGCTGGTCCCAATACTCAATTGGAGGGATCTCTTGGGGAGGCTCAAGTGCCTTCCTTTTGGGATGATCTTATGGTATCCTAGAGCTTTTCATCACTTGCTTAGTGATTGGGATTTCCACTGGAATAAAGTTGTCCACATGGATCAGGACCTTAGCCTCTTGGCATAGGCGAAAGATAAGGTTTGGATGGGCTAGCATGGCATTAGTGGACATCCTATTTGCCAACTTGCACATCTCACGAGGGATTATTTGGTGGACTTCTACCTCATTCCCCAGCATGATGTAGTGAACCATCACAACTATTTGAATAGTGACTTCAGAGTGGTTACTTGTAGGGAGTATAGAACGCCCAATGAAGTTCTATGCAACCCCATGCAACACGTCGGAATCTTAATGGTTCAAGAGTTCTATGCCAATGCATGGATCACTAGGAACCATGATCAAAGTATGAACCCGAATCCAAAGAATTATCTCACAATGGTTCGGGGGAAATACTTAGATTTTAGTCCGGAAAATGCGAGGTTGGCGTTTCACTTGCCCATGATGCAAGGGGATGAACGCCCCTACACTAGAAGGGTCAACTTTAATCAAAGGTTGGACCAAGTCCTAATGGACATATGTGCGGAAGAAGCTCAATGGAGAAGAGACTCCAAAGGCAAGCCAGTTCAACTAAGAAGACTGGACCTCAAGCCTGTGGCTAGAGGATGGTTGGAGTTCATTCAACGCTCCATCATTCCTACTAGCAACCGATCTGAAGTTACTGTGGATCGGGCCATCATGATTCATAGCATCATGATTGGAGAGGAAGTAGAAGTTCATGAGGTCATCTCCAATGAAATCTACAAAATAGCCGACAAGTCCTCCACCATGGCAAGGCTAGCTTTTCCTCACCTTATTTGCCATCTATGTTACTCAGCTGGAGTTATCATAAAAGGAGACATCTCCATTGAAGAGGATAAGCCCATCACCAAGAAGAGGATGGAGCAAGCAAGAGAGACCCTTCACGGTTCTCAAGAGATGCACGAGGAAGCTCATCATCAAGAAATCCCTGAGATGCCTCAAGGGATGCACTTTCCTGCCAACAACTATTGGGAACAACTCAACACTTCCTTAGAAGATTTGAGCCACAATGTGGAACAATTAAGGGTGGAACATCATGAGCACTCCATCATTCTCCATGAAATAAGAGAAGATCAAAGAGCAATGAGGGAGGAGCAACAAAGGCAAGGAAGAGACATAGAAGAGCTTAAGGACATTGTTGGTCCTTCAAGAAGAAGACGCCACTAAAGGTGGATTCATTCCTTGTTCTTATTTCTTTCTGCTTTTCGGTTTTTATGTTGTGTTTATCTATGTTTTGTGTCTCTACTTCATGATCATTAGTATGTAGTAACCATGTCTTAAAGCTATGAATAATTCCATTAATCCTTCAGCTTTCTTAAATGAAAAATGTTTTAATTTAAAAGAACAAAAAGTACATGAATTTCGAATTTATCCTTGAAATTAATTTAATTATTTTGATGTGGTGACAATATTTTTTGTTTTCTGAATGAATGCTTGAACAGTGCATATTTTTTATCTTGTTGTTTATGAATGTTAAAATTGTTGGCTCTTGAAAGAATGATGAACAAAGAGAAATGTTATTGATAATCTGAAAGATCATAAAATTGATTCTTGAAGCAAGAAAAAGCAGTGAAAAAAAAAAGAAAAGCGTGCGAAAAAAAATTGCGAAAAAATAGAAAGAAAAAGAAAAAGCAAGCAGAAAAAAATCCAATAGCCCTTAAAACCAAAAGGCAAGGGTAAAAAGGATCCAAGGCTTTGAGCATCAATGGATAGGAGGGCCCAAGGAAATCAAATCCAGGCCTAAGCGGCTAAATCAAGCTGTCACTAACCATGTGCTTGTGTCATGAAGGCCCAAGTGAAAAGCTTGAGACTGAGTGGTTAAAGTCATGATCCAAAGCAAAAAGAGTGTGCTTAAGAGCTCTGGACACCTCTAATTGGGGACTCTAGCAAAGCTGAGTCACAATCTGAAAAGGTTCACCCAGTTATGTGTCTGTGGCATTTGTGTATCTGGTGGTAATACTAGAAAACAAAATGCTTAGGGCCACGGTCAAGACTCATAAGTAGCTGTGTTCAAGAATCAACATA
This sequence comes from Arachis hypogaea, assembly GCF_003086295.3. Taxonomy (NCBI): domain Eukaryota; kingdom Viridiplantae; phylum Streptophyta; class Magnoliopsida; order Fabales; family Fabaceae; genus Arachis; species Arachis hypogaea. The sequence continues at coordinate 36,510,557 of NC_092042.1, read as the reverse complement.
CTTCAATAGGAAAGTCAATAACACTATCCAAAATTCTAAGTTCCTAGAGAAGCCAATCATTCTAAACTTCAAAGGAAAAAGTGAGATGCCAAAACTGTTCAGAAGCAAAAAGCTACAAGTCCCGCACATCTAATTATAATTAATATTCATTGATATTTTGAAATTTATAGTATATTCTCTTCTTTTTTATCGTATTTGATTTTCAGTTGCTTGGGGACAAGCAACAATTTAAGTTTGGTGTTGTGATGAGCGGATAATTTATACGCTTTTTGGCATTGTTTTTAGGTAGTTTTTAGTAAGTTCAAGCTACTTTTAGGGATGTTTTCATTAGTTTTTATGTTAAATTCACATTTCTGGACTTTACTATGAGTTTGTGTGTTTTTCTATGATTTCAAGCAATTTCTGGCTGAAATTGAGGGACTTGAGCAAAACTCTGAAAAAGGCTGACAAAAGGACTGCTGATGCTGTTGGAATCTGACCTCCCTGCACTCGAAATGGATTTTCTGGAGCTACAGAACTCCAATTGGCGGGCTCTCAACGGCGTTAGAAAGTAGACATCCAGAGCTTTCCAGCAATATATAATAGTTCATACTTTATTTGGGAATTGATGACGTAACTTGGCGTTGAACGCCAAGTACATGCTGCTGTCTGGAGTTAAACGCCAGAAAAACGTCATGATCCGGAGTTGAACGCCCAAAACACGTTATAACTTGGAGTTCAACTCCAATAAAAGCCTCAGCTCGTGGATAGATCAAGCTCAGCCCAAGCATACACCAAGTGGGCCCCGAAAGTGGATTTATGCATCAATTACTTACTCTTGTAAACCCTAGTAGCTAGTTTAGTATAAATAAGACTTTTTACTAGTGTATTAGTTGTCTTTTGACCATGTTTCATCTTTGGTCTCAGTTTTGTTTTATTCTTCATCTTAAGAGGCTATTGATCACGTTTCAGGGGGCTGGCCATTCGTCCATGCCTGAACCTTTTACTTATGTATTTTCAACAGTGGAGTTTCTGCACACCATAGATTAAGGGTGTGGAGCTCTGCTATACCTCAAGTTTCAATACAATTACTATTACTTTTTATTCAATTCTCTTTTATTCTTATTCCAAGATATACGTTGCACTTCAACTTGATGAATGTGATGATCCGTGACACTCATCATCATTCTCACCTATGAACGCGCGTGACTGACAACCACTTCCGTTCTACTTTAGACCGGGCGCATATCTCTTAGATTCCCCAACAGAATCTTCGTGGTATAAGTTAGATAGATGGCGGCATTCATGAGAATCCGGAAAGTCTAAACCTTGTCTATGGTATTCCAAGTAGGATTCTGGGATTGAATGACTGTGACGAGCTTCAAACTCCTGAAGGCTGGGCGTGATGACAAGTGCAAAAGAATCAAGGGATTCTATTCCAACCTGATTGAGAACCGACAGATGATTAGCCGTGCTGTGACAGAGCATAGGAACATTTTCACTGAGAGGATGGGATGTAGCCATTGACAACAGTGATGCCCTACATACAGCTTGCCATGGAAAGGAGTAAGAAGGATTGGATGAAAGCAATAAGAAAGTAGAGATTCGAAAGGATTCTAGCATCTCCACACACCTATCTGAAATTCCCACTATAGGATTCCCTGCTGAGGTATGCCGTAACGACGAGGGAGATTACCAGCTCTCTGGCAACTGTCACAGTTACGGAAAAACTCTCTAAAATCCTTGAAGTGTGTGGGCCAGTAGAAGCCACTTTGGAGAACCTTGGTAGTTGTCTGCTCACTTCCAGAATGTCCTCCATAGTTTGAGCCATGATAATGGCATAGAATTCTCTGTGCCTCTTCTTCAGAGACACATCGTCAGATTATTTCATCCGAGCATCTCTTAAAGAGATGTGGATCATCCCACAAGTAGTACTTTGCATATGCAAACCAAGGTGCTGTCTGGATGGCAAAGAGCTGCTCATCTGGAAAGGTTTCGGATATGTCAGTGGAGGGAGGAGAGGTCCCTGCCACTGGTTCAATCCGAGATAAGTGGTCAGCCACTTGATTTTCTGTACCTTTTCTGTCTCTAATTTCTATATCAAACTCTTGCTAGAGTAATACCCATCTTATGAGCCTGGTCTTAGAATCCTGCTTAGTGAGGAGATACCTCAGAGCAGTATGGTCAGTGTAGATAATAACCTTAGATCCTACTAGGTAGGATCTGAACTTGTCAATGGCATACACCACTGCAAGTAATTCCTTTTCTGTAGTAGTGTAGTTTTTCTGCGCATCATTTAGTACACAACTAGCATAATAAATGACATGCAGAAGATTGACATGTCTTTACCCCAGAACTGTGCCAATGGCATGGTCACTGGCATCACACATCAGTTTGAATGGCAATTCGCAATTGGGTACTGAAATGACAGGAGTAGTGACAAGCTTGGCTTTCAGGGTTTCAAAGGCATGCATGCATTCTTGGTCAAAGACAAATGGAACATCAGTGGCCAAGAGATTACACAGGGGTTTTGTGATTTTAGAAATATCTTTTATGAACCTTGATGTGTGGAAAACGATCCAACACAAAACTCACCGGCAAGTGTACCGGGTCGCATCAAGTAATAATAACTCACATGAGTGAGGTCGATCCCACAGGGATTGAAGGATTGAGCAATTTTAGTTTAGTGGGTTAGTCAAGCGAATCAAGTTTTGGTTGAGTGATTTGTGTTTAACAGAAAGTAAATGACAGTAAATGTAAAGGGGGAAGGGAGAAGTGCAGTAAATTGAAGAACAGAATTGTAAATGTGCAGAATCTTAAAGAGCAAGAAAGTAAATGACTGAAACTTAAAGTGCAAGAAACTTAAATTATAGTAACTTAAATGGCAAGAAAGATAAATTGCTAGAAAGTAAAAGGGAATTCAGGAATGGAATTGCAAGATCTAAACAAAGCAGAAGTAAATTGCAGCAAGAGATTGAGCAGAATTTAAATCAGGAGCAAGTAGCATTCAAACAGCAAGAAAATAAGATGCAGCAATGGTTCACAGAAGAACCCAAAATGAATTGTGATCTCAGGATCCCAAGGGCTTAGGTAGCAGAGCCTAAAACCCAATTTCCTTCCCAGATCTGAATTAACTAAGCAATTGACAGAAGATTAAAGAAGAAGTAATAAAAGAACAGAATTGGAATTCAATTATGCAGAAAACAAAGTACAAAGAGCTTGAATGGGAATTGGGACAGAATTTCCCCAATTTCACACACCCAATACTCAGAAAACAGAAGAGTAGAATTGCCCAAGGGAAATGAGGAAGGAGATCAATCAATTCTCCCTTGATCCTCTTGATGCCCGGACAAATCTCTCAAGAAAGCTTCAAAGGAAATGAAATTCAAAAGCTCCCAATTAAAAGTGAGAATTCAAAGCTCAAAGTAAAGGTAGCTAAAAAAAGTCCTAATTACATCAAACTAAGTCCTATTTATACACTTTCTATTCTTGGATTTTGGGATTTGGATGGGCTTTTGATTTGGTGAAGAAATGGATTCAAATTAATTTTTAATTTGAATTTTGGCCCAAAAAATCACTCCCAGGAGGCTGCCCTGCCCTTGTGGAGGGCAGGGCAGAAAATTGATGCTTGGTGCTAGCAATTGGTGCGGCCATGGTGCGTTTTGGTGCGAGTTGGTGCGCGAGAGGCTGCCCTGCCCGCGCCAAGGGCAGGGCGGGAAAGCTGATGCGCCAGGGACGAGGTGTGCGTGCGGATGGTGCTGCCAGGGGGCGTTGTGCGTGCGGATGGTGCTGCCAGGGGGCGTTGTGCGTGCGATTGGTGCTGAACGCTGCCCTGCCCGCGCCAAGGGCAGGGCAGGAACGGGTTGGTGCGCCAGGGAAGGAACGCGCGCGCCAGATGCTGCCAGGACGAGGAAGTTGGTGCGCCAGGAAGCAAAGTTGGTGCGCCAGCTTTCAAAATTGGTGCACCTAGTTCAATTGCTGCCCTGCCCGCGCCAAGGGCAGGGCAGGGTCCTTCCTTCACGTCTCGGGTTCGAACCTGGGAGAGTGCAAACACGCTATTTTATTTTTTTGGCTTCTTGGCACGGTAGTGGGTCTCAAGGCTTGGCTTCCTCATGGTTCTTTGTTCGAACCTTGTGGCTTGCATGGGTGACCTTTTTTTCTTGATTTCTTTCCTTGAGATGCCCGATTCTGCTCTCCACAAGGGCAGGGCAGAGTTTGCTTCTCTTGGTTCCAAGGCACCACTTTGTGCTCTGCCCTTGGAGTGGGCAGGGCAGAGTTGCCTATGCCTACTTGGTCACTTAATGCTGCCCTCCTAGAGGGCATTCTGCCCTTGTGGAGGGCAAGGTTGCTTCCCCATTGTGATGCGGCACGCTTCTCTCCTTTTTGGCCACGCTTTCCTTTTCTTGTGTCACGCTTCTTAGGCCACGCTTTTCATTTTCTTTTCTTTTCTTCACCTATAATAAACCAAACAACCACTCAAAGTATCACTAAATTCAAGAGGCTTATAAATCAATTAAAATGCAATTAAAATTAGCTCAAACCTCAATGATTAACATTAAATTCATGGTGGTTGCTTGATTTAAAGAAGTTATGCATTTTCACTCCAAATCACTTACTTAGGATGCAAGAAAGTGCATAAATGCTAACAAAACAAGTGAAATTAGCTTGAAAAATGGGTATATGATGACTTGTCATCAAACCTCTTGTAAAATGCTGCATGTCCTATAAAACTTCTGATTGCCTTGACATTAGTTAGTGGTGGCAATCGTTCAATTACTTCCACCTTAGCTTGATCTACTTCTATTCCCTTGTTTGAATCTGATGCCCAAGAACAATACCTTCAGTCACCATGAAGTGGCATTTTTCCCAGTTTAGAACTAGGTTTGTTTCATGACATCTTTTCAGAACTAGGGCCAGATGATCAAGGCAGGGGTCAAATGAGTCTCCAAAGACAGAGAAGTCATCCATGAACACCTCAAGGAACTTCTCTACCATATCAAAGAAAATGGATAACATACACCGCTGATAGGTGGCGGTGCAATGCACAAGCCAAAGGGCATTCGCCTGTAGGCAAACACGCCACATAGGCATGTGAATGTCGTCTTCTCTTGATCCTGTGGATCCATTGCTATTTGATTGTACCCAGAATATCCATCCATGAAATAATAAAATGCATGCCCTGCTAGTCTCTATAGCATTTGGTCAATAAATGGTAAAGAAAAGTGATCCTTCTTGGTGGCGTTATTGAGCCTTCTATAGTCAATGTACATACGCCACCCTGTAACTGTCCTTGTAGAAATCAATTCATTCTTTTCATTATGAACTATTGTTATGCCTCCTTTATTGGGAACAACTTGGATAGGGCTCACCCAGGGGCTATCAGAAATGGGATAAATAATCCCAGCCTCCCAAAGCTTAGTGACTTCTTTCTGTACTACTTCCTTCATGGCTGGGTTCAGTTGCCTTTATGGTTGCACCACTGGTTTGACGTTGATGCACGAAATTGCAATCACACTTTTGCAATCTGAACAACTAACCAGCAAGTGCATTGGGTCGTCAAAGTAATACCTTACGTGAGTAAGGGTCGAATCCCACGGAGATTGTTGGCTTGAAGCAAGCTGTGGTTATTTTATTATTCTTAGTCAGAATACCAATAGGGTTCTTTAGTTTCGTATAAAGTAAAAAGGGCATAAAATAAATACTTATTGTGTAATAATGGAGAATATGTTGGAGTTTTGGAGATGCTTTGTCCTCTTTATTTCAGCTTTTCTCTTGTATTCCTCTTTCCACACGCAAGGCTCCTTCAATGGCAAGCTGTATGTAGGGTGTCACCATTGTCAATGGCTACTTCCCATTCTCTCAGTGAAAATGGTCCAAATGCTCTGTCACAGCACGACTAATCATCTATTGGTTCTCGATCATGCCGGAATAAAATCCATTGATTCTTTTGCGTTTGTCATCACGCCCAACAATCGCGAGTTTGAAGCTCGCCACAGCCATCCAATCCTTGAATCCTACTCAGAATACCACAGACAAGGTTTAGAATTTCCGGATTCGCATGAATGCCGCCATCAATTCTAGCTTATACCATAAAGATTCTGATTAAGGAATCTAAGAGATACTCATTCAATCTAATGTAGAACGGAGGTGGTTGTTAGGCAAACATTCATGGGTTGAGGAAGGTGATGAGTGTCATGGATTATCACCTTCTTCATAGTGAAGCTCAAATGAACATCTTAGATAGGAACAAGCGTGTTTGAATGGAAAATAGAAATAATTGCATTAATTCATTGAGACTCATGCCATCAAAGAGTATAAAATTCAGATCTAAAAATGTCATGAGATACAAAATAAGTCTCTAAAAGTTGTTTAAATACTGAACTAGTAACCTAGGTTTACAGAAAATGAGTAAACTAAGATAATTGGTGCAGAAATCCACTTATGGGGCCCACTTGGTGTGTGTTGGGGCTAAGACTTAAGCTTCTCACGTGCCTGGGCTGTTTCTGGAGTTGAACGCTAGGTTGTAACCTGTTTCTGGCGTTGAACTCCAACTTGCAACCTGTTTCTGCCGCTGAACGCCAGACTGCAACATGGAACTGGCGTTGAACGCCAGACTGCAACATGGAACTGGCGTTGAACGCCCGTTTACGTCATCTATCTTCACGCAAAGTATGGACTATTATATATTTCTGGAAAGCCCTGGATGTCTACTTTCCAATCCAATTGAGAGCGCGAGAATTGGACTCTAATAGCTCCAAAAAATTCATTCCGAGTGCAGGGAGGTCAGAATCCAACAGCATCAGCAGTCCTTTTTCAGCCTAGATCAGATTGTTGCTCAGCTCCCTCAATTTCAGCCAGAAAATGCCTGAAATCACAGAAAAACACACAAACTCATAGTAATGTCCAGAAATATGAATTTTTCCTAAAAACTAATAAAAATATACTAAAAACTTACTAAAACATACTAAAATCTACATGAAATTACCCCCAAAAAGCGTATAGAATATCCGCTCTTCACAACACCAAACTTAAACTGTTGCTTGTCCTCAAGCAACTAGATAAATAAAATAGGATAAAAAGAAATTAAGAAGCAATAATATCTCAGAGTTTCAAGTGAAGCTCAAATTCTAATCAGATGAGTAGGACTAATAGCTTTTTGCCTCTGAACAGTTTTGGCATCTCACTTTATCCTTTGAAATCCAGAATGATTGGCATCCATAGGAACTTAGAATTCAGATAGTATTATTTATTCTCCTAGTTTAGTATTTTAATTCTTGAACACAGTTACTTTATGAGTCTTGGCCGTGGCCCTAAGCACTTTGTTTTCCAGTATTACCACCGGATACATAAATGCCACAGACACATAATTGGGTGAACCTTTTCAGATTGTGACTTAGCTTTGCTCAAGTCCCCAATTAGAGGTGTCCAGAGTTCTTAAGCACACTCTTTTGCTTTGGATCACGACTTTAATCACTCAGTCTCAATCTTTTCACTTGGACCTGCATGCCACAAGCACATGGTTAGGGACAGCTTGATTTAGCCGCTTAGGCCTGGATTTTATTTCCTTGGGCCCTCCTATCCATTGATGCTCAAAGCCTTGGATCCTTTTTACCCTTGCCTTTTGGTTTTAAGGGCTATTGGCTTTTTCTGCTTGCTTGTTTTTTTTTATATATTTTTTTGCCAATTTTTTTCACTGCTTTTTCTTGCTTCAAGAATCAATTTCATGATTTTTCAGATCAGCAATAATATTTCTCTTGTTCATCATTCTTTCAGGAGCCAACAATTTTAACATTCATGAAATTCAATATAAAAAATATGCACTGTTCAAGCATTCATTCAGAAGACAAAAAGTATTGTCACCACATATAAATAATTAGAATTTTCCTTATTAAGAACTCGAAATTAAATTGCCTCTTTATTCTAAAAATCTACTATTTTATTCATGTTTGATGATGATGAGAAAAATAATTTATAGCTTATTTGGAAATAAAATCAAAATAGAGATACTAATTACTACTACTAATATATAACTTCTAAGGTAAATTCCTAATAAGAACAGTTATCACAGAGTTAAGGCAAAGATTAGGACTCAACAACCTTTATTTTGGGAAGTGGATGTTCCTCTAGTCTGTGGGGTGCTTGGTCCTTCAAGAGATAATTTCTAACGCTTCAGTTCCTTCAAGTCACATCCTTGCTTTTCTTGTTCCCTTAGGTGCCATGATCTTGATGAGTTTTAGCTCAGTGATCATGGCAAATCATACCAACTTAGAGGTTTACTTGTCCTCAAGCAAAAGAAAGGAAAGGAGAGGAATAGAAGGAGAGGCAATTTCGAAATTCAAAAGATATGATGAGTTGAAAAAGATATGAGAAGAAATTAAAAAGATTTGAAAAGAATTCAAAAAGATAGATGAGTTTTGAAAAAGATTTGAAAAGAAATTAAAGAAAAATCAAGAAATATGTTTAGGATTAAAAAGTTTTTGAAATTGAAGTCGAAAGATGAGAGTTTGTAACATGTTTATGCAAGAAATCATGAATTGAAACATGAAATTTGGAAAAAATTTGAATTGAAAACGAAATTACCTCCTCCCCACAATCCTGGCGTTAAACGCCCAAACGCTGCATGTTTTGGGCGTTTAACGCCCATCAGTAGCTTCTCCTGGGCGTTCAACGCCCAGCTGTTGCTTCTAGCTGGCGTTGAACGCCAGAAACTCCTTTGTCACTGGGCATTTTTCTGAACGCCCAGGATGCTGTAAATTTGGCGTTAAACGCCCAGAAGTTGATTAGCCGTGCTGTGACAAGAGCATTTGGACCTTTTTCACTGAGAGGATGGGATGTAGCCATTGACAAAGGTGATGCCCTACATACATCTTGCCATGGAAAGGAGTAAGAAAGACTGGATGAAAGTAGCAGGAAAGCAGAGATTCAGAAGGAACACAGCATCTCCATGCACTTATCTGAAATTCCCACAAATGAATTTACATAAGTATTTCTATCCTTTATTATTTAATTAATTTTCTCTTTATATTTTCGAAAACCCAATAATCAATTATTATCCGCCTGACTGAGATTTACAAGATGACTATAGCTTGCTTCATACCAACAATCTCTGTGGGATCGACCCTTACTCACACAAGGTATTACTTGGACGACCCAGTACACTTGCTGGTTAGTTGTGCGGAGTTGTGACAAAGTGAGATTCACGTTTGAGAGCACCAAGTCTTTGGAGCCATTGTTGATGATCACAATTTCGTCCACCAAGTTTATGGCGCCGTTGCCGGGGATTGTTCGAGTATGGACAACTAACGGTTCATCTTGTTGCTCAGATTAGGTAACTTTCTTTTTATTTTCTTTTCAAAAAAATTTTTTATTTTCATTTTTCTAAAGAATATTTTCGAAAAAAAAAAGAAAATACAAAAAATTAGAAAATCATAAAAACCAAAAATATTTTTGTGTTTCTTGTTTGAGTCTTGAGTCAATTTTTAAGTTTGGTGTCAATTGCATGCTTTAAAAATTTTTCTTGCATTTTTCGAAAATTCATGCATTCATAGTATTCTTCATGATCTTCAAGTTGTTCTTGGTAAGTCTTCTTGTTTGATCTTGATGTTTTCTTGTTTTGTGTCTTTAGTTGTTTTTCATGTGCATTCTTGCATTCATAGTGTCTAAGCATTAAAGATTTCTAAGTTTGGTGTCTTGCATGTTTTCTTTGCATAAAAAATTTTTCAAAACTATGTTCTTGATGTTCATCATGATCTTCAAAGTGTTCTTGGTGTTCATCTTGACATTCATAGTGTTCTTGTATGCATCATGAGTTTTGATTCATAATTTTCATGTTGTGAGTCATTTTTGTTGTTTTTCTCTCTCATCATTAAAAATTCAAAAATCAAAAAAATATCTTTTCCTTATTTCTCTCAAAATTTCAAAAATTTGAGTTGACTTAGTCAAAAAATTTTAAAATTTAGCTATTTCTTATAAGTCAAGTCAAATTTTCAATTTTAAAAAATCTTATCTTTTCAAAAAACTTTTTCAAAAATCAAATCTTTTTCATTTTTTATTTAATTTTCAAAAATTTAGTTTTTTTTTAAAAAAAATATTTTTCAAAAATCTTTTTCTTAGTTTTAGCTTTATTTTCGAAAATTATGCTAACAATTAATATGATTGATTCAAAAATTTGAAGTTGTTACTTTCTTGTTAAGAAATGTTCAATCTTTAAATTCTAGAATCATATCTTTTAGTTTCTTGTTAGTTAAGTAATTAATTTTAATTTTAAAAATTAAATCTTTTCAACTATATCTTTTTTATCATATATTTTATATCATATCCTTTTCAAAATTTTATCTTTTTCAAAAATTTGATTTCAAAATATCTTATCCAACTTCTTATCTTCTTATCTTTTCAAATTTGATTGTAATATCTTTTTCAACTAACTAATTAACTTTTTGTTTGTTTCTTATCTTTTTCAAAACCACCTAACTACTTTTCCCTCTCTAATTTTCGAAAATACCTCCCGCTTTTTCAAAAATTCTTTTTAATTAATTAATTGTTTTAAATTTTTAATTTTAATTTTAATTTTATTTCACCTTTAATTTTCGAAAATCACTAACTACTTTTTCAAACTATTTTCGACAATTTCTCCCTCTCTCATCTTATTCTATTTATTTATTCATTCACTAACACTTCTCTTCATCTCAAATCACTACCTCTATCATCACCCTTGTGTTTGGATTATTCCTTCTTCTTAATCCTTATCCCCTTTCTTCTTCTACTAATAATAAGGAACCTCTTTACTGTGACATAGAGGATTCCTCTTCTTTTTCCTGTTCTCTTCTTTCTCATGTGAGCAGGAACAAGAAAAAGGGCATTCTTGTTGAAGCTGATCCTGAACCTGAAAGGACTCTGAAGAGGAAACTAAGAGAAGCTAAATTACAACAATCCAGAGACAATCTTTCTGAAATTTTCGAACAAGAAAAGGAGATGGCAGCCAAACCCAACAACAATAATGCAAGGAGGATGCTTGGTGATTTTACTAAACCCACGTCCAAGTTTGATGGAAGAAGCATCTCAATCCCTGCTATTGGAGCAAACAATTTTGAGCTGAAACCTCAACTAGTTGCTCTAATGCAACAGAATTGCAAGTTTCATGGACTTCCATCTGAAGATCCTTACCAGTTTTTAACTGAGTTCTTGCAGATCTGTAAGACTGTTAAGACTAATGGAGTAGATCCTGAAGTCTACAGGCTCATGCTTTTCCCTTTTGCTGTAAGAGACAGAGCTAGAACATGGTTGGACTCACAACCTAAAGATAGCCTGGACTCCTGGGATAAGCTGGTCATGGCCTTCTTGGGTAAATTTTTTCCTCCTCAAAAGCTGAACAAGATTAGAGTGGATGTTCAGACCTTCAAGCAAAAAGATGGTGAATCCCTTTATGAAGCTTGGGAAAGATACAAGCAAATGACCAAAAAATGTCCTTCTGACATGTTTTCAGAATGGACCATAATAGATATATTCTATTATGGTCTATCTGAGTTTTCCAAGATGTCATTGGACCATTTCTGCAGGTGGATCCATTCACCTAAAGAAAACGCCTGCAGAAGCTCAAGAACTTATTGACATGGTTGCAAATAACCAATTCATGTACACTTCTGAGAGGAATTCTGTGAATAATGGGACGCCTCAGAGGAAGGGAGTTCTTGAAATTGATGCTCTGAATGCCATATTGGCTTAGAACAAAGTGTTGACTCAGCAAGTCAACATGATTTCTCAAAGTCTGAATGGATGGGAAAATGCATCCAACAGTACTAAAGAGGCAGCGTCTGAAGAAGAAGCTTATGATCCTGAGAACCCTGCAATGGCAGAGGTAAACTACATGGGTGAACCTTATGGAAACACCTATAATTCATCATGGAGAAATCATCCAAATTTCTCATGGAAGGATCAACAAAAGCCTCAACAAGGCTTTAATAATGGTGGAAGAAATAGGCTCAGCAACAGCAAGCATTTTCCATCATCTTCTCAGCAACAGACAGAGAATTCTGAGTAGAGCTCCTCTAACTTAGCAAATATAGTCTCTGATCTGTCTAAAGGCAACTTTAAGTTTTATGAGTGAAACAAGGTCCTCCATCAGAAATTTGGAGGCACAAGTGGGCCAGCTGAGTAAGAAAGTCACTGAAACCCCTCCTAGTACTCTCCCAAGCAATACAGAAGAAAATCCAAAAAGAGAGTGCAAGGCCATTAACATAGTCAACATGGCCAAACCTAGAGAGGGAGGAAAGGACGAAAATCCTGGTGAGAAATACCTCCTGGGACGTCTCTCAAGCAAGAAGGAGTTCCCTATTGAGGACCTAAAGGAATCTAAGGCTCATATAGAGACCATAGAGATCCCATTAAGCCTCCTTCTGCCATTCATAAGCTCTGAAGTCTATTCTTCCTCTGAAGAGGATGAGGATGTAACTGGAGAGCAAGTTGCTCAATATTTAGGAGCTATCATGAAGCTGAATGCCAAGTTGTTTGGTAATGAGACTTGGGAAGGTGAACCTCCTCCCTTGCTCATTAGTGAACTAGATACATGGGTTCAGAAAAGTTTACCTCAAAAGAGACAAGATCCTAGCAAATTATTAATACCCTGTACCATAGGCACCATGACCTTTAACAAGGCTCTATGTGACCTGGGGTCAAGCATAAATCTTATGCCACTCTCTGTAATGGAGAAGCTAGGGATCATTGAGGTACAGCCTGCCATATTCTCATTACAAATGGCAGACAAGTCAGTAAGAAAAGCTTATGGATTGGTAGAGGATGTGTTAGTAAAGGTTGAGGGCCTTTATATCCCTACTGATTTCATAATCTTAGACACTAGGAAGGAGGAAGATGAATGCATCATCCTTGGAAGACCATTCTTAGCCACAGTAGGAGTTGTGATTGATGTTGACAGAGGAGAGCTAGTCCTTCAATTGAATGGGGACTACCTTGTGTTTAAAGCTCAAGGATCTTCCTCTGCAAACATAGAGAGGAAGCATGAAAAGCTTCTCTCAGTACAGAGTCAAACAGAGCCCCCACAATCAAACTCTAAGTTTAGTGTTGGGAGGCCACAACCAAACTCTAAGTTTAGTGTTGAATCCCCACATCCAAACTCTATGTTTGGTGTTGGGAGTTCACAACATTGACCTGACCACCTGTGTGTCTCCATGAGAGCCCATTGTCAAGCTAGTGACATTAAAGAAGCGTTTATTGTGAGGCAACCCAATTTTTATTTATCTAATTTTATTTTTATTTTGTTGTTATTTTGTGTTTTATTAGGTTCATGATCATGTGGAGTCACGAAAAAAAATACTAAAATTAAAAACAGAATCAAAAATAGTAGAAGAAAAATCACACCCTGGAGGAAGGACTTACTGGCGTTTAAATGCCAGTAAAGAGCATCTGGCTGGCGTTCAACGCCAGAACAGAGCATGGATCTGGTGTTGAACGCCAGAAACAAGCAACATCCTAGCGTTTAAATGTCAGGAATATGCCCTGAGGAAAGCTGGCGCTGAACGCCAGAAAGAAGCATGGAACTGGCGTTCAACGCCAGAAACATGCTACAAATGGGCGTTGAACGCCCAGAACAAGCATCAATCTGGCGTTTAAACGCCAGAATTGTATGCAAAGGCATTCTATATGCCTAATTGGTGCAGGGATGTAAATCCCTGACATCTCAGGATCTGTGGACTCCACAGAATCATCTCAGGATCTGTGGACCCCACAGGATCCCCACCTACCTCCACTCACCTTTCCTCCTCATAATCCAATAACACCCTTTCCCAAGACCCCTTCACCAATCACTTCAATCTCTCTTCCTGGTGCACGAATTTATGATTCGCACAACTAACCAGCAAGTGCACTGGGTCGTCCAAGTAATACCTTACGTGAGTAAGGGTCGATCCCACGGAGATTATTGGCCTGAAGCAATCAATGTTTATTTTATTTGTCTTAGTCAGGATATCAATAGGATTCTTTAGCCTCGTATTTTAATAAAGAAAAAGGGCATAAAATAAATAGTTATTACTTGAACAATAGAGTTATTTGTTTATAAAGGACTGTGGAATATGTTGGAGTTTTGGAGATGCTTTGTCCTCTGAACTTCAACTCTTCCTTGAAATCCTTCAACACACGCAAGATCCTTCCATGGCAAGCTCTATGTAGGGTGTCACCGTTGTCAATGGCTACCTCCCATCCTCTCAGTGAAAACGTTCCTATGCTCTGTCACAGCACGGCTAATCATCTGTCGGTTCTCAATCAGGTTGGAATAGAATCCATTGATTCTTTTGCGTCTGTCACTAACGCCCAGCCCTCAGGAGTTTGAAGCACATCACAGTCATTCAATCCCAGAATCCTACTCGGAATACCACAGACAAGGTTTAGACTTTCCGGATTCTCATGAATGCCGCCATCAATCCGGCTTATACCACGAAGATTCTGATTAAGGAATCTAAGAGATATTCATTCAGTCTGATGTAGAACGGAGGTGGTTGTCAGGCACACGTTCATGGATTGAGGAAGGTGATGAGTGTCACGGATCATCACCTTCTTCACAATTAAGCGCGAATAAACATCTTAGATAAGAACAAGCGTGTTTGAATGCAAAACAAAGGAATTGTATTAAATCATCGAGACGCTGCAGAGCTCCTCACCCCCAACAATGGAGTTCAGAGACTCATGCCGTCACAAAGTATGTAATTCAGATCTGAAAATGTCATAAGGTACAAGATATGTCTGTAAAAGTTGTTTAAATAGTAAACTAGTAACCTAGGTTTACAGAAAATGAATAAACTAAGATAATTGGTGCAGAAATCCACTTCTGGGGCCCACTTGGTGTGTGCTGGGGCTGAGACTAAAGCTTTCCACGTGTAGAGGCCTTTCTTGGCGTTAAACTCCAGGTTATGACGTGTTTTGGGCGTTCAACTCTGGATTATGACGTTTTTCTGGCGTTTAACTCCAGACAGCAGCATGAACTTGGCGTTTAACGCCAAGTTACGTCGTCTATCCTTGCGCAAAGTATGGACTATTATATATTGCTGGAAAGCCCTGGATGTCGACTTTCCAACGCCGTTGAGAGCGCGCCAATTGAACTCTTGTAGCTCCAGAAAATCCATTTTGAGTGCAGGGAGGTCAGGATCCAACAGCATCAGCAGTCCTTTTTCAGCCTAAGTCAGATTTTTGCTCAGCTCCCTCAATTTCAGCCAGAAAATACCTGAAATCACAGAAAAACACACAAACTCATAGTAAAGTCCAGAAATATGATTTTTGCCTAAAAACTAATATTATTTTACTAAAAACTAACTGAAACATACTAAAATCTACATGAAATTACCCCCAAAAAGCGTACAAAATATCCGCTCATCACAACACCAAACTTAAACTGTTGCTTGTCCTCAAGCAACTAGATAAATAAAATAGGTTTTAACAGAAATAAAGAAGTAATAATATTCTCGAGTTTTAAATGAAGCTCAGATTCTTATTAGATGAGCGGGGCTTGTAGCTTTTTGTCTCTGAACAGTTTTGGCATCTCCCTGTATCTTTTGAATTTCAGAATGATTGGCATCCTTAGGAACTCAGAATTCAGATAGTATTATTGACTCTCCTAGTGTAGTATGTTGATTCTTGAACACAGCTATTTATGAGTCTTGGCCGTGGCCCTAAGCACTTTGTCTTCCAGTATTACCACCGGATACATAAATGCCACAGACACATAACTGGGTGAACCTTTTCAGATTGTGACTCAGCTTTGCTAGAGTCCCCAGTCAGTGGTGTCCAGAGCTCTTAAGCACACTCTTTTGCTTTGGATCACGACTTTAACCACTTAGTCTCAAGCTTTTCACTTGGACCTTCATGACACAAGCACATGGTTAGGGACAGCTTGGTTTAGCCGCTTAGGCCTGGATTTTATTTCCTTGGGCCCTCCTATCCATTGATGCTCAAAGCCTTGGATCTTTTTTTTTTTTTTTTTGGCTAGTGCTCATGGCTTGTTTTTTTTTTTGACTGCTTTTTCTTGCTTCAAGAATCAATTTCATGATCTTTCAGATCATCAATAATATTTTTCGTGTTCCTCATCCTTTCAGGAGCCAATATTCATCAAATTCAAAGTACATATTATGCACTGTTCAAGCATTCATTCAGAGAACAAAAAGTATTGCCACCACATATAATTAATTATAAATTTTATTATTAAGAACTCGAAAAAATATAGATTACTTCTTTATTCTAAAAAAAATCTACTACTTTATTCATGCCTGATGATAATGAGAAAAATAAATTATAGCTTAATTGGAAATAAAATCAAAATAGATATGCTAATTACTACTCCTATATAACTTCTAAGGTAAAATCCTATAATAATACTATCACAGAGTTAAAGCTAGAATTAGAACTTAACAACCTGTATTTTGGGAAGTGGATGTTCCTCTAGTCTGTAGGGTGCCTTCAAGAATTAATTTCTGACGCTTCAGCTCCCTTAAGTTCACATCCTTGCTCTTCTTGTTCCCTTAGGTGCCATGATCTTGATGAGTTTTAGCTCAGTGATCATGGCAACTCACACCAAACTTAGAGGTTTGCTTGTCCTCAAGCAAAAGAAGTGACAGGAGAGGAATAGAGGGAGAGGCATTTTTGAAATCCAAAAGATATGATGAGTTGAAAAAGATTTGAATTGGAAAAAAATTTGGGTTTATGAATTAAGATATATTTGATATTTTTGAAAAAGGGATTTTAGAAATTAGTATTTTTAGAAATTAGGATTAAAAATTTTGGAATTGAAGGATGACATTTTGAAACATGTTTATGCAAGAAATTATGAATTGAAACATAAAAATTTAGAAAAATTATAAAGAAAAACGAATTTTACCTCTTCCCCACCATCCTGGCGTTAAACGCCCAACTGGTGCATGGTTTGGGCGTTTAACGCCCAAATGCTGCTTCTCCTGGGCGTTCAACGCCCAGCTGATGCATCTTTCTGGCGTTGAACGCCAGGAAGGCCTTTGTCACTGGGCGTTTTTCTGAACGCCCAGGATGCTAACAATCTGGCGTTAAACGCCCAGAAGGTGCTTCTTTCTGGCGTTTAACGCCCAGATGCTACCCTTACTGGCGTTAAACGCCCAGTGGGTGCTTCTCATGGGCGTTCAACGCCCAAATTGTTTCTTACTGGCTTTTTCACGCCAGTGAGCTTCCAATTTTCCCTGTATCTCTGTGACTTCAATCAATTGCTATTTCACCTTTTGAAGATACTCTAGCATTTACCTGTAAAACTAGATCAATTAAATAAACAAATAAAATTATATTTTGTGAGTGGCTGGGTTGCCTCCCAGCAAGCGCTTCTTTAATGTCATTAGCTGGACTATTACTGAGCTTTTAATCAAGTCTCAGTTTTGAGCATTCTTGTTCAAAATTGCCTTCAAGATAATGTTTAACTCTCTGTCCATTAACAATGATCTTTTTGTTAGATTCATTATCCTGAAGCTCTACGTATCCATATGGTGATACACTTGTAATTACATATGGACCTCTCCACCGGGATTTTAATTTCCCAGGGAATAATTTGAGCCTAGAATTAAATAGCAGAACTTTCTGCCCTGGCTCAAAGACTCTGGATGACAATTTCTTATCATGCCATCTTTTTGCTTTCTCCTTGTAAATTTTTGCATTCTCGAAAGCATTGAGTCTAAATTCCTCTAGCTCATTTAACTGGAGTAAACATTTTTCTCCAGCTAATTTGGCATCAAGGTTTAGGAATCTGGTTGCCCAGTATGCCTTGTGTTCCAGTTCCACTGGCAAGTGACATGCCTTTCCATACACAAGCTGGTATGGAGAGGTCCCTATAGGGGTCTTGAACGCTGTTCTGTATGCCCACAGAGCATCATCCAAGCTTCTTGCCCACTCCTTTCTACGGTTAATTACAGTCCGTTCCAGGATTCTTTTGAGTTCTCTATTTGAGACTTCAGCTTGCCCATTAGTCTGTGGGTGATATGGAGTAGCTACCCTGTGGCTAACTCCATAACGTACCAGAGCAGAGTAAAGCTGTTTATTGCAGAAATGAGTGCCCCCATCACTGATTAATACTCTAGGGATACCAAATCCTCTGAAAATGTGTTTCTGGAGGAATTTCAACACTGTTTTAGTGTCATTAGTGGGTGTTGCAATAGCCTCCACCCATTTGGATACATAATCCACTGCCACCAGAATATAAGTGTTTGAGTATGATGGTGGGAAAGGTCCCATGAAGTCAATACCCCATACATCAAACAACTCAATCTCCAAAATCCCTTGTTGAGGCATGGCATAACTGTGAGGTAGATTGCCAGATCTTTGGCAACTGTCACAATTAAGCACAAACGCTCGGGAGTCTTTATAGAGAGTAGGCCAGTAGAAGCCACTTTGGAGGACTCTTGTGGCTGTTCGTTCACTTCCAAAATGTCCTCCATACTATGATCCATGGCAATGCCAAAGGATCTTCTGTGCTTCTTCTTTAGGCACACATCTACGGATTACTCCGTCTGCACATCTCTTAAAGAGATACGGTTCATCCCAAAGATAGTACTTTGCATCTGTGATTAATTTCTTTGATTGCACCCTACTGTACTCTTTGGGTATGAATCTCACTGCCTTGTAGTTTGCAATGTCTGCAAACCATGGCACTTCCTGGATGGCAAAGAGTTGCTCATCCGGAAAAGTTTCAGAGATCTCAGTGAGAGGGAGGGACGCCCCTTCCACTGGTTCTATTCGGGACAGGTGATCTGCTACTTGATTCTCTGTCCCTTTTCTGTCTCTTATTTCTATATCAAACTCTTGTAGAAGCAACACCCATCTGATGAGTGTGGGTTTTGAATCCTGCTTTGTGAGTAGATATTTAAGAGTAGCATGATCAGTGTATACAATCACTTTTGATCCTACTAAATAGGATCTGAATTTGTCAATGGCGTAAACCACTGCAAGTAGCTCTTTTTCTGTGGTTGTGTAATTCTTCTGTGCATCATTTAGAACACGGCTGGCATAGTAAATGACGTGCAGAAGCTTGTCATGCCTTTGTCCCAACACTGCACCAATGGCATGGTCACTGGCATCACACATTAGTTCAAATGGTCATGTCCAGTCTGGTGCAGAGATTATTGGTGCTGTAACCAATTTAGCTTTCAGAGTCTCAAATGTCTGCAGAAACTCTTTATCAAAGATAAATGGTGTGTCAGCAGCTAGCAGGTTGCTCAGAGGTTTGGCGATTTTTGAAAAATCCTTTATAAACCTCCTATAGAATCCTGCATGCCCCAGAAAGCTTCTGATTGCCTTAACATTAGCAGGTGGTGGCAATTTTTCAATTAATTCTACCTTAGCTTGGTCCACCTCTATCCCCTTGTTCGAAATTTTGTGTCCAAGGACAATTCCTTCAGTCACCATAAAGTGACATTTTTCCCAGTTTAAAACTAGGTTAGTCTCTTGGCATCTTTTCAGAACAAGTGCTAAATGGTTAAGGCAGGAGCTGAATGAGTCTCCAAATACTGAAAAGTCATCCATGAAGACTTCCAGAAATTTTTCCACCATATCAGAGAAAATTGAGGGCATGCACCTTTGAAAGGTTGCAGGTGCATTGCACAGGCCAAATGGCATTCTTCTGTATGCAAATACTCCAGATGGGCATGTGAATGCTGTTTTCTCCTGATCCTGGGGATCTACTGCTATTTGATTATAACCTGAATATCCATCCAGGAAGCAGTAGTATTCATGACCTGCTAGTCTTTCTAGCATCTGGTCTATGAATGGTAAAGGAAAATGATCCTTTCTGGTGGCTGTATTGAGCCTTCTGTAATCAATACACATACGCCACCCAGTAACTGTTCTTGTAGGAACCAGTTCATTTTTTCATTATGAACCACTGTCATGCCACCTTTCTTAGGGACGACTTGGACAGGGCTCACCCAGGGGCTGTCAGAAATAGGATAAATAATCCCAGCCTCTAGTAATTTAGTGACTTCTTTCTGCACTACTTCCTTCATGGCTGGGTTCAGCCGCCTTTGTGGTTGAACCACTGGTTTGGCGTCACCCTCCAGCAGGATCTTGTGCATGCATCTAGCTGGGCTAATGCCCTTGAGATCACTGATGGACCACCCAAGAGCTGTCTTGTGTGTCCTTAGCACTTGAATTAGTGCTTCCTCTTCCTGTGGCTCTAAGGTAGAGCTTATGATTACAGGAAAGGTATCACCTTCTCCCAGAAATGCATATTTTAGGGAAGGTGGTAATGGTTTGAGCTCGGGTTTAGGAGGTTTCTCCTCTTCCTGAGAGATTTTCAGAGGTTCCACTATTTTCTCTGACTCCTCCAGATCAGGCTGGACGTCTTTAAAGATGTCCTCTAGCTCTGATTCGGGACTCTCAACCATATTGACCTCTCTTACCAGAGAGTCAATAATATCAACACTCATGCAGTCATTTGGGGTGTCTGGATGTTGCATGGCTTTGACAACATTCAGCTTGAACTCCTCCTCATTGACTCTCAAGGTTACTTCCCCTTTTTGGACATCAATGAGGGTTCGGCCAGTTGCTAGGAAAGGTCTTCCTAGAATGAGAGTTGCACTCTTGTGCTCCTCCATTTCCAGCACCACAAAGTCAGTAGGAAAGGCGAATGGCCCAACCTTGACAATCATGTCTTCAATTACGCCTGATGGGTACTTAATGGAGCCATCAGCAAGTTGAAGACATATCCTGGTTGGTTTAATTTCTTCAGTTAAACCAAGCTTTCTGATAGTAGATGCAGGTATTAGGTTGATACTTGCTCCAAGATCACATAAAGCTTGCTTGGTGCAATTACCCTCTAATGTGCATGGTATCATAAAGCTCCCAGGATCTTTAAGCTTCTCAGGTAAGCTTTTCAGAATGACTGCACTGCATTCTTCAGTGAGGTAAACTTTTTCAGTTTCCCTCCAATCCTTCTTATGACTTAAGATTTCTTTCATGAACTTAGCATAAGAAGGTATTTGCTCAAGTGCTTCTGCAAACGGAATCTTTATTTCAAGAGTCCTGAGATAGTCTGCAAAGCGGGCAAATTGCTTATCCTGTTCCGCTTGGC
The DNA here is from genome assembly GCF_003086295.3 of Arachis hypogaea. Classification (NCBI taxonomy): domain Eukaryota; kingdom Viridiplantae; phylum Streptophyta; class Magnoliopsida; order Fabales; family Fabaceae; genus Arachis; species Arachis hypogaea. Next base: position 36,489,502 of record NC_092042.1, on the reverse strand, counting down.
GGAGTTTTTGAGGATAAGGCATTTTGGCTTTGTATTCCTCAACCTTAGTTGCTGCAGGTTTATTACCTACAGAAGTGGGTTGGGAAGCCTTTTTAGAAGGGTTGTTATCAGCACTTGTATGTGACTAATTCCCCACTGGCATTTGAATGCCAGTGGTGGGAGCTGGAGTGGCGTTAGACGCCACTTCCTTGTTTGTTACTGGCGTTTGAACGCCAGAACCATGCTCCCTTTGGGCGTTCAACGCTAGATCCATGCTTGTTTCTGGCGTTGAACGCCAGGAATGAGCATGGTCTGGGCGTTCAGCGCCAGCTTTATTCCTCTCTGGGCTCTGATTGTCCTCAGAGGGATTTTGAGTATCCACCTGTTCATTTCTTGGTTTCCTGCTGCTTTGAAGTGAGGTATTTAATGTCTTCCCACTTCTTAATTGAACTGCTTGGCATTCTTCTGTTATTTGTTTTGACAGTTGCTTTTCTGTCTGCTTTAATTGTACTTCCATGTTCCTGTTAGCCATTCTTGTTTCCTGTAATATTTCCTTGAATTCGGCTAGCTGCTGAGTTAGAAAGTCCAATTGTTGATTGAATTCATTAGCCTGATCCACTGGACTGAGTTCTGCAGTTACTATTTTAGCTTCTTCTTTCATGGAAGATTCATTGCTTAGGTACAGATGCTGATTTCTGGCAACTGTATCAATAAGCTCTTGAGCTTCTTCAATTGTTTTTCTCATGTGTATAGATCCACCAGCTGAGTGGTCTAGAGAGATCTGAGCTTTTTCTGTAAGCCCATAGTAGAAGATGTCTAATTGCACCCATTCTGAAAACATTTCAGAGGGGCATTTTCTTAGCATCTCTCTGTATCTCTCCCAGGCATCATAAAGAGATTCATTATCTCCTTGTTTGAAGCCTTGGATGCTTAGCCTTAGCTGTGTCATCCGTTTTGGAGGGAAATAGTGATTCAGGAATTTTTCTGACAGCTGTTTCCATGTTTTTATGCTGTTCTTAGGCTGGTTATTTAACCACCTCTTAGCTTGATCTTTTACGGCAAATGGAAACAGTAGTAATCTGTAGACATCCTGATCCACTTCCTTATCATGTACTGTATCAGCAATTTGCAGAAATTGTGCCAGAAACTCTGTAGGTTCTTCATGTGGAAGACCAGAATACTGGCAGTTTTGCTGCACCATGATAATGAGCTGAGGATTCAGCTCAAAGCTACTAACTCCAATGGAAGGTATACAGATACTACTCCCATATGAAGCAGTAGTGGGGTTAGCATATGACCCCAGAGTCCTCTTGGACTGTCCATTCATACTTACTTCCATAATGGAATACAAGTTGAGAATTTATATGTTAAGAATTATTTATTTTATAGTAATGGAATAACAAAAAATGGGATATAGATATAAAAATATTTTGAAGATATTTTGTGAAAGAAAATTATTTTTTTTTTTCGAAAAAATTGAAATTGAAAGTTGAAGTTTATATTAAAAATTTCGAAAAAGTGGTTTTAAAAAAAAGTTGGAAAATAAAATTTTTTGAATTTTGAATTTTATGACGAAAGAGAAAAACTCACAAAAGACACAAGACTTAAAATTTTTAGATCTAATGCTCCTTAATTTTCGAAAATTTTTGGAGGGAAAACACCAAGGAACACCAAACTTAAGAATTTTAAGATCAAGACACAAGTTTTCGAGAATTAAAGAAAGATTAACAAGAAAACACCAAACTTAGAACAAGACACTAAACTCACGAAAATTAGCAATTAATTAAAAGAAAAATAATAAATTTTGAAAAGAAATTTTTGAAAAGAAACTATCCTATCAATATTGATTTAATGACTCTATAAAAAATAAGAACAAAAATAAAAATAAAAATAAAAATAAATTATTCCTAATCTAAGAAATAAAATAAGCCTTCAATTGTCCAAACTCAATAATCTCCGGAAACGGTGCCAAAAACTTGGTGCACGAATTTGTGATTCGCACAACTAACCAGCAAGTGCACTGGGTCGTCCAAGTAATACCTTACGTGAGTAAGGGTCGATCCCACGGAGATTATTGGCTTGAAGCAATCAATGTTTATTTTATTTGTCTTAGTCAGGATATCAATAGGATTCTTTAGCCTCGTATTTTAATAAAGAAAAAGGGCATAAAATAAATAGTTATTACTTGAACAATAGAGTTATTTGTTTATAAAGGACTGTGGAATATGTTGGAGTTTTGGAGATGCTTTGTCCTCTGAACTTCAACTCTTCCTTGAAATCCTTCAACACACGCAAGATCCTTCCATGGAAAGCTCTATGTAAGGTGTCACCGTTGTCAATGGCTACCTCCCATCCTCTCAGTGAAAACGTTCCTATGCTCTGTCACAGCACGGCTAATCATCTGTCGGTTCTCAATCAGGTTGGAATAGAATCCATTGATTCTTTTGCGTCTGTCACTAACGCCCAGCCCTCAGGAGTTTGAAGCACGTCACAGTCATTCAATCCCAGAATCCTACTCGGAATACCACAGACAAGGTTTAGACTTTCCGGATTCTCATGAATGCCGCCATCAATCCGGCTTATACCACGAAGATTCTGATTAAGGAATCTAAGAGATATTCATTCAGTCTGATGTAGAACGGAGGTGGTTGTCAGGCACACGTTCATGGATTGAGGAAGGTGATGAGTGTCACGGATCATCACCTTCTTCACAATTAAGCGCGAATAAACATCTTAGATAAGAACAAGCGTGTTTGAATGCAAAACAAAGGAATTGTATTAAATCATCGAGACGCTGCAGAGCTCCTCACCCCCAACAATGGAGTTCAGAGACTCATGCCGTCACAAAGTATGTAATTCAGATCTGAAAATGTCATAAGGTACAAGATATGTCTGTAAAAGTTGTTTAAATAGTAAACTAGTAACCTAGGTTTACAGAAAATGAATAAACTAAGATAATTGGTGCAGAAATCCACTTCTGGGGCCCACTTGGTGTGTGCTGGGGCTGAGACTAAAGATTTCCACGTGTAGAGGCCTTTCTTGGCGTTAAACTCCAGGTTATGACGTGTTTTGGGCGTTCAACTCCGGATCATGACGTTTTTCTGGCGTTTAACTCCAGACAGCAGCATGAACTTGGCGTTTAATGCCAAGTTACGTCGTCTATCCTTGCGCAAAGTATGGACTATTATATATTGCTGGAAAGCCCTGGATGTCTACTTTCCAACGCCGTTGAGAGCGCGCCAATTGGACTCTTTTAGCTCCAGAAAATTCATTTCGAGTGCAGGGAGGTCAGGATCCAACAGCATCAGCAGTCCTTTTTCAGCCTAAGTCAGATTTTTGCTCAGCTCCCTCAATTTCAGCCAGAAAATACCTGAAATCACAGAAAAACACACAAACTCATAGTAAAGTCCAGAAATATGATTTTTGCCTAAAAACTAATATTATTTTACTAAAAACTAACTGAAACATACTAAAATCTACATGAAATTACCCCCAAAAAGCGTACAAAATATCCGCTCATCACTTCCCCATCACCTTTTTACCACTCACATCCACCCATTCTTTCCCATAAACCCCACCTACCTTCAAAATACAAAATCTCGTTCCCACCCAATCCCACCCATATAGCCGAATACACATATCCCTCAATCTCCTCCATATCTTCTTCTTCCTCTTCTTTTCTTTCTTCTTTTGCTCGAAGGCGAGCAACATTCTAAGTTTGGTGTGGTAAAAGCATAGCTTTTTTGTTTTTCCATAACCATTGATGGCACCTAAGGCCAGAGAAACCTCTAGAAAGAGAAAAGGGAAGACAAAAGCTTCCACTTCCGAGTCATAGGAGATAGAGAGATTCATCTAAAGGGTCTATAGCTCAGTGGTAGAACATTTGACTACAAATCAAGAGATCCCTGAGATACCTAAGGGGAAAAATTATCCTCCACACAACTATTGGGAGCAACTAAGGATAGGAGCACCAAAATCACTAGGGATCAAGCAACAGAGGCAAGGAAGAGACATAGAGGAGCTCAAAAAGCACCATTGGTCCTTTAAGAAGGTGCCACCCTCACTAAGGTGGACTCATTCCTTAACTTTCTTGTTCTTAATTCTCTGTTTTTCGATTTTTATGCTCATGTTTATCTATGTTTTGTGTCTCTACTTCGTGATCATTAGTAGTTAGTAACTATGTCTTAAGGCTATGAATAATTCCATTAATCCTTCACCCCTCTTAAATGAAAAATGTTTTTAATTCAAAAGAACAAGAAGTGCATGAGTTTCGAATTTATCCTTGAAAAAGAAAATAGCAAAAGGAAATTAGAAAGAAAAAGAAAAAGCAATCAGAAAAAGCCAATAACCCTTAAAACCAAAAGGCAAGGGTAAAAAGGATCCAAGGCTTTGAGCATCAATGGATAGGAAGGCCCAAGGAAATAAAATCTAGGCCTAAGCAGCTAAATCAAGCTGTCCCTAACCATGTACTTGTGTCATGAAGGTCCAAGTGAAAAGCTTGAGACTGAGTGGTTAAAGTCATGATCCAAAGCTTAAGAGCTCTGGACACCTCTAACTGGGGACTTTAGCAAAGCTGAGTCACAATCTGAAAAGGTTCACCCAGTCATGTGTCTATGGCATTTATGTATCCGGTGGAAATACTGGAAAACAAAGTGCTTAGGGCCACGACCAAGACTCATAAAAGTAGCTATGTTCAAGAATTAACAAACTTAACTAGGAGAATCAATCAACACTATCTGAACTCTGAGTTCCTAGAGATGCCAATCATTCTAAACTTCAAGGGATGAAGTGAGATGCCAAAACTATTCAGAAGCAAAAAGCTACAAGTCCCGCTCATCTAATTAGAATTAATATTCATTGATATTCTGGAATTTATAGTATGTTCTCTTCTTTTTATCCTATTTGATTTTCAGTTGCTTGGGGACAAGCAACAATCTAAGTTTGGTGTTGTGATGAGCGGATAATTTATACGCTTTTTGGCATTGTTTTTAGGTAGTTTTTAGTACGATCTAGCTACTTTTAGGGATGTTTTCATTAGTTTTTATGCTAAATTCACATTTCTGGACTTTACTATGAGTTTGTATGTTTTTCTGTGATTTCAGGTATTTTCAGGTTGAAATTGAGGGACCTGAGCAAAACTCTGATAAAAGGCTAACAAAGGACTGCTGATGGTGTTGAAATCTGACCTCCATGCACTCGAAACTGATTTTCTGGAGCTACAGAACTTCAAATGGCACGCTCTCAACAGCGTTGGAAAGTAGACATCCAGAGCTTTTCAGCAATATATAATAGTCCATACTTTGTTCAAGATTTGATGACGTAAACTGGCGCTCAACACCAATTCCATGCTGCATTCTGGAGTGAAGCGCCAAAAACACGTCACGAACCAGAGTTGAACGCCAGAAACACGTTACAACTTGGCGTTCAACTCAAAGAAAAGCCTCTGCTCGTGTAACATTCAAGCTCAGCCCAAGCACACACCAAGTGGGCCCTGGAAGTGGATTTCTGCATCAATTACTTACTTTTGTAAACCCTAGTAGCTAGTCTAGTATAAATAGGATATTTTACTATTGTATTAGACATCTTGGTTCATATCTGGAGTTTTTACATCTCGGTTTTCATTTTAGGGGCTGGCCATTTGGCCATGCCTGAACCTTGATCACTTATGTATTTTCAACGGTGGAGTTTCTACACACCATAGATTAAGGGTGTGGAGCCTTGCTGTACCTCAAGTTTTAATGCAATTACTACTATTTTGTATTCAATTCGATTTATTCTTATTCTAAGATACCATTCATACTTCAACCTGATGGATGTGATGATCCGTGACACTCATCATCATCCATCCTTATGAACGCGTGCCTGACAACCACTTCCGTTCTACAAGTGAAATCTAGAGTGCATATCTCTTGGATTCTTGATACACGACGCATGGTTGCCCCTCGCCTGACAACCGAGCTTTCCATTCCGTGAGATCAGAATCTTCGTGGTATAAGCTAGAATTGATGGCGACATTCATGAGGATCCGGAAAGTCTAAACCTTGTCTGTGGTATTCCGAGTAGGATTCTGGGATTGAATGACTGTGACGAGCTTCAAACTTGCGATTGCTAGGCGTGATGACAAACGCAAAAGAATCAAGGGATTCTATTCCAACATGATCGAGAACCGACAGATGATTAGCCATGCTGTGACAAGAGCATTTGGAACTTTTTCATTGAGAGGATGGGTGGTGGACGAAATTGTGATTCTTTATTTATTCTTTTCACTTCAACAATCCAAGGTAATGGCTCCAAGGATTTGGTGCTCAGAACCTGGTCCAAAATCAACTTCACAGTTTGTTTAACAATTCCGTTCAACTAGCCAGCAAGTGCACTGGGTCGTCCAAGTAATACCTTACGTGAGTAAGGGTCGATCCCACGGAGATTATTGGCTTGAAGCAATCAATGTTTATTTTATTAATCTTAGTCAGGAAGCCAATGGGATTAAAAGTGAAATTACCAGATTTGATTATAAAAATAAAAGAGAATAACAGTGTTACTTGTTGTGCAGTAATGAGAAACATGTTGGAGTTTTGGAGATGCTTTGTCCTTTGAATTTCTACTTTTCCTTGAAATCCTCTTCCCACACGCAAGGTTCCTTCCATGGCAAGCTCTATGTAGGGTGTCACTGTTGTCAATGGCTACTTCCCATCCTCTCAGTGAAAACGTTCCTATGCTCTGTCACAGCACGGCTAATCATCTGTCGGTTCTCAATCACGTTGGAATAGAATCCATTGATTCTTTTGCGTCTGTCACTAACGCCCAGCCCTCAGGAGTTTGAAGCACGTCACAGTCATTCAATCCCTGAATCCTACTCGGAATACCACAGACAAGGTTTAGACTTTCCGGATTCTCATGAATGCCGCCATCAATCCGGCTTATACCACGAAGATTCTGTTGGGGAATCTAAGAGATATTCATTCAATCTGATGTAGAACGGAGGTGGTTGTCAGGCACACGTTCATGGATTGAGGAAGGTGATGAGTGTCACGGATCATCACCTTCTTCACAATTAAGCGCGAATAAACATCTTAGATAAGAACAAGCGTGTTTGAATGGAAAACAAAGGAATTGTATTAAATCATCGAGACGCTGCAGAGCTCCTCACCCCCAACAATGGAGTTTAGAGACTCATGCCGTCACAAAGTATGTAATTCAGATCTGAAAATGTCATGAGGTACAAAATAATTCTCTAAAAGTTGTTTAAATAGTAAACTAGTAACCTAGGTTTACAGAAAATGAGTAAACTAAGATAATTGGTGCAGAAATCCACTTCTGGGGCCCACTTGGTGTGTGCTGGGGCTGAGACTAAAGCTATCCACGAGTAGAGGCCTTTCCTGGCGTTAAACTCCAGGTTATGACGTGTTTTGGGCGTTCAACTCCGGATCATGACGTTTTTCTGGCGTTTAACTCCAGACAGCAGCATGTACTTGGCGTTCAACGCCAAGTTACGTCGTCTATCTTCGCGCAAAGTATGGACTATTATATATTGCTGGAAAGCCCTGGATGTCTACTTTCCAACGCCGTTGAGAGCGCGCCAATTGGACTCCTGTAGCTCCAAAAAATCCATTCCGAGTGCAGGGAGGTCAGGATCCAACAGCATCAGCAGTCCTTTTTCAGCCTAAGTCAGATTTTTGCTCAGCTCCCTCAATTTCAGCCAGAAAATACCTGAAATCATAGAAAAATACACACACTCATAGTAAAGTCCAGAAATATGATTTTTGCCTAAAAACTAATAATATTCTACTAAAAACTAATTAAAACATACTAAAATCTACATGAAATTACCCCCAAAAAGCGTATAAAATATCCGCTCATCACAACACCAAACTTAAACTGTTGCTTGTCCTCAAGCAACTAGATGAATAAAAGAGGATAAAAAGAAATCAAGAAGCAATAATATCTCAGAGTTTTAAGTGAAGCTCAGATTCTAATTAGATGAGCGGGGCTAGTAGCTTTTTGCTTCCAAACAGTTTTGGCATCTCACTTTATCCTTTGAAATTTAGAATGATTGGCATCCATAGGAACTCAGAAGTCAGATAGTATTATTGATTTTCCTAGTTAAGTATGTTGATTCTTGAACACAGCTACTTTTATGAGTCTTGGCCGTGGCCCTAAGCACTTTGTTTTCCAGTATTACCACCGGATACACAAATGCCACAGACACATAACTGGGTGAACCTTTTCAGATTGTGACTCAGCTTTGCTAGAGTCCCCAGTTAGAGGTGTCCAGAGCTCTTAAGCACACTCTTTTTCCTTTGGATCACGACTTTAACCACTCAGTCTCAAGCTTTTCACTTGGACTTTCATGACACAAGCACATGGTTAGGGACAGCTTGATTTAGCCGCTTAGGCCTGGATTTTATTTCCTTGGGCCCTCCTATCCATTGATGCTCAAAGCCTTGGATCCTTTTTACCCTTGCCTTTTGGTTTTAAGGGCTATTGGCTTTTTCTGCTTGCTTTTTCTTTTTCTTTCTAAATATTTTTTTTTCGCCACTTTTTTTTTTTCACAAGCTTTTACTTTTTCACTGCTTTTTCTTGCTTCAAGAATCAATTTCATGATTTTTCAGATCATCAATAACATTTCTCTTTGTTCATCATTCTTTCAAGAGCCAACAATTTTAACATTCATAAACAACAAGATCAAAAATATGCACTGTTCAAGCATTCATTCAGAAGACAAAAAGTATTGCCACCACATATAAATAATTAGAATTTTCCTTATTAAGAACTCGAAAAAAAAATTAAATTGCCTCTTTATTCTACAAATCTACTATTTTATTCATGTTTGATGATGATGGGAAAAATAAATTATAACTTAATTGGAAATAGAACCAAAATAGATATGCTAATTACTATTACTCCTATATAACTTCTAAGGTAAAATCCTATAATAATACTATCACAGAGTTAAAGCTAGAATTAGAACTTAACAACCTGTATTTTGGGAAGTGGATGTTCCTCTAGTCTGTAGGGTGCCTTCAAGAATTAATTTCTGATGCTTCAGCTCCCTTAAGTTCACATCCTTGCTCTTCTTGTTCCCTTAGGTGCCATGCTCTTGATGAGTTTTAGCTCAGTGATCATGGCAACTCACACCAAACTTAGAGGTTTGCTTGTCCTCAAGCAAAAGAAAGGACAGGAGAGGAATAGAGAGAGAGGCAATTTTGAAATCCAAAAGATATGATGAGTTGAAAAAGATTTGAAAAAGATTTGGATTTATGAATTAAGATATATTGATATTTTGAAAGAGGATTTAGAAATTAGTGTTTTTAGAAATTAGGATTAAAAATTTTGGAATTGAAGGATGACATTTTGAAACATGTTTATGCAAGAAATCATGAATTGAAACATAAAAATTTAGAAAAATTATAAAGAAAAACGAATTTTACCTCCTCCCCACCATCCTGGCGTTAAACGCCCAACTGGTGCATGGTTTGGGCGTTTAACGCCCAAATGCTGCTTCTCCTGGGCGTTCAACGCCCAGCTGATGCATATTTCTGGCGTTGAACGCCAGGAAGGCCTTTGTCACTGGGCGTTTTTCTGAACGCCCAGGATGCTAACAATCTGGCGTTAAACGCCCAGAAGGTGCTTCTTTCTGGCGTTTAACGCCCAGATGCTACCCTTACTGGCGTTAAACGCCCAGTGGGTGCTTCTCATGGGCGTTCAACGCCCAAATTGTTTCTTACTGGCTTTTTCACGCCAGTGAGCTTCCAATTTTTCCTGTAACTCTGTGACTTCAATCAATTGCTATTTCACCTTTTGAAGATACTCTAGCATCTACCTGTAAAACTTGATCAATTAAATAAACAAATAAAATTAAATTTTGTAAATGGCTGGGTTGCCTCCCAGTAAGCGCTTCTTTATTGTCTTTAGCTGGACCACTGAGCTCTAATCAATTCTCAGTTTTGAGCATTCTTGCTCAAAATTACCTTCAAGATAATGTTTAACTCTTTGTCCATTAACAATGAACTTTTTGTTAGATTCATTATCCTGAAGCTCTACGTATCCATATGGTGACACACTTGTAACTACATATGGACCTCTCCACCGGGATTTTAATTTCCCGGGGAATAATTTGAGCCTAGAATTGAATAGCAGAACTTTCTGTCCTGGCTCAAAAACTCTGGATGACAATTTCTTATCATGCCATCTTTTTGCTTTCTCCTTGTAAATTTTTGCATTCTCGAAAGCATTGAGTCTAAATTCCTCTTGCTCATTTAACTGGAGCAATCATTTTTCTCCAGCTAACTTGGCATCAAGGTTTAGGAATTTGGTTGCCCAGTAGGCCTTGTGTTCCAGTTCCACTGGCAAGTGACATGCCTTTCCATACACGAGCTGGTATGGAGAGGTCCCTATAGGGGTCTTAAATGCTGTTCTGTATGCCCACAGAGCATCATCCAAGCTTCTTGCCCAATCCTTTCTACGGTTAATTACAGTCCGTTCCAGGATTCTTTTGAGTTCTCTATTTGAGACTTCAGCTTGCCCATTAGTCTGTGGGTGATATGGAGTAGCTACCCTGTGGCTAACTCCATAACGTACCAGAGCAGAGTAAAGCTGTTTATTGCAGAAATGAGTGCCCCCATCACTGATTAATACTCTAGGGATACCAAATCTGCTGAAAATATTTTTCTGGAAGAATTTTAACACTGTTTTAGTGTCATTAGTGGGTGTTGCAATAGCCTCCACCCATTTGGATACATAATCCACTGCCACCAGAATATAAGTGTTTGAGTATGATGGTGGGAAAGGTCCCATGAAGTCAATACCCCATACATCAAACAACTCAATCTCCAAGATTCCTTGTTGAGGCATGGCATAACTGTGAGGTAAGTTGCCTGATCTTTGGCAACTGTCACAATTAAGCACAAATGCTCGGGAATCTTTATAGAGAGTGGGCCAGTAGAAGCCACTTTGGAGGACCTTTGTGGCTGTTCGCTCACTTCCAAAATGTCCTCCATACTGTGATCCATGGCAATGCCATAAAATCTTTTGCGCTTCTTCCTTAGGCACACATCTACGGATTACTCCGTCTGCACATCTCTTGAAGAGATATGGTTCATCCCAAAGATAGTACTTTGCATCTGTGATTAATTTCTTTGATTGCACACTACTGTACTCTTTGGGTATGAATCTCACTGCCTTGTAGTTTGCAATGTCTGCAAACCATGGCACTTCCTGGATGGCAAAGAGTTGCTCATCCGGAAAAGTTTCAGAGATCTCAGTGAGAGGGAGAGACGCCCCTTCCACTGGTTCTATTCGGGACAGGTGATCTGCTACTTGATTCTCTGTCCCTTTTCTGTCTCTTATTTCTATATCAAACTCTTGCAGAAGCAACACCCATCTGATGAGTCTGGGTTTTGAATCCTGCTTTGTGAGTAGATATTTAAGAGCAGCATGATCAGTGTACACAATCACTTTTGATCCTACTAAATAGGATCTGAATTTGTCAATGGCGTAAACCACTGCTAGTAGCTCTTTTTCTGTGGTTGTGTAATTCTTCTGTGCATCATTTAGAACACGGCTGGCATAGTAAATGACGTGCAGAAGCTTGTCATGCCTTTGTCCCAACACTGCACCAATGGCATGGTCACTGGCATCACACATCAATTCAAATGGTAGTGTCCAGTCTGGTGCAGAGATGATTGGTGCAGTAACCAATTTAGCTTTCAGAGTCTCAAATGCCTGCAGACACTCTTTATCAAAGATAAATGGCGTGTCAGCAGCTAGCAAGTTGCTCAGAGGTTTGGCGATTTTTGAAAAATCCTTTATAAACCTCCTATAGAATCCTGCATGTCCCAGAAAGCTTCTGATTGCCTTAACATTAGCAGGTGGTGGTAATTTTTCAATTACTTCAACCTTAGCTTGATCCACCTCTATTCCCTTGTTCGAAATTTTGTGCCCAAGGACAATTCCTTCAGTCACCATAAAGTGACATTTTTCCCAGTTTAAAACCAGGTTAGTCTCTTGGCATCTTTTAAGAACAAGTGCTAAATGGTTAAGGCAGGAGCTGAATGAGTCTCCAAGTACTGAAAAGTCATCCATGAAGACTTCCAGAAATTTTTCCACCATATCAGAGAAAATTGAGAGCATGCACCTCTGAAAGGTTGCAGGTGCATTGCACAGGCCAAATGGCATCCTTCTGTATGCAAATACTCCAGATGGGCATGTGAATGCCGTTTTCTCCTGATCCTGGGGATCTACTGCAATTTGATTATAACCTGAATATCCATCCAGGAAGCAGTAGTATTCATGACCTGCTAGTCTTTCTAGCATCTGGTCTATGAATGGTAAGGGAAAATGATCCTTTCTGGTAGCTGTATTGAGCCATCTGTAATCAATGCACATACGCCACCCTGTAACTGTTCTTGTAGGAACCAGTTCATTTTTTTCATTATGAATCACTGTCATGCCACCTTTTTTAGGGACAACTTGGACAGGGCTCACCCAGGGGCTGTCAGAAATAGGATAAATAATCCCAGCCTCTAGTAATTTAGTGACCTCCTTCTGCACACTTCTTTCATAGCTGGATTCAGCCGCCTTTGTGGTTGGACCACTGGCTTGGCGTCATCCTCCAGCAAGATCTTGTGCATACATCTGGCTGGGCTAATGCCCTTAAGATCACTGATGGACCACCCAAGAGCTGTCTTGTGCGTCCTTAGCACTTGAATTAGTGCTTCCTCTTCCTGTGGCTTTATGGTAGAGATTATAATCACAGGGAAGGTGTCACCTTCTCCCAGAAATGCATATTTCAGGGATGGTGGTAGTGGTTTGAGTTCGGGTTTTGGAGGTTTCTCCTCTTCTTGAGGAATTTTCAGAGGTTCTGTTATCTTCTCTGATTCCCCCAAATCAGGCTGAACATCTTTAAAGATGTCCTCTAGCTCTGATTCGAGACTCTCAGCCATATTGACCTCTCTTACCAGAGAGTCAATAATATCAACACTCATGCAGTCATTTGGGGTGTCTGGATGTTGCATGGCTTTGACAACATTCAACTTAAACTCCTCCTCATTGACTCTCAAAGTTACTTCCCCTTTTTGGACATCAATGAGGGTTCGGCCAGTTGCTAGGAAAGGTCTTCCTAGAATGAGAGTTGCACTCTTGTGCTCCTCCATTTCCAGCACCACAAAGTCAGTAGGAAAGGCAAATGGCCCAACCTTGACAATCATGTCTTCAATCACGCCTGATGGGTATTTAATGGAGCCATCAGCAAGTTGAAGACATATCCTGGTTGGTTTGATTTCTTCAGTCAAACCAAGCTTTCTGATAGTAGATGCAGGTATTAGATTGATACTTGCCCCAAGATCATATAAAGCTTGCTTGGTACAATTACCCTCTAATGTGCATGGTATCATAAAGCTCCCAGGATCTTTAAGCTTCTCAGGTAAGCTTTTCAGAATGACTGCACTGCATTCTTCAGTGAGGTAAACCTTTTCAGTTTCCCTCCAATCCTTCTTATGACTTAAGATTTCTTTCATGAACTTAGCATAAGAGGGTATTTGCTCAAGTGCTTCTGCAAACGGAATCTTTATTTCAAGAGTCCTCAGATAGTCTGCAAAGCGAGCAAATTGCTTATCCTGTTCCGCTTGGCGGAGTTTTTGAGGATAAGGCATTTTGGCTTTGTATTCCTCAACCTTAGTTGCTGCAAGTTTATTACTTACAGAAGTGGGTTGGGAAGCCTTTTTAGAAGGGTTGTTATCAGCACTTGTATATGACTGATCACCCACTGGCATTTGAATGCCAGGTGTGGAAGCTGGAGTGGCGTTAGACGCCACCTCCTTGTTTGTTACTGGCGTTTGAACGCCAGAACTATGCTTCTTTTGGGCGTTCAATGCCAATTCCTTGCTTGTTTCTGGCGTTGAACGCCAGGACTGAGCATGGTTTGGGCGTTCAGCGCCAGCTTTCCTCCCATTTTCTGGCGTTTAAGCACCAGAATTATTCCTCTCTGGGCTCTTATTGTCCTCAGATGGATTTTGGGTGGTTTGCTCATTTCTTGGCTTCCTGCTACCTTGAAGTGAGATATTTAATGTTTTCCCACTTCTTAATTGAACTGCTTGGCATTCTTCTGTTATTTGTTTTGATAACTGCTGTTCTGTTTGCTTCAACTATACTTCCATATTCATATTAGCCATTCTTGTTTCTTGTAGCATCTCTTTGAATTCGGCTAACTATTTTGTTAGAAAATCTAATTGCTGATTGAATTCAGCAGCTTGATCTGCAGGATTGAGTTCAGCAGTTACTGTTTTAGCCTCTTCGTTGATAGAAGATTCACTGTTTAGGTACAGGTGCTGATTCCTAGCAACTGTATCAATGAGCTCTTGAGCTTCTTCAATTGTCTTTCTTATGTGGATAGATCCACCGACTGAGTGGTCTAGAGAAATCTGAGCTTTCTCTGTAAGCCCATAATAGAAGATGTCTAATTGCACCCACTCTAAAAACATTTCAGAAGGGCATTTTCTTAGCATCTCTCTGTATCTCTCCCAGGCATCATAAAGGGATTCATTATCTCCTTGTTTGAAGCCTTGGATGCTTAGCCTTAGCTGTGTCATCCTTTTGGGAGGAAAATAGTGATTCAGGAATTTTTCTGACAGGTGTTTCCATGTCTTTATGCTGTCCTTAGGTTGGTTATTTAACCACCTCTTAGCTTGGTCCTTCACAGCAAATGGATACAGTAATAATCTGTAGACATCTTGATCTATTTCCTTATCATGTACTGTGTCAGTAATTTGTAAAAACTGTGCCAGAAACTCTGTAGGTTCTTCCTGTGGAAGACTGGAATACTGGCAACTTTGCTGCACCGTGATAATAAGCTGAGGATTCAACTCAAAGCTACTGACTCCAATGGAGGGTATACAGATACTACTCCCATATGAAGCAGTAGTGGGGTTAGCATATGACCCCAGAGTCCTTCTGGACTGTTCATTTCCACTTAGGTCCATGATGGAGAAAGGGAGATGACGTGGATTTATTTTATTTATTTTTTTATATTTTTGAAATAATAAAATAAAATAAAATAAAAAAATGAAATAAAAATAAAAATAAAAATAAAAATAAAAATAAAAATTTTAAAATATTTTATGAAGATTTTCGAAAAAAAATGAGGAGAGAGAAATTGGTTAGGATATTTTCGAAAATTTTGAGAAAAGATAAGATAAAAGATATGATTTGTAAAAGATAAATATGATAGGAAAAAGATGTAATTGAAAATTGAAAAGATATAAAAGATATTTGAAAAAGATAAATTTGTTTTGAAAAAGATATTGTGAAGATTTGAAAAAGATATTTATGAGTTGAAAAGATTTTAAGAAGGAAAAGATATAGATTTGTTTTGAAAAAGATATAATAAATTTGTTTAAAAAAAATCTTAAAAGGATAAGATTTGAAAAATTTTGAAATTGAAATCTGAATTTTTATAAAAAAAATTCGAAAATATGGCTTAAAAATAGTTAAGAAAGATATTTTTTTTTTGAATTTTGAATTTTATGAAGAAAGAGAAAAACACACAAAAGACACAAGACTTAAAATTTTTAGATCTAATGCTCCTTGTTTTCGAAAATTTTGGAGGAAAAACACCAAGGAACACCAAACTTAAAAATTTTAAGATCAAAACACAAAGAAGACTCAAGAACACTTTGAAGATTCACAAGAACAACAAGAACAAGAGAAGGAACACCAAACTTAAATTTTTTAGAAAACTTCAATAAAATTTTTGAAAATTATAAAAAAATTAACAATAAAATACCAAACTTAAAGTTTGGCACAAGATTCAATCAAAGAAAAATTATTTTTGAAAAAGATTTTAAAAAGAAGATACCCAATTACCAAGAACATAGACCAACGCTCTAGCCAATTGGGAAGTAAAGGTAACACTTGTTTTGAAGAAGTATATATATATATATATATATATATATATATATATATATATATATATATATATATATATATATATATTGGAAGACTAATGCTTTGGAAAAGAACAAGAAAAATAGGAAAAGACACAGAACAAGAAAAACTAAAAATCAAACAAGAAAAATAAACAAGAACAACATGAAGATCAAAGAACACAAA
This sequence comes from Arachis hypogaea, assembly GCF_003086295.3. NCBI lineage: Eukaryota > Viridiplantae > Streptophyta > Magnoliopsida > Fabales > Fabaceae > Arachis > Arachis hypogaea. Next base: position 36,473,419 of record NC_092042.1, on the reverse strand, counting down.
TTCGAAAATTTAAAAGGGAAATATAAAATATGCAATTGACACCAAACTTAGAACAAGACACTAACTCACGAAAAATTAAAATTTAATAAGGAAAAGTAATATTTTTGAAAAATTTTTGAAGAGAAATTAAAGGACTCAAATTTAATGACTCTATAGCATCAATACTCTATTCCTAATCTAAGCAACAAAATAAACCTTTAGTTGTTCAAACTCAAACAATCCCCGGCAACGGCGCCAAAAACTTGATGCACGAAATTGCAATCACACTTTTGCGATCCGCACAACTAATCAGCAAGTGCACTGGGTCGTCCAAGTAATACCTTACGTTAGTAAGGGTCGAATCCCACGGAGATTGTTGGCTTGAAGCAAGCTGTGGTTATTTTATTATTCTTAGTCAGGATACCAATAGGGTTCTTTAGTTTCGTATAAAGTAAAAAGGGCATAAAATAAATACTTATTGTGTAATAGTGGAGAATATGTTGGAGTTTTGGAGATGCTTTGTCCTCTTTATTTCAGCTTTTCTCTTGTATTCCTCTTCCCACACGCAAGGCTCCTTCAATGGCAAGCTGTATGTAGGGTGTCACCGTTGTCAATGGCTACTTCCCATCCTCTCGGTGAAAATGGTCCAAATGCTCTATCACAGCACGGCTAATCATCTGTTGGTTCTCGATCATGCCGGAATAGAATCCATTGATTCTTTTGCGTTTGTCATCACACCCAACAATCGCGAGTTTGAAGCTCGTCACAGCCATCCAATCCTTGAATACTACTCGGAATACCACAGACAAGGTTTAGACTTTCCGGATTCTCATGAATGCCGCCATCAATTCTAGCTTATACCACAAAGATTATGATTAAGGAATCTACGAGATACTCATTCAATCTAATGTAAAACGGAGGTGGTTGTCAGGCACACGTTCATGGGTTGAGGAAGGTGATGAGTGTCACGGATCATCACCTTCTTCATAGTGAAGCACGAATGAACATCTTAGATAGGAACAAGCGTGTTTGAATGGAAAACAGAAAGAATTACATTAATTCATCGAGACGCTGCAGAGCTCCTCACCCCCAACAATGGGGTTTAGAGACTCATGCCATTAAAGAGTATAAAATTCAGATCTAAAAATGTCATGAGATACAAAATAAGTCTATAAAAGTTGTTTAAATACTAAACAAGTAACATAGGTTTACAGAAAATGAGTAAACTAAGATAATTGGTGCAGAAATCCACTTCTGGGGCCCACTTGGTGTGTGCTGGGGCTAAGACTTAAGCTTCTCACGTGCCTGGGCTGTTTTTGGAGTTGAACGCCAGGTTGTAACCTGTTTCTGGCGTTGAACTCCAACTTGCAACCTGTTTCTGGCGCTGAACGCCAGACTGCAACATGGAACTAGCGTTGAACGCCAGTTTACGTCGTCTATCTTCGCGCAAAGTATGGACTATTATATATTGCTGGAAAGCCCTAGATGTCTACTTTCCAACTCGGTTGAGAGCGCGCCAAGTGGACCCTTTTAGCTCCAAAAAATTCATTTCGAGTGCAGGGAGGTCAGAATCCAACAGCATCAGCAGTCCTTTTTCAGCCTAGATCAGATTGTTGCTTAGCTCCCTCAATTTCAGCCAGAAAATACCTGAAATCACAGAAAAACACACAAACTCATAGTAAAGTCCAGAAATATGAATTTTGCCTAAAAACTAATAAAAATATACAAAAAACTAACTAAAACATACTAAAATCTACATGAAATTACCCCCAAAAAGCATATAAAATATCCGCTCATCAGACGTCATCCTCCAACAGGATTTTATGCATGCATCGGGTCGGGCTAATGCCCTTAAGGTCACTTATAGTCCACCCAATGGCTGTCCTATATGTCTTAAGCACTTGAATCAGTGCTTCTTCTTCCTGTGACTCTAAGACAGAGCTTATGATCATAGGATAAGTATCTCCATCTCCCAGAAATGCATATTTCAGGGAGGATGGTAATGGCTTAAGCTCAAGCTTTGGAGGCTTCTCCTTTTCCTTAGGAGTTTCCAAAGGATCCTTTAAATCAGGCTGTGCATCGGTAAGGATGTCATTCAGCCCAACCTTGAGACTCTCAGCCATGTTTACTTCTTCTACTAGGGAATCAATGAGGTCAATACTCATGCATTCCTTTGGGGTATCTGGATGCTGCATGGCTTTTGTAGTATTCAGTACGAACTTTTCCTCTTTTACTCTCAGGGTTACTTTCCCTTTTTCAACATCAATGAGGGTCCGTCTTGTAACTAAAAAGGGCCTCCCTAGAATCAGGGATGCACTCATGTGCCCTTCCATGTCCAACACCACAAAGTCAGTGGAAAAAGCAATGGATCCAACCCTGACAATCATGTCTTCGATTACTCCTGATGGTATCTTAATAGAACCGTAAACAAGTTGAAGGCATATGCGGGTTGGTATGACTTCCCTAGTCAAGCAAAGCTTCTTTATTAATGAAGCAGTTATTAGGTTGATGCTTGCTCTAAGGTCACATAGAGTTGTCCTTGTGCAAGCATTACCTAGAGTGCATGGTATCATAAAGCTTCTAGGATCCTTAAGCTTCTCTAGTAAACTATTTTGAATTATTGCATTACACTCTTCAGTGAGGAGGACTGTTTTTGTCTCTCTCCATTCCTTCTTATGACTCAAAATATCCTTCATGAACTTAGCATAAGAAGGTATCTCTTGAAGAGCCTCTGCAAAAGGAATCTTGATCTCTAATGTTCGGAGATAATCCACAAAGCGGCCAAACTGTTTATCTTTTTCCTCTTGACAGACTTTCTGAGGAAATGGTGTAACATCCTACCACACAGAATCTTATACTATAGTCATAAGACTGAGGTGACTAGGTATTACGACCTCTAAAAGTAAAAGCATATATAATATAGGTGAAATGAATATATATTCAAGGAGCCTTGAAAGAAAGCTTTAACAATAAATTGCAAAAATAAAAGCGCATCACTCGCATGAACGTAAACCGGGTAAAAATAGGAAAGGATAATACATAATTATAAAGAGTAGAATATCAAGAGTTACAAAATACCAAATCTTTGACTCAACCTGCGAAGCTAAGGCTGGCCGAAGTATAAATACATAGATATACATAACCTAAATATCCCAAAATAGATAAAACAACAACCTGTTTCTTCACATCGACCTCTAAGAGTAATAAAATAAAGTTATACATATAGAGGTGAATCTAACTACAGAATATAAAGCATAAGCGCAAAATACTGAGTCCCAAATATGACACTTCTCTTGCACACAGAACTTCAGACGCTTATCGAGGTATCTCTCGACCTGCATCTAAAAACAATAACATATATATGGTATGAGAACCGGATGTTCTCAGCATGGTAACAGTGCCCACATAAATAAGATATAAGGTCCCAGAAATGCCAGAGGCAATCCTAGAACTCCGACACTTAGATTATAAAAAGTAAAGATTTAAAATGTAAAACCATAACGGGGTGGTCCTCTAAGGTTCTAATCTTACTCAAACCGTACTAAAATCCTCAAATTACAATCCAGTTGCTAGCTCGTAAAATTCTAACTCTACCATTCACCTGCTACCTCCTTCAACCCTTCAGATTCACCAGTGCACAGACAAACAATACAAGTAAAGCCAGACACAATTAGAGTACAAGTAATACAAGTAGCAAGTATAACAATTAGGCATACTAATTCACATAGACACTCCCAATTAATGCACAAACAAGCAAATCCAGCATATGCACATGATGCATGCCTGTCCTACAACTGATGAGTCTCATCTGTCGGTTGCAAAGCCAACCTGACATGTCCTGGTAGCTAACCATCGGACAGAATACCAAACACGGAGCAAGTGGGACAATGCCACAACCCTTGCATCTTACCCGCGTATCTGGAGTAGGAAAAAACTTCACTCTGCCTCTTACCCAGGTGGTGTTACAATTTTCAACCCGGAGCAAGTAGTGTCAGAACTTAACCCTTGCATCTTACCCAGAGTTTCGAACTCTTAACCGGAGCAAGTGGATAACACCACTGCATCTTACCCAGCAATCTGGAGCAAGTGGATAACACCACTGTGTCTTACCCAGAGGCATATCACAATCAAATTCCTGTTCAATTTCATTATTATTCCAATTCATTAATAATCATTAATTCATTAATTCATTTTCCATACATTCACATTTTTACCAAACAGAGATTCCGCGTACGCGAGACTGTGCCCGCGTAAATGGGGGTGTGAAAACTGGCATCTCGCGTACGCGACCCCTAATTAGTGTACGCGAGTCCTGAAAACAATAGTACTTGCTCGCGTCGCGTACAGCTGCTTGCGTATGTGAGCCTTCAAAATTGGGTCATCCACGTACGTAGGCCTTGCTTCACGTACGTGACTCCCTCTTTTTCTCAAACAGTTGCTAAAGTCATTAAAAATTAGTTTTATATACCTAAATTTTGATGTCCATAACTTTCTCTACAAAATTTCAAATTCCTAAAATTATATATCATTTTAAAGCTCTTAAAAATATCTTTAAGATGAAATAGATTTCATTCAAATCCAAAATATGAGGCTTAAATTATGAACCGCCGAAGTTGGTTAAAAATCAAGTTTTTCATAAAAGTTCCAAACTTCAAAGCTTTCAAAACTTTCCAATCCAAACTTTCCAAACTCTTACCAAAACTACATCAATTCTCCACCATACACATATCCACTTCTATATCATAGCTACTCTACTGATTCAACTAATTCAACATATGATCCATCCATTATTCTACTCAATCCTAACATCAATTTTCAACCAATCTTCAACAACTCATCATCATAACCAAACTCTCACCACACACACATTAATAATATTTATTCATGGTAATACATTATCATCATCAAACACCAACACAATCATTATTCAACATAATCATAATCCATCAATATGTCACACATTCCTATCAACTTCCTTAATCAACACAATCACCCTCCATAAGTCATCAAACATTTCAATGATTCACATTCATAATCAAACTCATCAATCATCAATCTTGTTATTAGGTTTACTAACTTTTTAACATACATACATGCTTCAACCTATCTTATGGTCATCTAGCCTATGTTTTCACGAGACATTATATATTATTTATGAGAAACCGAAACCATGCCTTGCCCGATTCTTTCCCAAGCTCAAATTTACCACAATTCAAGATTTAAAGACTCCAATTCACACCCAAAGATTCCAGCAACGAAAGGTCCAATAATCAAGCTCTTGACATCATCAATGTACTCTAAATCAACAATATTCAATCTAAATCCACAACATATCACCATAATCAATATTCAAGCTTACTAATTTTCTAATCAACAAAAGGTATAAGGCTCTTACCTTCACCCACTGATCCTTGAGCAATACCCACAAGGAATCAAAGCTAGTAAACCCCTAAAACATGAAAATCATAAAGGAATTGAGTTCCTCAAACCCTATACCCGAATTTTATACACAGAAATGGAGATATGCAAACACGAGTTACTTACAGTTTTTTGAATGAAATTGAAGAGCTTGACGAGCCCAACACGTGGCCGCAAACGGCTCGTCAATCGGAGCTCCGGATCAAAAGTTATGTTAGATTAAATTAAGAACCAAGGGTTTGGAATTATTTGCTTGTTCTTCCCCCTTGCTCCCAAATTTCAGCGTGTTTCATTAAGTGGGAGGGGAAGGAATGGCTGAAGCCATTAAATGTGAGTGTGTTGGGTTGGGCCTTGGGCCCAATATGGGCCCAATTCAATTGATTTGGCCCATTGGCCTAATTTTGGGCCAAAATCTTTAAAATTAGTGTCAAAATTCGTAATTTAATTTTTTCTACCTCATTTAACTATGAAATTATATTTTCTAATTTCTTTAATTAATTATTAATTTACTGGCTAATTACTTATTAATTTTGTGGATTTTACAAATGGCATCTTAGCCTTATACTCATCAATCTTGGTTGATGAAGGCCGAGTGCCATGTGTGTTGGAAGGGGGGTTACTAGCTTGCTTAGGAGGGTTGTTATCAGTATGTAACAAGAATAGTGTTGGGCTTTTGACGTGCGAAAAATTACCGATTAAGAATTTATAACAAGAATAGCGTTGCGAGTACATTTCTTAACCGGCAAAAATTCTGTTTATCAATTTAAAAGGGGTTTGTCACAAATTAAAAATAAAATACTTGGAGTAAAATTCCCAAGTCATCTCCCAACGAGTTGCTAAGAGGGTGCTATTTATTGGTCAGGAATTTTTTGAGAAATTTAGAGTTGGGGAAATGGACAAATAAATGATTATAAATTAAAGTAGTGGAAATTAAAGAGAAATTTTATGTAATGAAAATAAAAAGCCTTGACTAGGAGAAGATTAATCGGAAGTTCTATCCTTGTTGGATCTTTCCAAGGTTAATAGCAAGTGGTTATTGTTTATACTTAGTTAACCTTTACCGAATCAAGGAAAGTCAAGTAATTGAGCCAATTCTGATTCACAGGTCCTAATCCTCTCCCTTGGGAAGGATCAGCGTTAGTGACTTAAGAGTCAGCCAACAACTTCCAATTACAAGTTAACTCTTGAGTATTCCAACTCAAGGGTCTCCTATTAATCAACTCTAAAGTCAAGTTGAGAACCTGCTCCATTGACATGGATGCTATTTTCGCATGCATGTAAAGGGAGTAGAAAGAAGACATGGAATGGCTTAGAGAATGGAGAGGAAGCTTGCAAAAATGGAAAGAACACAAGAAACCAAGGAGATGATTAGCGAACACCAATGCGGACGCATGGCTCACGCGACCACGCGAAATAGAGAAAATCACAGCGACGCGTACGCGTGCCTGACGCGTACACATGGATTGGAGTTCGCGCAACGACCCGAGCGCGTGCCTGACGCGCACGCGTGGAGAGGAAAATCGTCAAACGACACGTACGCATGACCAACGCGTACGACGCACACGCGTGACCGACGCACACGCGTGACATGTGCGATCTGGAAAAAATTCAGGAAACGCTGAGGGCGATTTTGGGCTGCGTTTTGACCCAGTTTTTGGCCCAGAAACACAGAATAAAGTCAGGGAACATGCAGAGACTCAAGACATACAGAAAACAACATTCATTATTCACAATTTTAGGATTATATGTAGTTTCTAGAGAGAGAGGTTCTCTCCTCTCTCTTCGGTTTTAGGATTAGGATTTAGGATTAGGATTTCTTCGTCTTTTCAATTCCAGGTTTAAATATTCCTTTACTTTACTTTATGTTTTCTTCTACTTTTATTTATTAATGACTTATGTTGCCAAATTGGCTTATGAACTTTCCATGTTAGAATTGATTTTCTTATTTAATATAAATTTGAGGTATTTCATATTTATGATCTTAATTTAGCTTTTTACACTCTTAGCTTTGGTTGAGTAATTAGAGATTCTTGAGTTATCAAACTCAACTGATGATTGAAAATTGGAATTCTTTGCTGATTGATTTGAATTCCCCTAACTCTAGTCTTTTCTTAGGAATTGACTAGGACTTGAGGAATCAAATTGATTTATCCACTTAACATACCTTCATAGTTAGAGGTTGACCAAGTGGGAGAAAAAGCCAATTCTCATCACAATTGATAAGGATAACTAGGATAGGACTTCCAATTCTCATACCTTGCCAAGAGCTTTATTAGTTATTAATTTAATTTCTTGCAATTTACTTTTCTTGTTCAACCTATTTAAAAACCCCAAAAAGATACTTTTTCCATAATCAATAATAAAACACACCTTCCTGCAATTCCTTGAGAAGACAACCCGAGGTTCGAATACTTCGGTTTATAAATTTATTGGGTTTTGTTACTAGTGACAACCAAACTTTTGTACGAAAGGATTTTCTGTTGATTTAGAAACTATACTTACAACGTGATTACTTTTATGAAATTCTTTACCGATAGAAATCCGTTCGTTAGTAATTAAAATTAAATTGAGATAATTAAGCAAATACAGATTTTAAGTACAAAAATACTCTTTGCATTAATAAATTCCAAAATTGATGATATCCATATGTAACTCTGAATAAGATAAATGGGAAATAAAAGAGTAAGGGAATGAGAAAACAAACTATAATAGTAGAAACTTCAACGGAGGTAGTAACTCTTCACAATATCCAATCCAAAAGCATAAAACTAGAACTCTAAGAATCTATGAATGTGAAACCCTAGAGAAAGTGGTAAATTCTCTCCAAGATTCCCAAAACTAAAACTAAAACTAAGTGAATGTCAATGTGTGTTGAGTCTCTGTTGTCCTCTGGCTCTAGTCTGTATTTCTGGGCCAAAAACTGGATCCAAACTCGGCCCAAATCGCCCCCATCGAATTCTGCAATTATAGCATATTACTCACGTCGCGCGTACGTGTCAGGTACGCATCCGCATCAATGGTCTTTTGCGTGTGTCACGCGTACGCGTCAGTTACGCGTTCGCGTCTATGGAATGCGCCAAGTTGCACGCACGCATGTTCCATGCGTGCGCATCAATTCTCGCTGGTCAGCTCCTTGGTTTCTTGTGTTCCTTCCATTTTTGCAATCTTCCTTTCCATCCTTCAAGCCATTCATGCCCTATAAAGCCTGAAAAACACTTAACACACAGATCACGGCATCGAATGGTATAAAGGGGAATTAAAGATTGACATTTTAAAGGCTTAGGAAGCAAGTTTTCAATCATAGAACAAAATTGGGAAGGATTTGTAAAACCATGCAGTTTGTACGAATAAGTATGCAAAGAACTGATAAAACCACTCAATTTAGCACAATATAAACCATAAAATAGTGGTTTATTAGCGTTCATTGCCCATATTGCTGCCCTATTCCTGGCGTTCAACACCCTTGTTGGTGTCCTCAATTGGGCATTCAACGCTAGGGATGGATACTCCTTCTTGGCATTGAGCACCAATGACATTCCTCTTTTGGCATTCAATGCCCTCAAAGACATCCTGAACATCAGTCTGGTGTTCCTTTGTTAGCTTTTCTTTCTTGTTGTACTGAGGTTGGGTGTTTAAGGATTTTCCACTCCTCAGTTGAATAGCCTGGCATTCCTCTGTTATCTACTTAGATAACTACTGCCTTGTTTGACTTAGCTAGGCTTTTACATTTCTATTAGAAGCCTGAGTTTCTTTGAAAGTCTCTTGTAGTTCCAGTAGTTTCTGGGCAAGGGCGTGCAGTTGCTGAGTAAATGGGCCATCCTGTTCTGGAGGGTTAGGTTCAATAGATATTACCTTAACCTCTCTTTTCATAGAAGTCTCAGCAACTGTCTCAATAAGCTCTTGAGCCTCTTCAATGGTCTTTCTCATGTTTGTGGAACCACCAGCAGAGTGGTCTAAAGATATTCTAGCCATGTCTGAAAGTCCATAGTAGAGATGTCTAACTGTACCCATTCTGAAAATATTTCAGTGGGACATTTTTTTAGCATCCTTCTATACCTCTCCCAGGCATCATAAAGAGATTCATTATCTCCTTGCTTGAAGCCTTGGATGTCCAGTCTCAGTTGGGTCATCTTTCTTGGAGGGAAGTATTGATTTAAAAACTTGTCTACTAATTGTTTCCAAGTTTTCAAGCTAGCTTTGGGTTGGTTATCCAACCACCTCTTTGCTTGGTCCTTTACAGCAAAAGCAAAGAGTAATAGTCTATAGACATCTTGGTCTACTCCCTCATTGTGTACTGTATCAGTAATCTTTAAGAAATCTGCCAGGAACTCAGTAGGTTCTTCCTATGAAAGTCCGGAATACTGGCAGTTTTGCTGCACTATGGTAATGAGTTGAGGGTTCAGTTCAAAGCTACTTACTCTGATGTGAGGTATGCTAATACTTCTTCCATAGAAGTCAGCAGTGGGGTTTGTATAAGACCCCAGAGTTCTTCTGAACTCTTCATTCCCATTTGGGTTCATGATGAAGAAAGGTAGAAGAAGAGAAAGAGTGTAAAGTATAATTAAAATATTTTTGTTTTTATTTTATTTATTAATTAAATTCGAAAATAAAGGTTAATTAATTAAAAGAATCGAAAATTAATTAATGAATTTTTCAAAATAGAAGAGAGAGAAGTAGAAGAGAATTTTCAAAAATAGGAGGGAGAAGAATTAGTTAGGAAGTTTTGAGAAAGAAGAGAGAGAAACAAGTAACTACTCAAGAAAAGATTTGAAAACAAGATAAGATAAAATATTAGAAAAGATTTTATTTTAAAATTTGAATTTTGAAATTTTAAATTTTGAAATTCAAAATTTGAATTTTGAAAAAGTCAACAAGATAAGATAAAGATTTGATTTTTGAAAAAGGTCTATTTTTAAAATTTGAATTTCGAAATTTAAATTTTGAATTTTAAAATTTAAATTTTGAATTTTCAAGTTGAATTTTAAAATTTGAAAAAAGATAAGATAAGATTTTTGAATTTTGAATTTTAAATTCTTGAATTTTAAAGAAAGATAAAAAGATAAAATAAGATTTTGAAAAAGGTATGATTTTTGAAAAGATTTGATTTTGAAAATTGAAAACTAAGATAAGATAAGATAAGATAAAAATTTAAAATTAAAATATGAATTTTTAATGTGATTTTAGAAAATTTAATTAAAATAAGGATAGAAAAGATATTTTTTATTTTTGAATTTAATGAAGAAAGACAAAAACAACAAAAAGACAACAAACTTAAAATTTTTAGATATAAAGGGACCTAGTGTGCGAAAATCAAGAAGAAAAACACAAAGAGACACCAAACTTAAAAATTTTAAGATTATAACAAAGAGAAAAACAAGAACACTTTGAAGATCAAGAAGAACACCAAGAACAAAACTCAAAAAATTCAAAGAACATAAGAACATGCAAAAGATACCAAACTTAAAATTTTTGAAAACCAAACACACAATTTTAAAAAAATTTGCAAGAAAAAAACACAAGAAGACACCAAACTTAAAAAATTACACAAGAATCAAACAAAAGACACTATTTTTAAAAACATTTTAGAAAAAAGACTTAAAGAATTTGAAAATTTCAACAAGAACAAAAACAAAATACTCAGACCAAAAGCAAAGATTAAACAAAGAAAAGACAAAAAATTTTGAAAAAGTTTTTTGATTTTTCGAAAAAAAGAAAAATAAAATAAAAGACTCTAACAAAAATAAAGACAATACCTGATTTAAGGAACAAGATAATCCATCAGTTGCCCATACTCAAACAATCCCCAAAAACGACGCCAAAAACTTAGTGCACGAATCCCCACACTTCGTACAACTGTACCAGCAAGTGCACTGGGTCATCCAAGTAATATCTGAGCATGTCAGGGTCGATCCCACGAGGATTGTGGTTTAAAGCAAGCTATGGTTATCTTGTAGATCTTAGTCAGGCGAATAGAAGAGTTGTTGCATTTGTGAGATCTAAACTAGGTTGATATGTTTAATTGCATAAAAGGAAATAAAGAAAAAGGGTAATCAGAACTCAGAAGTCGTGTAAACGTTGATAAGAAGGTGGTTAAGGCTTGGAGATGCTTTGTCCTTCTAGATTAACTCTGGTATTACTGTCTTCTTCATTTGTTAATAATTTCTTCTATGGCAGGCTGTATGTGATCAACGCCATACGGTCGTAGTTGCCAATCTCCTCCAGATGTGAACCCCAGGGTTAGTGCGGATCCATTCTAATTGAGGGTGAAGCTCTTGCAGTCCATTCTCTTTAATGATCCTACTCAGAATGCCACAAGCATGGTCGGATCTTCCGAATCAGAGAATGCTGTGCCTTTGGGTTCTAGCCTCTACCACAGAGACCATAATCTCCCCACACCTCGGCTAAACAGGTGTCTCGAGAAGTCCCCATCAAAGTCGTGGATTATCCGTCTAAGAGATGTATAATCAAACTGGTGGTTCGATGCTTTCCAGTACGTATTCACACGAACCCAAGAAGAACACGGGTGGTTGTCAGGCACACGATGTTAGTATGAAGAACGGAGCTGATTGTCACAGATAATCCCATTCATCAAGTTGAAGAATGAAGATACATCTTAGATTTGAATCAAACACGGATTGAAGAGAAATAGTAATACTTTTATTAATTCATAGAACTAAGCAAGGCTCCTCCCCTCAACCTAGGAGGTTTAGAAACTCATACTGATAGAAAACATAATGATACACAAAAATATGGCATAAAGGTCTGTATGATTATGTAAAATATCCCTTAAATACTAAACTAATGACTAAGGATTACATAAGAAGGGTAAAACAATCTTTTAGTGCTAAAATCCACTTCTAGGACCCACTTGGTGAGTGTTTGGGCTGAGCTTTGATGAGAACCACGTTCTATGAGGTCTCTAGGGCGTTGAATGCTGGCTAGGGATCTTCTTTGGGCGTTTGGACGCTGGTCTCTTCCTTTAGGCACTGAACGCTGGAATGGGGCAAGAAGCTGGCATTGAACGCCGGTTTTGGGCCTTTTATTCTGAAGTAAAGTATAGACTATTATACATTGCTGGAAAGATCTAGAAGTCAGCTTTCTATATCCGTTGAGAATGCTCTATTATTTCGAGTGCAAGGATGTCAGATCCAGACAGCATCTGTAGTGCTTTCTCTGCCTCTGAATCAGACTTTTGCTCTAACTCCTCAATTTTAGCCAGAAAATAGTTGAAATTGCATAAAAACACACAAAATCAAAGTAGAATCAAAAAATGTGAATTTAACACTAAAACCTATGAAAACTTAATAAAAATTAAATAAAGCATGCTAAAAAGTATGAGAAAATTATTCCAAAAAGCGTATAAAATATCTGCTCATCATCAAGCAAGCGGGTATGAATTTGTTGTCTATGATCCAAGAGATATGTACAATGAGATTTCACAGCAAAGGCATCAAATTCCTGGTGATGCAACACGGGTGTTGAAAAAGTTGGACATATAAGGCTGAAAGATCCACAATTATATTTCAAGGCATGTCATGATTCAAGAGGTTTGTTACGTAATTTGTTCTAGTCCGATGGGATTAGCTAACTAGACTACCAAATCTTTGGGGATGTTATTGCTTTTGATGCCATGTACAAAAAGAATAAGTATAGTTGTCCATTAATCATGTTCAGCGGAGTTAACCACCACAACCAAATAATTGCTTTTGCTACTGCAGTAATTGTGGATGAAGCTGTTGATACATATATTTGGCTTTGCGTCAGCTCATGTTTACAATAAAGGGTAAGACCTCGACGTCAATAATAACTAATGGGACCATGGCGATCAGGAATGCAGTAAGAGATGTATTTTCCGATGCCAGACATAGATTATGCACTTGGCACCTTATTTGTAATGTGACTAGCAATATTGTAAATCCATTGTTTGCATATAAATTTAGGAAAATCATGTTGGGAGACTACAAGATTTCCATGTTTAAGCATAAGTGGGTTTAACTAATTGAAGAATTTGGCGTTGAGGATAAGCCCTGCGTGAAAAGCATGTATGAAGAGAAGCATATGTAGGCTACTGCATATATAAGAGGTAAATTTTTTGCTGGTTTTAGAACTACCTCTAGATGTGAAGGTTTACACTCAATTGTGTCAAGGTATGTGGGCTCGCAGTTTGATTTGACAAGTTTTGAAGAGCATTTCTAAAGGTGTGTTGCACACTTGCGCTTTAAAGAATTTAATGCTGATTATGAATCTACACGTGGGGTGCCCGTGATGCAGACTTGTATAAAGCTGCTAGCGAGATGTGCTAGTAAAATATACACTCATGAGATATTTATATTATTTTGGCCATTTCTTTCTAGAGCTGGATCAATGCGGGTGCTAAACATAGAGAATAACGATGATTACTCAAAGTACATTGTGTGTAAGCATGGGAGGCCTAATTCTTTGTGGACTGTTGAATTTCATCATGAAGGAATTATCTTAATGTGTTCTTGTTTAAGAATGGAGTCATTTTGAATTCCTTGCGAACATAGACATTTGTGAAATTTCTCAATTATTAGTGTTGGATAGATGGACAAAGAAAGTAAAATCAACACTCAATGATACAAGTGGGTTTACAAAGGATGTTGTTGTTATTAGTCATCAAAGTGCCTTGATGGAGTTTTCTAAACAGTTGGCTGTTGTTGCAGCTAAAGTCCTAGAAAGATTTGAAGAGATACATGACATTATTATGGCCGATCCTATTGTCCCAAATGGTGAAAAAATCTATCAAACTGGCGATTAACCGTTGAACCGAATGAACAGACCGGGTTTTTTAAAGGCCCAGTTTTGTTAATTCGAGTTCAGAAATGGCGTTGTTTTGACGGTAGAAAAAAAACCCTAAATCACTAACCCAGTCCCCCAATTCCCAAACCTAACCCGTAACTTGTCTCCCGTCTCAAATCATTTTCTTCCTCTTTTAATCGTCTCCTAGGTTTGCTCACCTCCTACCCAGCGACAGCATTCCCCCTCTCTATCATCATCCCATTCTAGCTCTATTATTTTACTTGCTTAGATACCTACGATTACTACACTGAAGTTGTGCAGTCATTATCTTTACTGAGGAGTGCTAGGGGGCCAGCAACTTTTGTGTATTGTAATCATCAATTGGTCATCAATAGTGTTTTTAATGGTGTGAGATTATATCCAATGATGGGAAATCACTCACTTTTCTTTTGATGGTTAAGTGCTGGCCACAAAACAAAAAAATTGATGGCCCCCTAGACTTTCTCATCTTTAATATTGTTGCAAATGTCCATATGTGTGGAAAGTCTTGTACGCACTACAAATACACTGTTGTGCACCTTTTGATAACAACTGTTTTGAGAACTTGATTCAGTAAAAAAGGTCTTTTTCAATCGGAAGAAGGGACAAAATTACACCTGAAAGTTCATACGCTGGACACAAATACACATAAATTATTTAATGAGTCACGCGTGCACAATAATTATACACTCCAGCGGACACAATCACCATTCCGGCCATTAGCGTGTGGCGTGGTTAGTTTGAGTAGACACGTGCCTCTATTCACTCCTTGCTGGCACGTTCAGGTTGAGTGAGCTGGCCATTTAGTGCAACTCAGAAATTATAATTTATTTTAAAAAAGAAAAAAGAATAAAAAGACATCCTTAACACGCAGCCCAAAGAGAAGCCATTGTTATGTTGTGTCGTGTTGTATCATCTTCTTTCTCTTCCACCCCTTCATTGATTCACACCAAAAGCTTGAAACTTTGATTGATGGAGGTACCTCATTTTCTCTTGCAGAGCTGAATACGCAGTTTCAACCTCTAATTCTCTCACACCATCACCTTCTTTTTCTTCTTCTTCCACCACCACCACCTTAAATAAACATAACAACAAGGAAAAAGAAAAACCCATCAAGATCCAACACTTCCATTACAGTGACCTTGAAGCTGCCACCAATGGCTTCTCAGAACGCAAGCTCCTCAGCAATGGAAGCCATGGTTATGTCTATAAAGCTGTAATGGTTTCTTCTTATTCCTTTGCATCTGCACCAGAGTTCATCATCAGCAACAATGAGTTTGATAACGAGATTGATATCTTGTCCAAAATCCAGGGCAATAACAGCAAGCTTCCGAATTGGGGAAGAAGGTTCATTTGGCATTGCAAACTGCAAAGGAAATTGATACCCATCATTCATCAACACCACCTGTGATCCACAAAGATATTAAATCAGCAAATGTTATAATTGATAGAAACTTCAATGCAAAGTTATAACATATTAAAGTTTCTATCAAATGCCATCATTCTTAATACACTTTATTTGACCCTTAATCATATTAACTGTCTTCTGTAACTGTTGCACATCTTCTTCCAATTTGGTGGCACACTCTGTAAGCTCATTCATCTTTTGGTATGATTGTTTCAATGGCCTTTCTTCAGATACAACCTCTATTCCCACATTTCTTGTTTTTCCTTCTACTTCATCCAGCTAAACAAAATACTCACAACGATCTGTCTAGATTCTACTCTATTCCAGACTTGAGTACCACATCTTCAATTTCGTGCAAACACTTGCCATTGTTGTACTCAAACTTCTTCTTCTTCAATAACAAAGATCCGCCACCAACAACGCTGCCACAATTTAGGTATAAAAAGCTCGATTTTTTCTGAAGTGAGCCCATATTCTTAGTTATTGGTTAAGGTATTAGGGTTTCAACACATAGCATCTTCTTTCTGAAGATAAAAGAGAACGAAGGGTTTATTTTAATTAATCATTAAAATAAATTATAATTTCTGAGTTGGCACTAAATGGCCATCTCACTCAATCTGAACGTGCCAGCAAGGAGTGAATAGAGGCACGTGTCCACTCAAACTAACCACGCCACACGCTGATGACCGGAATGGTGATTGTGTCCGCCGAAGTGTATATTTACTATGCACGCGCGACTCATTAAATGATTTATGTGTATTTATGTCCAGCGTATGAACTTTCAGGTGTAATTTTGTCCCTTCTTCCTTTTTAATCTAATCAAATTCTGTTTAGTAAAAGATCTATAGATTTATTTATTTCTGAGTATCAGACTTTGCAGCTACTATGATAAAAATGGGAGATATTTCCCCTTGACTGGTGATGAGCGGATAATTTGTACGCTTTTTGGCATTGTTTTTAGTATGTTTTTGATATGATATAGTTAGTTTTTAGTATATTTTTATTAGTTTTTAGTTAAAATTCACTTTTCTGGACTTTACTATGAGTTTGTGTGTTTTTCTGTGATTTCAGGTATTTTCTGGCTGAAATTGAGGGACCTGAGCAAAAATCTGATTCAGAGACTAAAAAGGACTGCAGATGCTGTTGGATTCTGACCTCCCTGCACTCGAAGTGGATTTTCTGGAGCTACAGAAGCCCAATTGGCGCGCTCTCAACGGCGTTGGAAAGTAGACATCCTGGGCTTTCCAGCAATCTATGATAGTTCATACTTTGCTCAAGATTTGATGGCCCAAACCGGCGTTCAAAGTCACCCTCAGGAATCCCAGCGTTAAACGCTGGAACTGGCACCCAAATGGGAGTTAAACGCCCAAACTGGCATAAAAGCTGGCGTTTAACTCCAAGAAGAGTCTCTGCACGAAAAATGCCTCATTGCTCAGCCCAAGCACACACCAAGTGGGCCCGGAAGTGGATTTTTATGTCATTTACTCATTTCTGTAAACCTTAGGCTACTAGTTTTTCTATAAGTAGGACCTTTTACTATTGTATTAGAGAGTCTTTCGATCTCTGAATCTTTTGATCATGTTTTTATGATTGAACCCTCTTTGGGAGGCTGGCCTCACGGCCATGCCTAGACCTTATGCTTATGTATTTTCAACGGTGGAGCTTCTACACACCATAGATTAAGGTGTGGAGATCTGCTGTACCTCGAGTATTAATGCAATTACTATTGTTCTTCCATTCAATTCCGTTTGTTCTTGTTCTAAGATATCACTTGTTCTTCAACTTGATGAATGTGATGATCCGTGACACTCATCATCATTCTCACCTATGAACGTGTGACTGACAACCACCTCCGTTCTACCTTCGATTGGGTGAATATCTCTTGGATTCCTGATTGCACGATGCATGGTTGATCGCCTGACAACCGAGTGCTCGCCTGACAAACGAGCCAACCATTCCGTGAGATCAGAGTCTTCGTGGTATAGGCAAGAACTGATGGCGGCATTCAAGAGAATCCGGAAGGTCTAACCTTGTCTGTGGTATTCTGAGTAGGATTCAATGATTGAATGACTGTGACGTGCTTCAAACTCCTAGCAGGCGGGGCGTTAGTGACAGACGCAAAAGAATCGATGGATTCTATTCCGGCCTGACCGAGAACCGACAGCTGATTTCCGCGTGCTGTGACAGAGCATATGCAATCGTTTTCACTGAGAGGATGGGAGGTAGCCATTGACAACGGTGAAACCCTACACAAGCTTCCCATGGAAAGGAATAAGAAGGATTGGATGAAGACAGTAGGAAAGCAGAGAGACGGAAGGGAAGGCATCTTCATGCGCTTATCTGAAGTTCCTACCAATGAATTACATAAGTATCTCTATCTTTACCTTTGTGTTATTTTCGTTCATCACCATATACATTTGAGTTTGCCTGACTAAGATTTACAAGATGACCATAGCTTGCTTCATACTAACAATCTCCGTGGGATCGACCCTTACTCGCGTAAGGTTTATTACTTGGACGACCCAGTGCACTTGCTGGTTAGTTGTGCGAAGTTGTGTAATGCCATGGTATTGAGCATGCCAAGTTTTTGGGGCTCATGACCGGGGATTATGAGAGTTGTGAAAAAGTATTGTTCACAATTTCGCGCACCAACTGGATCAGTTGGAGTCATAAGAAAAATTTGCAGTGCTATCAACTAATGGCTCCTGAATCATGGCTTCATCTTGTACTACTATTGTTTTGTTTTATACATGTTTAATAAATTCTTATTGTTCTTTTCCTCAATATGGTGTTCTCTAAATTCATATTGATTTATTTAATTATAATTTGTAACTATCTTTATTCAATGATAAAAGAATTGTAAGTTTGGTTTTTTTTATATAAATTTATATGTCTACGAGGTGTCATACTATCTAAATGTCAATTTATTTAGTGATTATTTAATTATTCGAGTAGTTCACTAATATGAATTTATGATGTACTTTTGTTAATTTTGAGAAAGGAATGATTTAATTGAATTGAAAATTAAGAAAATCAATTTGATTCCCAATAAATTTAAGTAACCAATTACGCATTTACTTGTTACATAAGCATATATAGTAAGTACTAAAATCATCCCTAAGGTCTGGGGTGAAAATCAAAATCATCTCCGACCTTTTTTTGTTATTAAAATCATCCCCAACGTTATAAAACATTATAAAATCGTCCTTTTTTATCTCAATTTTATTTTTTGACCAAATTACCCTTAACTATTAATAAAAAAATTAAAAAAAAAACAAAAACAAAAACAAAAAACTCCTCCCCCCACCCCACCCCCACATGTTGTTTGAAGCTTCTAACACCTCCTTGCAGCCATGTCTATAGCAAGGAACCAAGACTACAAAACTATCACCGTCATCATCATCATCATTACTCTGAAAATCATAACCAAGTGGCTCCAACCACCCAATGGACCAATCAGAATCATAATCATAATCAGAGTCAGAACCATCAGATGGAACTGACGTGGGAGAAATTGGTGAGTCACGAATTTATTAATAGGAATACATTGCAAGTACAGTCCTTAACCAGCCGAAAATCCGATTATCAATTTAAAAAGGGGTTGTCACAATATTGAAAATTAAAATACTGGGAGTATGAATCCCAGGTCGTCTCCCAACGAGTTGTAGAGAGATGTGCTATTTCATCAATCGGGTGTTTTCAAAAATGGTTGAGTTGGTAAACAGGAAATTAAAATAGAGAAATTAATTAATTCTAAATAAAAGCCTTGACTGGGGGTAGATTAGTTGGAAGCCATATTCTTGTTGAAATACTCTCAAGATTAATTAATAATTGGAAGTTACTCTGCTTAGTTAACCCTTACTAGGTAAAGGAAAGTCAAGCAAGTTGGAAATCGGTTTCTAGTCATAAGTCCTAATCCTCTCCCTTGGGAAGGACTAGAGTTAATGATTAGAGGGTGATTCAACAATAAACCCAATTATAATTTCTCTCTTGAGTAGTTTAACTCAGGGGTTCCTTTCAATCATCCGCAATCAAGTCATGGAACTACTCACTCATCATAATTATAAAATTCACAGAATTAATGGTGAAAATAAAAGAAGACATGATAAACAATAATGAAAGGATTAATTGAAAATAAAAATAGTCTATATTAATAACTTGTAAAAATAAGCCAAAGTCAACTCTAGAGGGATTAAGAATATGGAAGAATAAATATAAAAGGTAAATAACAAAAATAAGATGACTAGTATCGGAGGTAGACTCTTCTCAAAAGCTAAAACCAAAATCTTCCCAAAAATCCCAATTATGAATGTCAAGTGATAAAAACCTACGGGAGGAGTAAATCTATATCTAAAACTAAAAATTATGCAGAATGAATTGTTGTCTCTCGTTTCTGCATGTTTTCTGACTCTAGTCTGTAATTCTGAGCCAAAAACTGGGTTAAAATCCGGCCCAGAAACTCTGCCAGCGACTTCTGAAATTCTGCAGATCGCGCACGTCACGCGGATGCGTCATTCACGCGGACGCGTTATTCGGCGTTTTTCTTTTCCATGCGGGCGCGTCTTCCATGCCTCTGCGTCGCGTCTGCTTTTCCAATCCATGCGCTCGCATCACTCATGCGGCCGCGTCACTGCGAATTCCTCTCTTCTGCGCGGTCCTGTCGCTAATGCGTACGCGTCACTTTTCACTGGTCATCTTCTCAATTTCTTGTGTTCCTTCCATTTTTGCAAGCTTCCTTCCCAATCTCCCACTCATTCATGCCCTATAAAGCCTGAACCACTTAACACACAGATCATGGCATCGAATGGAATAAAGGGGAATTAAAATACCTAATTAAAGGTCTCCAGGAAGTAAGTTTTCAATCATGTAATAATTTTAGGAAGGAAATATAAATGCATGCTAATTATATGAATAAGTAGGTAAGGACCATGATAAAACCACACAATTAAACACATTGTAAACCATAAAATAATGGTTTATCAAGAACCAACACAATATCCTCGTACTCATCCCTATCAAAGTGGTGAATTCACAGTGGTGCTATTATTACAAACTAGCTCCTTCTCCTTCCCACCTCACAAGGGCCATGAGAAACGGGTCAACGACAAAGCCATGATTTTTCAAACTCCAAATAGCAGCAATTCAAACCTGAAGCTAAGCTCTCTTTTCAAGCCAATATGTAAAAGAATGAAGCAAAAAGCTGCAAACTTTGAGGTCAACAAAAAATGGCTCCTTTTTAGTTGCAGCAGTTACTACTATATATTAGGAAATGATCAATATAACAAGAACAAAAATGGGGGCATGAATGAATCTAACCCAGCTGAGAACAAGCTCATTTCATATGAATAAACCAATAACTTGGGAGAATAGCTTCTGTAAAAAAATTTGCAAGGTCCTTCATTTTCTCCTTCAAATATCAAAACCAATTCAGCAAGTTAATCAATTATGCTTAATCTAGAATCACTGGTCCAATTAACAAAACCGACACATAACGGGGGAAGAAACAAATCTAACAGTTCAACAATTCTAGCAACAACAACAATTCTTTTTCTCTTCTTCACCAACAACAACAACACAGTAACCAGATTGATAATCAGAAGCATGCAGAAGCAGCAGAACCAGAAGAAACCATAAGAAACCAGAAACTAGAAACTGGCGAGGAGTAGTGACACCGGCGACCGAGCAAGGAGGAGGAGCAGAAACGGCGGAGATCCAGCGTAGACGACGAGGAACAGCGGTGGTGGCAGTAGCGAAGAGCGGCGGCAGCAGTGAAGACCGGTGGTGGCGGCGAGGACCCTTCCCCTTCCCCATCTTCTTCCCGAACCCCCCTCCCCTCTTCTCCCTTCGCGTTCCCTTCCCCCTTTCCCCGAGGAGCAGAGTGGCGGCGGCAGCAAAGAGTGACGGCGGCAGTGAAGACCGGTGGCGGCGGCGAAGACCCTTCCCCTTCCCCCTCCCCCTCTTCTTCCCGAAACCCCCCTCCCCCCTCTTCTCCCTTCGTGTTCCCTGCCCCTCTTTCCCCTTTACGCTTTTTCTTTCTTTTTTTATTTTTTTATATTTTAAGTTAGGGTTTTTTTATTAATAATGAAGGGTAATATGGTAAAAAAAATAAAATTGAAGTGGAAAAGGACGATTTTATAACGTTTTGTAACGTTGAGGATGATTTTAATAACAAAAAAAATTCGGGGATGATTTTGATTTTCACCCCAAACCTTAGGGACGATTTCAGTACTTAACTCTAATTTAATGGTCAGTCATAAATTTTTTTTATTAGAACTACAATTTATGACAAATTTATTTTTAAGGGATTTTAGGTTGAAAAATATAAAAAAACTAAAAATTAAACTAAATTAGTCGCTGTATCTTTTTCTATAAATTTATATCGGAAACATTTAAATAATGGAAATAATATTAATATATGCAAACATATAAAAACATATAAATAGAATGCAAACAAATAAAATAATAAAAAATATTATTTATAAATAAATTAATTGTATAAAATAAAATATAATTGACAAGACATAATATTTGTATGACATAATTGTTGAAATAATAAATAAAATAACATTACTTCATAATAAAAATAAAAATTTTTTAAACTAATATATATATATATATATATATATATATATATATATATATATATTACATAAAACTAGAGAAAATTCTAAAGTCAAAAGGCAAAAAACATCTATTTAAAAAGTCATTAAAGAATAACTAAAGAAGTACACCCATTAAAATTAACAAATAAATACTCAATAACTAAAGTGTCTTTGTATTCTAGATTACTAATATTATCTTTGCATCTCAAGGTTTGTGAGCATCTTCTGAAACTCATTGGTCGACGTTATAATTCGTGACTTCTTCTGATTAATCTGATTCCTGAGTAAATGCACAATGGTTATCATAATATCATGATCTTTAAGCTGTAATTTAATTATTATATATTAATACCACAAAAAAGAGTATAAAAATTAGAGATTTGTTTTGGCTGCTCACCTCGTTGTTACCCTTTGATTTAAACTCAAAAGTCATATTCATCCACTTTATTACTCAAATTGCAGAGTTTCAGCTTGAACCACATCAAAATATACCTTCTGACCTTTTGATTTTAGAGTCATGAAATTGTATAAGATGTTAGTCAAAATGAGTTAAGGGACTATATATATATACACTTAATAAAGATAGTTAAATTCTAATTCTATCTATTTTTTAATTTTTAAATCAAGTGAGCAACCCTAAAATTAATCATGTTATCTTTAGTTAAAATCAAATATAAATTTAAACATTGTTTCTTATTTTAAATTTTAAACCAAGTGAGTTTTAAATTATCATAATTATATCTTATTTATATTTTTTTAAAGTCGAGAATACTCCAATAATAATAATAATAATAATAATAATAATAATAATAATAATAATAATAATAATAATAATAATAATAATGGACGGGTGACTAATACGTAAAGAAAAAAAGAAAAATAATCAATTAATATTTACTCTCAATCGAGCTAACACACCAACGTCTATTTTTTATTCAAAAAAAAAAACTCAAGGAATAGATTTGAATTGCACTACAATTTATTGCAAGCATACTTCGATTGATTTCATTCTTATACCAATCAATTGAATGCATACTAAAAGATTTCAAGCATATTTTAATCGATTTCATGCGCCAAAATGATCGATTGAATGCATACTAAAAAGCTTTCGTCAATCGATTTATTTCCTACTTCAATAAATTGAATGCAATTTCAATCGATTTTAAGTACAATTCAAACAATTTTATGCACCTTTAGCTGATTTTTTTCATTCATCAATACATTTCCTTCATTCTCTAAGCCTTGGGATGATGTCTCTTGGGTTCATAATGCCTATATTAGTGTATAAATGGTCAATTGCTTCCCCTTGACGATTGATAGCTTCAGTTGGCTTGTCTTGATGATCCCTCATCTCAGCAAATTGTCCTTCTATGTATAATCTTATGCTTCGCAATTCATCCATCAAATCTCGCATTGTTGGTGAAGGAGGCAGTGGTGGTGGAAATTCTTGGGGTTGTGCTTGCACTTGAGGTTCTTGGGCATCTAGATCTCTCCCCATCTGTCTTAGAGTGTTGTTATCAATCTTGGCTATATTACCCAAGATGATACTTTTTTCTTCACTCAAGTCAATTCCAAGCCATTTGAAAATCTTGATCTATTGGCAAGCATATCCTAAACCAACACTTGATTTTTCTCTCTTCATTTCAAGAATACGATGAACCATAAAATAAGGCCAGTTTATCTCCTTTCTAGTCACCATAGCCTAAAGCACTAGATTATCTTCGTTAAACAAGATTCCAGGTTATGTTTTCTTGAATCAACGCGTATAAAAATAAATACATCGATCTACGCTGCTCATTACTCAAATCTCTGTAACTTATGTTACCTCTAGCATCCATGTGTGGATCCTCATACTTCACACTCTGCAAACCAACCAACCTATCATATTCACCCGATTCTTCATCTGCCGTAATACCTCTAGTAAATTTGCCCAGTGATAAACTAAATTCCATTATTCAGCTAATTACTCCATAGTAACTCTATAATTCTGTAACCCTAAATCAAACTCAATCAGTAGCATTACTTCCTCATCCTCTCTATCACTTTTAGGAACAACATAGTTTAAATTACTATAAATAGTCCTAACCAAGTAGGGATAATATTCTTCCTTAATTTGTACAAAATCAGTCAAGTGTTGTGTTTGCAAAGCATTCCAAACCAAATAATAATTTCTACCTTGAATGAATTCGGCTTTTATCTACCTAGGCAAAACAATCGCCCTTGACTCAAACTTCTCCACATTGTTGTTCAATGTCCTTTGAGACTACAACCATCTTGCCATGTAATGCAATGAAGCAACTAGTGTAAGAACCGTAACTTAAAATCGACCATTTAGATAATATAAAATAAATAAATTAATTGCCCAGAATAGG
Organism: Arachis hypogaea; assembly: GCF_003086295.3. Taxonomy (NCBI): domain Eukaryota; kingdom Viridiplantae; phylum Streptophyta; class Magnoliopsida; order Fabales; family Fabaceae; genus Arachis; species Arachis hypogaea. The sequence goes on along the minus strand of NC_092042.1, from coordinate 36,448,841 downwards.
TTCAAAATTTAGAAAGCTTAATTTGAAAATTTAATAGTGAGATTTGAATTTAGTGAATTTTTCGGAGTGTAAAAATGTAATTTTTTGCAGAAAATTGCGTAAAAATGTGTATCGGTAATATAACTGGTAGTACCGGCTTAAATTTGTCTGATACTGTGTGAGAATAATAAAAACGGTAGAAAACTTAGGAAAACATTTAGAATTGAAAATTGGGTACTAATTGCTATTGATTTTTGTCCAAATCATGGTTGGGTAAGGTGAGCATATTCGAATCCCTTGTAGTTTTGTGTATATATGGATCCCTAGGTTGATTTGTTGTAAGGTATGTGTATATAGCTTGAAATTGTGATTGTTGGAGTTTATTCAGAGCTTTGGACTATTGTTGGTGATTGAGGCTTATTTAGAACTCAATTTGGTGTTTCGGTGCATATTAGGAATCGGTCAAGGTATAGTTTTAGTTTTCTCTATGTAATATGTAATGTTTCGTGACACTTAGGCTAGTTGACTATAAGATAGGTTGAATTGAATATACGTTTGTTTGGGATATGTTTGTTGTATAAGAATGTTATGGAGAACGGATAAAATGTATGTGTTGAGATATGATTATGGTAGATTCAAATATGATGATGAATGATGATTTATAATGATAAATGGTTTTGATTATGATTTGTTGATGCTGATGATTAATTATGTGAAAGGGGATTGATGGTAACCATGAATGATAAATGATGAGCATTGATGATATGTTGAGGTTTGATATGGATTGATGATAATGGGATTAATTGTATGAGAGATTTAATATATGTAATATTGATGATTGATGGTAATATTAAGGAGATTTGATGTGTTTTAGGTTGAATTTGGAGTTAGTTAAGGTGTTTATTAAATGGTGTAAGTGATTGAATGATCGAGAAATAGTTGGAGTGTTTACTATGGATATTTGGGTTGTTTTGGGTGTGTTTTGTTTGTTTTGGTTTTGGAAGTTTTGGAAACTAGAGACTGTTCCATGGTTTTGTAAAACTTGTTTTTAATGAATTTAGCGGATCATAACTTGAGCCTCAAACCTTGAAATTGAGTGATCTTTATTTTAAATTAAAGATGATTTTAAGAGCTTTAAAATAATATAAAGTTTGAGGAAAATAGAGTTTTGTAGAGGAAGTTATGAGCGTCGGAAGTTCGTTCCAAACATTTGAAATTCTGCAGCTTTAAATTTTTCTAAGTCCGATGCACATGCATACGCAACACAATGCATGCGACGCGGGCATTCTCCACTGCCTGTGAGTTTCGCGTACGCGGGCACTACATGCGCACGCGAAAGCTCAAAATTTTACCATGCGTACGCGAGATTTAACACGTGACGCGAGCAGGGTTTCGCGTACGCGGACATGCTTTCTTCAACGTTTGCGTACGCACGATAGGGATGTGTGTACACATAACCCCTGTTTTGTTTTGTTGTTCTTCACTTTTTAAGGGTTCTCTAGCTTTCTAAACTTCTTTAACTTCTACTTAAGGCTCTTAGCTAGTAGTTAGGCTTTAAGGCTAGTGGAAATGGTTTAGGTAACTTGAGTTGGGTGATTTATTTTTATTTTAGAAAACGGAGATTTAGGCTTGAGAAGTCCTGTGGTTGGAATGACTTGAGTGGTTTGGAAGAGTGTTGAGATAATAATATTGAGAACTAGTGATGAGTTGGAGACTTGGAAAGGATTGATTATGATGAGATGAGTATTAAAGAACTTGTGCTTTGAGTAGTGATCACTGATACTGAATTATATGGTATTGGTATCCTAAGACTGAGTCGCTATGCGCCTCGGGCAAGGACGATTGGTTAATCTCGTTTGTCAAGGTCGTGGCGCCAGTATAAGGACGGTGGTTAATCCCGCTTACATTGAGATGTGAGAGCTGGGGTGGTATCCCGCTCGCATAACCTTTTCTGCCGCAAGAGTGTGCCAGGCGTGGAAGAAAGGCCACATCCGAAAGGATGTGTCAAGTTAGCATTTATGGACCGACAAGTGATATCACGAGCCAATAGGACATGTATTCATCATATGCATCTTTTGTCTGTTTGTTTGGTTTGCTTAACTTCTGTTGTTCCTAAATGTATCACATGCCTACTTGCTATTTGTTCTACTTGCAGTACATGTACTTTACTTGTGTTTTACTTGTTTGCATTACTGGTGCACAAAATTGTAATGCCAATATCAAAATCAAGATTTCTTATAATTTCGTACCACTAACCAACAAGTGCACTGGGTCGTCCAAGTAATACCTTACGTGAGTAAGGGTCGATCCCACGGAGATTATTGGTTTGAAGCAAGCTATGTTTATTTTATTATTCTTAGTCAGGATATCAATTATAATTATCAGTTTGAATTATAAAAAAAATAAAAGAGCGTGAAATAATTACTTGTTATGTAGTAATGGAGAATATGTTGGGGTTTTGGAGATGCTTTGTCCTCTGAATCCCTACAACATAATGCTTACTCACTTTCATAAATGCAAGGCTCCTTCCATGGCAAGGTCTATGTAGGGTGTCACCGTTGTCAATGGCTACTTCCCATCCTCTCAGTGAAAATGGTCCAAATGCTCTGTCACAGCACGGCTAATCAGCTGTTGGTTCTCGATCATGTCGGAATAGAATCCATTGATTCTTTTGCATTTGTCATTGATGAGCGGATAATTTGTACACTTTTTGGCATTGTTTTTAGTATGTTTTTAGTATGTTTTAGTTAGTTTTTAGTATATTTTTATTAGTTTTTAGTTAAAATTCACTTTTCTGGACTTTACTATGAGTTTGTGTGTTTTTCTGTGATTTCAGGTATTTTCTGGCTGAAATTGAGGGACTTGAGCAAAAATCTGATTCAGAGACTAAAAAGGACTGCAGATGCTGTTGGATTCTGACCTCTGGTGGAGGAAATTGTGATCCATATTCTTTAAGTTGTACTCCTTGTACTTTTATGGAATTTGAAATTGGCACGAGTGGACACAACTCCGTTCAACTAACCAGCAAGTGTACTGGGTCGTCCAAGTAATAAACCTTACGTGAGTAAGGGTCGATCCCACAGAGATTGTTGGTATGAAGCAAGTTATGGTCACCTTGTAAATCTCAGTTAGGCAGATTAAATTGGTTTATGGTTTCGAAAATTAATAATAAAATAGAAATAATAAAAGGGATACTTATGCAGATTCATTGGTGGGAATTTCAGATAAGCGAATGGAGATACTGTATGGCTCAAGAACGCCTACTTTCCTATTGCTTCAACTCAATCCTTCTTACTCCTTTCCATGGCAAGCTGTGTATAGGGGTTCACCGTTCGATGATGGCTACTTTGTATCCTCTCTGGAAAATGGTCCTCTGCACTGTCACTCGCATGGCTAATCGTCTGGAGGCATCACACTGGCCGAAGGCTACATCCCATCCTCGCAGTAAAAACTACGCTCACGCGCTCTGTCACAGCACGGCTAATCACTGGTTGGTTCCCGCTCCTACTGGAATAGAATCCCTTGATTCTTTTGCGTCTGTCACTAACGCCCAGCACTTGCGAGTCTGAAGCACGTCACAGTCATTCATTACCGGAATCCTACTCGGAATACCACAGACAAGGTTAGACTTTCCGGATTCCCAGGATCCTACTCGGAATACCACAGACAAGGTGAGACTTTCCGGATCCTCATGAATGCCGCCATCTATCTAGCTTATACCACGAATATTCTGTTGGGGAATCTAAGAGATACACATTCAAGCTCGGTTGCAAGTAGAACGGAGGTGGTTGTCAATCACGCGCGTTCATAGGTGAGAATGATGATGAGCGTCACATAATCATCACATTCATCATGTTCTTGGGTGCGAATGAATATCTTGGAATAAGAATAAGAGAGAATTGAATAAAAAGTAATAGTAATTGTATTGAAACTTGAGGTACAGCAGAGCTCCACACCCTTAATCTATGGTGTGCAGAAACTCCACTGTTGAAAATACATAAGTGAAAGGTTCAGGCATGGCCGAATGGCCAGCCCCCAAAACGTGATCAATAGCCTCTTAGGATGAAGAATAAAACAAAACTGAGACCAAAGATGTCTAATACAATAGTAAGAGGTCCTATATATACTAGACTAGTTACTAGGGTTTACATGAGTAAGTAATTGATGTATAAATCCACTTCCGGGGCCCACTTGGTGTATGTTTGGGCTGAGCTTGATCTATCCACGAGCTGAGGCTTCTCTTGGAGTTGAACTCTGAGTTATGACGTGCTTTGGGCGTTCAACTCCGGATCATGACGTTTTTCTGGCGTTTAAATCCAGACAGCAGCATGAACTTGGCGTTCAACGCCAAGTTACGTCGTCAATTTCCGAATAAAGTATGGAATATTATATATTGCTGGAAAGCTCTGGATGTCTACTTTCCAACGCCGTTGAGAGCGCACCATTTGGAGTTCTGTAGCTCCAGAAAATCCATTTTGAGTGCAGGGAGGTCAGATTCCAACAGCATCAGCAGTCCTTTTTGTCAGCCTTTTTCAGAGTTTTGCTCAAGTCCCTTGGTGGGCGAAATTGTGATCACTACAACTCCGCACAACTAACCAGCAAGTGTACTGGGTCGTCCAAGTAATAAACCTTACGCGAGTAAGGGTCGATCCCATGGAGATTGTTGGTATGAAGCAAGCTATGGTCACCTTGTAAATCTTAGTCAGGCAGACTCAAATGGGTATGGGTGATATATGAATAAAACATAAAGATAAAGATAGAGATACTTATGTATTTCATTGGTGAGAACTTCAGATAAGCGAATGGAGATGCTTGGTCCCTTCCGTCTCTCTGCTTTCCTACTGTCTTCATCCAATCCTTCTTACTCCTTTCCATGGCAAGCTTATGCAAGGGTTTCACCGTTGTCAGTGGCTACCTCCCATCCTCTCAGTGGAAATGTTCAACGCACCCTGTCATGGCACGGCTATCCATCTGTCGGTTCTCGATCAGGCCGGAATAGAATCCAGTGATTCTTTTGCGTCTGTCACTAACGCCCCGCCCTCGGGAGTTTGAAGCACGTCACAGTCATTCAATCATTGAATCCTACTCAGAATACCACAGACAAGGTTAGACCTTCCGGATTCTCTTGAATGCCGCCATCAGTTCTTGCCTATACCACGAAGACTCTGATCTCACGGAATGGCTGGCTCGTTTGTCAGGCGAGCACTCGGTTGTCAGGCGATCAACCATGCATCGTGTATCAGGAATCCAAGAGATATTCACCCAATCTAAGGTAGAACGGAGGTGGTTGTCAGTCACACGTTCATAGGTGAGAATGATGATGAGTGTCACGGATCATCACATTCATCAAGTTGAAGAACAAGTGATATCTTGGAACAAGAACAAGCGAAATTGAATAGAAGAACAATAGTAATTGCATTAATACTCGAGGTACAGCAGAGCTCCACACCTTAATCTATGGTGTGTAGAAACTCCACTGTTGAAAATACATAAGAACAAGGTCTAGGCATGGCCGAATGGCCAGCCTCCCAAAGTGATCAAAAGATCTAAAGATCAAAAGATTCTAAAGATCAGAAGATGAAAATACAATAGTAAAAGGTCCTATTTATAGAGAACTAGTAGCTTAAGAATGAGTAAATGACATAAAAATCCACTTCTGGGCCCACTTGGTGTGTGCTTGGGCTGAGCATTGAAGCATTTTCGTGTAGAGACTCTTCTTGGAGTTAAACGCCAGCTTTGGTGCCAGTTTGGGCGTTTAACTCCCATTCTTGTGCCAGTTCCGGCGTTTAACGCTGGGAATTCTGAGGGTGACTTTGAACGCCGGTTTGGGCCATCAAATCTTGGGCAAAGTATGGACTATCATATATTTCTGGAAAGCCCAGGATGTCTACTTTCCAACGCCGTTGAGAGCGCGCCAATTGGGTTTCTGTAGCTCCAGAAAATCCACTTCGAGTGCAGGGAGGTCAGAATCCAACAGCATCTGCAATCCTTTTCAGTCTCTGAATCAGATTTTTGCTCAGGTCCCTCAATTTCAGCCAGAAAATACCTGAAATCACAGAAAAACACACAAACTCATAGTAAAGTCCAGAAAAGTGAATTTTAGCTAAAAACTAATAAAAATATACTAAAAACTAACTAGATCATACTAAAAACATACTAAAAACAATGCCAAAAAGCGTACAAATTATCCTCTCATCACAACACCAAACTTAAATTGTTGCTTGTCCCCAAGCAACTGAAAATCAAATAAGATAAAAAGAAGAGAATATGCAATGAATTCCAAAAACATCTATGAAGATCAGTATTAATTAGATGAGCGGGGCTTTTAGCTTTTTGCCTCTGAACAGTTTTGGCATCTCACTCTATCCTTTGAAATTCAGAATGATTGGCTTCTTTAGGAACTCAGAATCCAGATAGTGTTATTGATTCTCCTAGTTAAGTATGATGATTCTTGAACATAGCTACTTATTGAGTCTTGGCCGTGGCCCAAAGCACTCTGTCTTCCAGTATTACCACCGGATACATGCATGCCACAGACACATAATTGGGTGAACCTTTTCAGATTGTGACTCAGCTTTGCTAAAGTCCCCAATTAGAGGTGTCCAGGGTTTTTAAGCACACTCTTTTTGCCTTGGATCACAACTTTAATTCTTCTCTTTTTTCTTTCTTTTTCTCTTTTTCGCTTTTTTCTCTTTTTTTTTTTCTCTTTTTTTTTGTATTCACTGCTTTTTCTTGCTTCAAGAATCATTTTTATGATTTTTCAGATCCTCAGTAACATATCTCCTTTTTCATCATTCTTTCAAGAGCCAACATTCATGAACCACAAATTCAAAAGACATATGCACTGTTTAAGCATACATTCAGAAAACAAAAGTGTTGCCACCACATCAAAATAATTAAACTGTTATAAAATTCAAAATTCATGCAATTCTTCTCCTTTTCAATTAAGAACATTGTTTATTCAAGAAAGGTGATGGATTCATAGGACATTCATAACTTTAAGGCATAGACACTAATGATCACAAGACACAAACATAGATAAACATAAAGCATAATTTTCGAAAAACAGAAAATTAAGAACAAGGAGATTAAAGAACGGGTCCACCTTAGTGATGACGGCTTGTTCTTCCTCTTGAAGGTCTTATGGAGTGCTTGAGCTCCTCAATGTCTCTTCGTTGTCTTTGTTGCTCCTCTCTCATGATTCTTTGGTCTTCTCTAATTTCATGGAGGAGGATGGAATGTTCTTGGTGCTCCACCCGTAGTTGTCCCATGTTGGAACTCAATTCTCCTAGGGAGGTGTTGATTTGCTCCCAATAGTCTTGTGGAGGAAAGTGCATCCCTTGAGGCATCTCAGGGATCTCATGATGAGAGGGGTCTCTTGTTTGCTCCATCCTTTTCTTAGTGATGGGCTTGAGGTCATGCCTTCTTAATTGAACCGGCTTCCCTCTTGAATCTCTCTTCCATTGGGCGCCCTCTTCACAAATGTCAGTGAGGACTTGGTCCAACCTTTGATCAAAGTTGACCCTTCTTCATGGCCACAACTTCATAGAAGTGGTCTTGATGCACCCTTGAGATGAATCTCTCCATCTCCCATGACTCGGAGGTGAAAGCTTTTGCCTTCCCTTTCCTCTTTCTAGAGGTTTCTCCGGCCTTGGATGCCATAAATGGTTATGGAAAAACAAAAAGCAATGCTTTTACCACACCAAACTTAAAAGGCTTGCTCGTCCTCGAGCAAAAGAAGAAATAAGAGAGTAGAAGAAGAAGAAAATGGAGGAGATGGAGATGGCTTTGTGGTTCGGCCAAAAGGGGAAGAAGTAGTGTTTAGGGTGTGTGAAAATGACGGAGTGAAGATGGGTTTATATAGGGGTGAAGGAAGGGGTAGGGTTCGGCCATTATGGGTGGGTTTGGGAGGGAAAGTGGTTTGAATTTGAATGGTGAGGTAGGTGGGGTTTTATGAAGGATGGATGTGAGTGGTGAAGAGAATAGTGGGATTTGATAGGTGAAGGGTTTTTGGGGAAGAGGTATTGAGGTGATTGGTGAATGGGTGAAGAAGAAAGATGGTGGTGGGGTTGGTGGGGATCCTGTAGGGTCCACAGATCCTGAGGTGTCAAGGAAAAGTCATCCCTGCACCAAATGGCATGAAAAAATGCGTTTTGAGCCAATTCCGGCGTTAAACGCCGGGCTGGTGCCCATTTCTGGCGTTTAACGCCAGGCTCTTGCCCTTTCCTGGCGTTTAACGCCAGTCTGGTGCCCCTTTCTGTCGTTAAATGCCCAGAATGGTGCCAGACTGGGCGTTAAACGCCCATCTGCTAGCCTTACTGGCGTTTAAACGCCAGTAGGTTCTTCCTCCAGGGTGTGCTGTTTTTCTTCCTGTTTTTCATTCTGTTTTTGCTTTTTCAATTGATTTTGTGACTTCTCATGATCATCAACCTATAGAAAACATAAAATAACAAAGGAAAATAGATAAAATATGACATTGGGTTGCCTCCCAACAAGCGCTTCTTTAATGTCAGTAGCTTGACAGAGGGCTCTCATGGAGCCTCACAAATGCTCAGAGCAATGTTGGAACCTCCCAACACCAAACTTAGAGTTTGAATGTGGGGGTTCAACACCAAACTTAGAGTTTGGTTGTGGCCTCCCAACACCAAACTTAGAGTTTGACTGTGGGGGCTCTGTTTGACTCTGATTTGAGAGAAGCTCTTCACGCTTCCTCTCCATGGTGACAGAGGGATATCCTTGAGCCTTAAACACAAAGGACTCTTCATTCACTTGAATGATCAGTTCACCTCCATCAACATCAATCACAGCCTTTGCTGTGGCTAGGAAGGGTCTGCCAAGGATGATAGATTCATCCATACACTTCCCAGTCTCTAGGACTATGAGATCAGCAGGGATGTAATGGTCTTCAATCTTCACCAAAACATCCTCTACAAGTCCATAAGCTTGTTTTCTTGAATTGTCTGCCATCTCTAGTGAGATTCTTGCAGCTTGCACCTCAAAGATCCCTAGCTTCTCCATTACAGAGAGAGGCATGAGGTTTACACTTGACCCTAAGTCACACAGAGCCTTCTTAAAGGTCATGGTGCCTATGGTACAAGGTATGGAGAACTTCCCAGGGTCCTGCCTCTTTTGAGGTAATTTCTGCCTAGGCAAGTCATCCAATTCTTTGGTGAGCAAAGGGGGTTCATCCTCCCAAGTCTCATTTCCAAATAACTTGTCATATAGCTTCATGATTGCTCCAAGGTATTTAGCAACTTGCTCTTCAGTTACATACTTATCCTCTTCAGAGGAGGAATACTCATCAGAGCTCATGAATGGCAGAAGTAAGTCCAATGGAATCCCTATGGTCTCATTTTGAGCCTCAGATTCCCATGGTTCCTCATTTGGGAACTCAATGGAGGTCAGTGCACGCCCATTGAGGTCTTCCTCAGTGGCGTTCACTTCCTCTCCTGCCTCTCCAAATTTGGCCATGTTGATGGCCTTGCACTTTTCTTTTGGATTTTCTTCTGTATTGCTTGGGAGAGTACTAGGAGGGAGTTCAGTAACTTTCTTGCTCAGCTGACCCACTTGTGCCTCCAAATTTCTAATGGAGGACCTTGTTTCAGTCATGAAACTTTGAGTGGTTTTGATCAGATCAGAGACCATGGTTGCTAAGTCAGAGCGGCTCTGCTTAGAACTCTCTGTCTGTTGCTGAGAAGATGATGGAAAAGGCTTGCCATTGCTAAACCTATTTCTTTCACCATTATTGTTGTTGAAACCTTGTTGAGGTCTCTGTTGATCCTTCCATGAGAAATTTGGGTGATTTCTCCATGAAGAATTATAGGTGTTTCCATAGGGTTCTCCTAGGTAATTCACCTCTTCCATTGAAGGGTTCTCAGGATCATAAGCTTCTTCTTCAGATGAAGCATCCTTAGTACTGCTCGGTGCATTTTGCATTCCAGACAGACTTTGAGAAATCAAATTGACTTGTTGAGTCAATATTTTATTCTGAGCCAATATGGCATTCAGAGTATCAATCTCAAGAACTCCTTTCTTCTGATTTGTCCCATTGTTCACAGGATTCCTTTCAGAAGTGTACATGAATTGGTTATTTGCAACCATTTCAATTAGTTCTTAAGATTCTGTAGGCGTCTTCTTCAGATGAAGAGATCCTCCAGCAGAGCTATCCAAAGACATCTTGGATAGTTCAGTGAGACCATCATAGAAAATACCTATGATGCTCCATTCAGAAAGCATATCAGATGGACACTTTCTGATCAATTGTTTGTATCTCTCCCAAACTTCATAGAGGGATTCTCCATCCTTCTGTCTGAAGGTTTGGACTTCCACTCTAAGCTTACTCAATTTTTGAGGTGGAAAGAACTTTGCCAAGAAGGCATTGACTAGCTTTTCCCATGAGTCCAGGCTTTCTTTAGGTTGTGAGTCCAACCATGTCCTAGCTCTGAATCTTACAGCAAAAGGGAATAGCATAAGTCTGTAGACCTCAAGGTCAACCCCATTAGTCTTGACAGTGTCACAGATTTGCAAGAATTCAGCTAAGAACTGATGAGGATCTTCCAATGGAAGTCCATGGAACTTGCAATTCTGTTGCATTAGAGAAACTAATTGAGGCTTAAGCTCAAAGTTGTTTGCTCCAATGGCAGGGATAGAGATGCTTCTCCCATAGAAGTCGGGAGTAGGTGCAGTAAAGTCACCCAGCACCTTCCTTGCATTGTTGTTGTTTTCGGCTGCCATGGGTTCTTCTTCTTTGAAGATTTCTGTTAGGTCCTCTACAGAGAGTTGTGCCTTAGCTTCTCTTAGCTTTCGCTTCAAGGTCCTTTCAGGTTCAGGGTCAGCTTCAACAAGAATGCCTTTGTCTTTGTTCCTGCTCATATGAAAGAGAGGAGAACAAGAAAATATGGAATCCTCTATGTCAGAGTATAGAGATTCCTTGAGGTGTCAGAGGAAAAGAAAAATAGAAGGAAGAAGTAGAGGAATTCAAACTTAATCAGATAGAGTTCGAATTGTGCATTGAGAAGGAGTGGTACTCCATAAATAGAAGGATGTGAGAAGAGGGGAAGAGATTTTTCGAAAATTAATTAAAAAAAGATTTTAAAAATATTTTGAAAAACTTTAATTTGATTTTTGAAAATCAAGAGTGAGAAAGAGATCAAGTAATTTTTGAAAATGATTTTAAAATTAGAAATCAAAAAGATATGATTAAAAACTGTTTTGAAAAAGATGTGATTAAAAAGATATGATTAAAAAGTTATGGTTTTAAAAAGATATGATTGAAAAGATATGATTTGAAAACAATTTAAAAAAAAAAGATTTGATTTTAAAAATTAATGACTTGCCTAACAAGAAAAGATATGATTCAAACATTAAACCTTTCTCAACAGAAAAGGCAACATACTTGAATTGTTCAATCAAATCATTAATTGTTAGCAAGTATCTTTGAAAAAGGAAAGAAATTGATTTTGAAAACATTTGATTGAAAAGATTTGATTTGAAAAATATTTGATTTTGAAAAACTTTGAAAACTTGAAAAAAAATTGATTTTGAAAACAAAATCTTCCCTCTTGTGCCATCCTGGCGTTAAACGCCCAGAATGGTGCACATTCTGGCGTTTAACGCCCAATGCACTACCCTTTTGGGCGTTAAACGCCCAACCAGGCACCCTGGCTGGCGTTTAAACGCCAGTCTGTCCTTCTTTACTGGGCGTTTTGAACGCCCAGCTTTTTCTGTGTAATTCCTCTGCTACATGTTCTGAATCTTCAGTTCCCTGTACTATTGACTTGAAAATAGAACCAAGATCAAATAAACAATGCATGCAAGACACCAAACTTAAAATTAGACACTAGACTCAAACAAGAAACATAAAATATTTTTGGTTTTTTATGATTTTGAAAATTTTTTTGGATTTTTCGAAAATTATATGGAAATAGAAAATAAAGGTTTCAGAATTCTTAATTTGGATTCCAGGAATCATTGCAATGCTAGTCTAAGACTCCGGTCCAGGAATTAGACATGGCTTCACAGCCAGCCAAGCTTTCAAAGAAAGCTTCGGTCCAAAACACTAGACATGGCCAATGGCCAGCCAAGCCTTAGCAGATCATTGCTCCAATAGCAAGATTGATAGAAATCAACAAGCTCTTGTGATGATCAGTTGAAACCTCGGTCCAATAAGATTAGACATGGCTTCACAGCCATCCAGACTTCAATAGATCATCATGAAACACTAGAATTCATTCTTAAGAACTCTGAAGAAAAATACCTAATCTAAGCAACAAGATGAACCGTCAGTTGTCCATACACGAAACAATCCCCGGCAACGGCGCCAAAAACTTGGTGGGCGAAATTGTGATCACTACAACTCCGCACAACTAACCAGCAAGTGCACTGGGTCGTCCAAGTAATAAACCTTACGCGAGTAAGGGTCGATCCCACGGAGATTGTTGGTATAAAGCAAGCTATGGTCACCTTGTAAATCTTAGTCAGGCAGACTCAAATGGGTATGGGTGATATATGAATAAAACATAAAGATAAAGATAGAGATACTTATGTATTTCATTGGTGAGAACTTCAGATAAGCGAATGGAGATGCTTGGTCCCTTCCGTCTCTCTGCTTTCCTACTGTCTTCATCCAATCCTTCTTACTCCTTTCCATGGCAAGCTTATGCAAGGGTTTCACCGTTGTCAGTGGCTACCTCCCATCCTCTCAGTGGAAATGTTCAACGCACCCTGTCACGGCACGGCTATCCATCTGTCGGTTCTCGATCAGGCCGGAATAGAATCCAGTGATTCTTTTGCGTCTGTCACTAACGCCCCGCCCTCAGGAGTTTGAAGCACGTCACAGTCATTCAATCATTGAATCCTACTCAGAATACCACAGACAAGGTTAGACCTTCTGGATTCTCTTGAATGCCGCCATCAGTTCTTGCCTATACCACGAAGACTCTGATCTCACGGAATGGCTGGCTCGTTTGTCAGGCGAGCACTCGGTTGTCAGGCGATCAACCATGCATCGTGTATCAGGAATCCAAGAGATATTCACCCAATCTAAGGTAGAACGGAGGTGGTTGTCAGTCACACGTTCATAGGTGAGAATGATGATGAGTGTCACGGATCATCACATTCATCAAGTTGAAGAACAAGTGATATCTTGGAACAAGAACAAGCGAAATTGAATAGAAGAACAATAGTAATTGCATTAATACTCGAGGTACAGCAGAGCTCCACACCTTAATCTATGGTGTGTAGAAACTCCACCGTTGAAAATACATAAGAACAAGGTCTAGGCATGGCCGAATGACCAGCCTCCCAAAGTGATCAAAAGATCTAAAGATCAAAAGATTCCAAAGATCAGAAGATGAAAATACAATAGTAAAAGGTCCTATTTATAGAGAACTAGTAGCTTAAGAATGAGTAAATGACATAAAAATCCACTTTCGGGCCCACTTGGTGTGTTCTTGGGCTGAGCATTGAAGCATTTTCATGTAGAGACTCTTCTTGGAGTTAAACACCAGCTTTGGTGCCAGTTTGGGCGTTTAACGCCCATTCTTGTGCCAGTTCCGGCGTTTAACGCTGGGAATTCTGAGGGTGACTTTGAACACCGCTTTGGGCCATCAAATCTTGGGCAAAGTATGGACTATCATATATTGCTGGAAAGCCCAGGATGTCTACTTTCCAACGCCGTTGAGAGCGCGCCAATTGAGCTTCTATAACTCCAGAAAATCCACTTCGAGTGCAGGGAGGTCAGAATCCAACAGCATCTGCAGTCCTTTTCAGTCTCTGAATCAGATTTTTGCTCAGGTCCCTCAATTTCAGCCAGAAAATACCTGAAATCACAGAAAAACACACAAACTCATAGTAAATTCCAGAAAAGTGAATTTTAGCTAAAAACGAATAAAAATATACTAAAAACTAACTAGATCATACTAAAAACATACTAAAAACAATGCCAAAAAGCGTACAAACTATCCGCTCATCATCCCTCAATTTCAGCCAGAAATTACCTGAAATTACAAAAAAATACACAAACTCATAGTAAAGTTCAGAAATGTGAATTTAACATAAAAACTAATGAAAACATCCCTAAAAGTAGCTTGAACTTACTAAAAACTACCTAAAAACAATGCCAAAAAGCGTATAAATTATCCACTCATCAACCTCCCTGCACTCGAAGTGGATTTTCTGGAGCTACAGAAGCCCAATTGGTGGGCTCTCAACGGCGTTGAAAAGTAGACATCCTGGGCTTTCCAGCAATATATAATAGTTTATACTTTGCCCTAGATTTGATGGCCCAAACCGGCATTCCAAATCAGCTCAAAACTTCCTGGCGTTAAACGCCGGAACTGGCACAAGAATGGGAGTTAAACGCCCAAACTGGCACAAAGCTGGCGTTTAACTCCAAGAAGAGTCTCTACACGAAAATTCTTCAATGCTCAGTCCAAGCACACACCAAGTGGGCCCGGAAGTGGATTTTTATGTCATTTACTCATCTCTGTAAACCCTAGGCTACTAGTTCTCTATATATAGGACCTTTTACTATTGTATTTTCATCTTTAGATCTTTGAATCTTTTGATCACGTTTTGGGGGCTGGCCTCTCGGCCATGCCTAGACCTTTTTCTTATGTATTTTCAATGGTGGAGTTTCTACACACCATAGATTAAGGTGTGGAGCTCTGTTGTACCTCGAGTATTAAAGCAATTACTATTGTTCTTCTATTCAATTCAGCTTGTTCTTGTTCTAAGATATTCATTTGCACCCAAGAACATGATGAATGTGATGATTATGTGACACTCATCATCATTCTCACTTATGAACGAGTGCCTGACAACCACTTCTGTTCTACAAGCAAACAAGGCTTGAATGTTTATCTCTTGGATCCCTTAATCGGAATCTTCGTGGTATAAGCTAGAACTGATGGCGGCATTCAAGAGAATCCGGAAGGTCTAAACCTTGTCTGTGGTATTCTGAGTAGGATTCAATGATTGAATGACTGTGACGAGCTTCAAACTCGCGATTGTGGGGCGTTAGCGACAGACGCAAAAGAATCACTGGATTCTATTCCGACATGATCGAGAACTGACAGCTGAATAGCCGTGCCGTGACAGGGTGCGTTGAACATTTTCACTGAGAGGATGGGAGGTAGCCACTGACAACGGTGAAACCCTACATACAGCTTGCCATGGAAAGGAGTAAGAAGGATTGGATGAAGACAGTAGGAAAGCAGAGAGACGGAAGGGACAAAGCATCTCCAAACGCTTATCTGAAATTCTCACCAATGAATTACATAAGTATCTCTATCTTTATCTTTATGTTTTATTCATCATCCATAACCATTTGAGTTTGCCTGACTAAGAGTTACAAGATAACCATAGCTTGCTTCATACCAACAATCTCTGTGGGATCGACCCTTACACGCGTAAGGTTTATTACTTGGACGACCCAGTACACTTGCTAGTTAGTTGTGCGAAGTTGTGATAAAGAGTTGGGATTACAATTGTGCGTACCATGTTGATGGCGCCATTGATGATCACAATTTCGTGCACCAAGTTTTTGGCGCCGTTGCCGGGGATTGTTGAGTTTGGACAACTGACGGTTCATCTTGTTGCTTAGATTAGGTATTTTTTTTTCAGAGTTCTTAAGAATGAATTCTAGTGTTTCAAGGTGATGTCCTTATCATCACCAAAGCTGATTGATCTTCATCAATTTAGCTCTTGAATGTAATGTCCTGCTGAAGCTTTGCTAGCCATGTCTAATTCCTTTAGACTGAAGCTTTAGACTAACATTGCATGATTCCTAGAATTCTCATTAAGAATTTTGATATCTTTATTTTCTTTTCCACTTAATTTTCGAAAAAATCAAAAAAAAAATTTACAAAATCATAAAAACCAAAAAATATTTTATGTTTCTTGTTGAGTCTAGAGTCTCATTTTAAGTTTGGTGTCAATTGCATGTTTTTGTTCTTCTTGCATTCATTCATGTGTCTTCAGTGATCTTCAAGATTGTTCTTGATGATTTCCTTGTTCTGATCTTTAAATTCTCTTGTCTTGAGTGTTTTGTTGGTTCTCATATGCATTTTGTTAGTGTCAATAGTATACAAACTTCTAAGTTTGGTGTCTTGCATGCATTGTTTATTTGATTTTAGTTGCATTTTGATTATTCCTCATTATTAAAAATCCAAAAAATATTTTTTAATTTGTGTCTTTTCAAGTCAATAATACAGAGAATTGAAGATTCAAAACATACAGCAGAGGAATTACACAGAAAAAGCTGGGCGTTCAAAACGCCCAGTGAGGAAGGCAAACTGGCGTTTAAACGCCAGGCAGGGTGCCTGGCTGGGCATTTAACGCCCAAAAGGGTAATGCTTTGGGCGTTAAACGCCAGAATGTGCACCATTCTGGGCGTTTAACGCCAGAATGTGCACCATTCTGGGCGTTTAACGCCAGGATGGCACAAGAGGGAAGATTCTGTTTTCAATTCAAATTTTTTTCAAGTTTTCAAAATTTTTTCAAAATCAAATCTTTTTCAGATCAAATCTTTTCAATCAAATCTTTTTCAAAATCAATTTCTTTCCATTTTCAAAAATACTTGCTATCAATTAATGATTTGATTCAACATTTCAAGTATGTTGCCTTTTCTGTTGAGAAAGGTTTAAATGTTTGAATCATATCTTTTCTTGTTAGCCAAGTCATTAATTTTTAAAATCAAATCTTTTTAAATTGTTTTTCAAATCATATTTTTTCAATCACATCTTTTTAAAACCATAACTTTTCAATCATATCTTCCTAATCACATCTTTTTCAAAATAGTTTTCAATCATATCTTTTTAATTTCTAATTTCAAAATTTTTTCAAAAATCACTTGATTTCTTTTCCACCCTTGGTTTTCGAAAATCAATTAGTATTTTTCAAAATGTTTTTCATTTATTTTCGAAAATTTCTTCCTCTCTTCTCACATCCTTCTATTTATGGACTAACACTCATCCTCAATGCATAATTCGAACTCCATCTTTCATTGATAAGTTCGAATTTTCTACCTCTTCCTTCCATTTTTCTTTTCCTCTGACACCTTAAGGAATCTCTATACTGTGACATAGAGGATTCCACGTTTTCTTGTTCTCTTCTCTTTCATATGAGCAGAAGCAAAGACAAAAGCATTCTTGTTGAGGCTGACCCTGAACCTGAAAGGACCTTGAAGCGAAAGCTAAGAGAAGCTAAGGCACAACTCTCTGTAGAGGACCTAACAGAAATCTTCAAAGAAGAAGAACCCATGGCAGCCGAAAACAACAACAATGCCAACAATGCAAGGAAGGTGCTAGGCGACTTTACTGCACTTACTCCCGACTTCTATGGGAGAAGCATCTCTATCCCTGCCATTGGAGCAAACAACTTTGAGCTTAAGCCTCAACTAGTTTCTCTAATGCAATAGAATTTCTAGTTCCATGGACTTCCATCGGAAGATCCTCATCAGTTTTTAGCTGAATTCTCGCAAATCTGTGACACTGTCAAGACTAATGGGGTTGACCCTGAGGTCTATAGACATATGCTATTCCCTTTTGCTGTAAGAGACAGAGCTAGAATATGGTTGGATTCACAACCTAAAGAAAGCTTGAACTCTTGGGAAAAGCTAGTCAATGCCTTCTTGGCAAAGTTCTTTCCACCTCAAAAATTGAGTAAGCTTAGAGTGGAAGTCTGATGAGCGGATAATTTATACGCATTTTGGCATTATTTTTAGTATGTTTTTAGTATGATTTAGTTAGTTTCTAGTATATTTTTATTAGTTTTTAGTTAAAATTCACTTTTCTGGACTTTAGTATGAGTTTGTATGTTTTTCTGTGATTTCAGGTATTTTCTGGCTGAAATTGAGGGATCTGAGCAAAAATCTGATTTAGAGGCTGAAAAGGACTGCAGATGCTGTTGGATTCTGACCTCCCTGCACTCGAAGTGGATTTTCTGGAGCTACAGAAGCCCAATTGGTGCGCTATCAACGGCGTTGGAAAGTAGACATCCTGGGCTTTCCAGCAATGTATAATAGTACATACTTTGCCCGAGATTTGATGGCCCAAACCGGCGTTGTAAATCAGCTTCAGAATTCCCAGCGTTTAACGCTGGAACTGGCATAAAAATTGGAGTTAAACGCCCAAACTGGCATAAAAGCTGGCGTTTAACTCCAGGAAGAGTCTCTACACGAAAATGCTTCAATGCTCAGCCCAAGCACACACCAAGTGGGCCCGGAAGTGGATTTTTCTGTCATTTACTCATTTCTGTAAACCCTAGATCACTAGTTCACTATTAATAGGATCTTTTGACATTGTATCTGTACCTGATGAGCGGATAATTTATACGCTTTTTGGCATTGTTTTTATATAGTTTTTAGTAAGTTTAAGCTACTTTTAGGGATGTTTTCATTAGTTTTTATGTTAAATTCACATTTCTGGACTTTACTATGAGTTTGTGTGTTTTTCTGTGATTTCAGGTAAATTCTGACTGAAATTAAGGGATTTGAGCTAAACTCTGAAAAAGGCTGACAAAAGGACTGCTGATGCTGTTGGAATCTGACCTCTCTGCACTCGGAATGGATTTTCTGGAGCTACAGAACTCCAATTGGCGCGCTCTCAACGGCGTTGGAAAGTACACATCCAGGGCTTTCCAGCAATATATAATAGTCCATACTTTATTCGAAGAATGACGACGTAACTTGGCGTTAAACGCCAAGTACACGCTGCTGTCTGGAGTTAAACGCCAGAAAAACGTCATGATCCGGAGTTGAATGCCCAAAACACGTCATAACTCAAAGTTTGACGCCAAGAAATGCCTTAGCTCGTGGATTGATCAAGCTCAGCCCAAGCATACACCAAGTGGGCCCCGGAAGTGGATTTATGCATCAATTACTTACTCATGTAAACCCTAGGAGCTAGTTTATTATAAATAGAACATTTATCTAATGTATTAGAGGTCTTTTTGACCACGTAGATCCTGGATTGTATTTTGAGTCTTGTGATCACGTTTAGGAGGGCTGGCCATTCGGCCATGCCTGAACCTCTTGCTTATGTATTTTCAACAGTGGAGTTTCTGCACACCATAGATTAAGGGTGTGGAGCTCTACTGTACCTCAAGTATTAATGCAATTCTATTATCTTTTATTCAAATCTCTCTTATTCTTATTCCAAGATATTCATTCGTACCCAAGAACATGATGAATGTAATGAGTCAGATAACCCTCATTATTATTCTCACTTATGAACGCGCGTGATTGACAACCACTTACGTTCTACATGCAACAGAGCTTGAATGTGTATCTCTTAGATTCCCCAACAGAATCTTCGTGGTATAAGCTAGATAGATGGCAGCATTTATGAGGATTCGGAAAGTCTCACCTTGTCTGTGGTATTCCGAGTAGGATCCTGGGAATCCGGAAAGTCCAACCTTGTCTGTGGTGTTCCGAGTAGGATTCCGGTAATGAATGACTGTGACGTGCTTCAAACTTTAACCTGCTGGGCGTTAGTGACAGACGCAAAAGAGGGATTCTATTCCAGTAGGAGCGGGAACCAACCGGTGATTAGCCGTACTGTGACAGAGTGCGTGAGCATTAGTTTTCACTGCGAGGATGGGATGTAGCCATTAGCCATGGGTGATGCCTCCAGACTGGTTAGCTGTGCGAGTGACAGCCGCACAGGATATTTCCCCGAGAGGAAGAAAGTAGCCACAGTTGATGGTGAACCCCTATACAAAGCTTGCCATGGAAAGGAGTAAGAAGGACTGAGTAGAAGCAGTAGGAGAACAGGCGTGCTTGGGCTCTACAGCATCTCCATCCGCTTATCTGAAATTCCCACCAATGAATCTGCATAAGTGTTCTATCCTTTTTATTGTTTATTTCTTTTTATTATTAATTATTCGAAACCCATAAAACTATTTTAATCTGCCTGACTGAGATCTATAAGGTGACCATAGCTTGCTTCATACCAACAATCTCTGTGGATTCGACCCTTACTCACGTAAGGTTTATTACTTGGAGGACCCAGTACACTTGCTGGTTAGTTGAACGAAGTTGTGAAAATAACAGTGCCCTAAGAGCATATTAATCCTAAATTCCACAACACAACAAAAATGCAAATCAAAGAACAGTGATCACAATTTCGTCCACCAAGTTTTTGGCGCCGTTGCCGGGGATTGTTCGAGTATGGACAACTGACGGTTCATCTTGTTGCTCAGATTAGGTAATTTTCTTTTCAAAAATCTTTTTCAAAAATTTTTCTTTTATTTTTCGTTTTCTCCAAAAATATTTTCGAAAAAAAATAAAATAAAAATACAAAAAATTAGAAAATCATAAAAATCAAAAATATTTTGTGTTTCTTGTTTGAATCTTGTGTTAATTTTTAAGTTTGGTGTCAATTGCATGCTTTTAAAATTTTTCTTGCATTTTTTCGAAAATTCCATGCATTCATAGTGTTCTTCATGATCTTCAAGTTGTTCTTGATAAGTCCTCTTGTTTGATCTTGATGTTTTCTTGTTTTGTGTTGTTTCTTGTTTCTCATGTGCATCTTTGCATTCATATTTTCCATGCATTAAAAATTTCTAAGTTTGGTGTCTTGCATGTTTTCTTTGCATCAAAAATTTTTCAAAATCATGTTCTTGATGTTCATCATGATCTTCAAAGTGTTCTTGGTGTTCATCTTGACATTCATAGCATTCTTGCATGCATCTTGTGTCTTGATCCAAAATTTTCATGTTTTGGGTCATTTTTGTGTTTTTCCTTAAAAATTCAAAAATCAAAAATATCTTTTCCTTAATTCCCTCCAAAATTTCGAAATTTTGGGTTGACTTGGTCAAAAAAAAATTTTAAAAATTAGTTGTTTCTTACAAGTCAAGTCAAAATTTCAATTTTAAAAATCTTATCTTTTTAAAATCTTTTTCAAAAATCATATCTTTTTCATTTTTTCTATTTTTCGAAAATTTCAAAAATCTTTTTCAAAATATTTTCAAAATCTTTTTCTTATCTTTATTTGAAATTTTCGAAAATTCACTAATAATTAATGTGATTGGTTCAAAAATTTGAAGTTTGTTACTTTCTTGTTAAGAAAGGTTCAATCTTTAAGTTCTAGAATCTTATCTTGTAGTTTCTTGTTAGTGAAGTAAATAATTTCAAATTTTTAAAATTAAACCTTTTTATCTTTTATCTTATCTTTTTCAAAATTTTATCTTTCTCAAAATTTGATTTCAAAATATCTTATCTAACTTCTTATCTTCTTATCTTTTTCAAAATTTGATTTCAAATCTTTTTCAATCAACTAACTAACTTTTTGTTTGTTTCTTATCTTTTTCAAAACCATCTAACTATTTCTCCCTCTCTAATTTTCGAAAATATCTCATCCCTTTTTCAAAACTTCTTTTTAATTAATTAATTGTTTCAAATTTTAATTTCAATCATTTATCTCTAATTTTCGAAAATCACTAACCACCTTTTTAAATTATTTTCGAATTCTTCTCTTATCTTCTTCTAATTAATTAATTACTAACACTTCTCTTCACCTCTCTTCATCAAAAAATCCGAATCTCCCTCTTCATTCTTCTACCCCTTTCTTCTTCTATTAACATAAAGGAATCTCTATACTGTGACATAGAGAATTCCTCTTCTTTTCTTGTTTTCTTCTCTTTCATATGAGCAGGAACAAGGATAAAGGCACTCTTGTTGAAATTGATCCAGAACCTGAAAGGACTCTGAAGAGAAAATTAAGAGAAGCTAAATTACAACAATCCAGAAACAACCTTTCAGAAATTTTCGAACAGGAGAAGGACATGGCAGCTACAAATAATAATGATAATAATGCAAGGAGAATGCTTGGTGACTTCACAAAGCCAACGTCCAAGTTTGATGGAAGAAGCATCTCCATTCCTGCCATTGGAGCCAATAACTTTGAGCTTAAGCCTCAACTAGTTGCTTTAATGCAACAAAACTGCAAGTTTTATGGACTTCCATCTGAAGATCCTTATCCGTTTTTGACTGAATTCTTGCAGATCTGTGAGACTGTAAAGACGAATGGAGTTGATCCTGAAGTCTACAGGCTCATGCTTTTCCCTTTTGCTGTAAGAGACAGAGCTAGAATATGGTTGGATTCACAACCTAAAGATAGCCTGGACTCCTGGGATAAGCTGGTCACTGCTTTCTTAGATAAGTTCTTCCCTCCTCAAAAGCTGAGCAAGCTGAGAGTGGATGTTCAAACCTTCAAACAAAAAGATGGTGAATCCCTCTATGAAGCTTGGGAAAGATACAAGCAGTTGACCAAGAGATGTCCATCTGACATGTTTTCTGAATGGACCCTATTAGATATATTCTATTATGGTCTCTCTGAATTTTCGAAAATGTCATTTGATCATTCTGCAGGTGGATCTATTCACCTGAAGAAAACGCCTGAAGAGGCTCAAGAACTCATTGACATGGTTGCAAACAACCAGTTCATGTACACCTCTGAGAGGAATTCCGTGAATAATGGAGTACCTCAGAAGAAAGGAGTTCTTGAAATTGATGCTCTGAATGCCATATTGGCTCAAAACAAAATGTTGACTCAACAGGTCAACATAATCTCTCAAAATCTGAATGGATTGCAACATGCATCCAACAGTACTAGAGAGGCAGCTTCTGAAGAAGCTTATAATCCTGAGAATCCTGCCATGGCAGAGGTTAATTACATGGGTGAACCTTATGGAAACACCTATAACCCATCATGGAGAAATCACCCAAATTTCTCCTGGAAGGATCAACAAAAGCCTCAACAAGGCTTTAATAATGGTGGACGCAATAGGCTGAACAATAGTAAGCCATATCCATCATCTTCTCAGCAACAGACAGAGAACTCTGAACAAAATAATTCTAATTTAGCCAATATAGTCTCTGATTTGTCAAAGGCCACTTTCAGTTTCATGAATGAAACCAGATCCTCCATTAGAAATTTGGAGGCACAAGTGGGTCAGCTGAGTAAGAAGGTTATTGAAACTCCTCCTAGTATTCTCCCAAGTAATACAGAAGAAAATCCAAAAGGAGAGTGCAAGGCCATTGATTTAATCAAAGTGGCCGAATACACAAAGGAGGAGGAGGACGAAAATCCTAGTGAGGAAGACCTCCTGGGACGTTCCTCAAGCAAGAAGGAGCTTCCTATTAAGGATCCTGAGGAATCTGAGGCTCATCTAGAGACCATAGAGATTCCATTAAATCTCCTTCTGCCATTCATGAGCTCTGAAGAATATTCATCCTCTGAAGAGGATGAAGATGTGACTGGAGAGCAAGTTGCTCAATATCTAGGAGCTATCATGAAGCTGAATGCCAAATTATTTGGTAATGAGACTTGGGAAAGTGAACCTCCCTTGCTCATTAGTGAACTGGATAATTGGATTCAGGAAACTCTACCTCAAAAGAAACAAGATCCAGGCAAGTTCTTAATACCCTGCACCATTGGCACCATGAGCTTTGAAAAAGCTCTATGTGATCTTGGGTCAGGGATAAATCTTATGCCACTCTCTGTAATGGAGAAGCTGGGGATCATTGAGGTACAACCTGCCTTATTTTCATTATAATTGGCAGACAAGTCCATGAGAGAAGCTCATGGGATAGTAGAGGACGTGCTAGTAAAGGTTGAAGGCCTTTACATCCCTACTGATTTCATAATCCTAGACACTAGGAAGGAAGATGATGAATGCATCATCCTAGGAAGACCTTTCCTAGCCACAGCAGAAGCTGTGATAGATGTCAACAGGGGAGAGTTAGTCCTTCAATTGAATGGGGAATACCTTGTGTTTCAAGCACATGGTCATCCCTCTGTGACAAAAGAGAATAAGCATGAAGAGCTTCTCTCAGTTCAGAGTCAAGAAGAGCCCACACAGTCAAACTCTAAGTTTGGTGTTGTGAGGCCACAACCAAACTCTAAGTTTGGTGTTCAAACTCCATATCCAAACTCTAAGTTTGGTGTGGAGACAACTATACAACATTGACCTGATCACCTTGTGGCTCCATGAGAGCCACTGTCAAGCTATTGACATTAAAGAAGCGCTTGTTGGGAGGCAACCCAATTTTATTTATCTAATTTTATTTTATTTTATTTCTTTGATATTTTTGTGTTTTAGTAGGTACATGATCATGAGGAGTCACGAAAAAAATCAAAAAAAAAAATTAAAAACAGAGTCAAAAACAGAAGAAAAAAATTTTTCACCCTGGAGGATGCACGGGCTGGCGTTCAACGCCCAGAAGGTGCATCTGGCCGGCGTTTAATGCCAGAACAGAGCACCATTCTGGCGCTGAACGCCCAAAACAAGCACCAACCTGGCGTTAAACGCCAGGATGGTGCACAGAGAGGACAAACTGGCGCTGAACGCCAGAAACAAGCATGAAACTAGCGTTCAACGCCAGAAACATGCATCACATGGGCGTTGAACGCCCAGAACATGCACCAATGGGCGTTTAAACGCCAGAATGGTGTGCCAAGGCATTCTACATGCCTATTTGGTGCAGGGATGGAATTCCTTGACACCTCAAGATCTGTGGACCTACCTCGCCCTCTCTCTTTCCATTCATGATCTCCCCTTCTGTTTTTCATTCACCACCTGCTGCTACCCATTCTACCCCATACACCCCACCTACCTTTACAATTTAACTTCTCTTTCCCACCCAATCCCACCCATATAGCCGAATCCATCTCCCCTCACTCACCTCCATTATCTTCTTCTTCTTCTTCTCTTCTTTCTATTCTTGCTCGAGGGCGAGCAATATTTTAAGTTTGGTGTGGTAAAAGCATAGCTTTTTTTTGCTTTTCCATTACCATTAATGGCACCTAAGGCCAGAGAAACCTCAAAGGGAAGACACAAGCTTCCACCTCCGAGTCTTGGGAGATGGAAAGACTTATATATGTAAGCTGGAATAGCTCAGTTGGTTAGAACATATGGCTGCAAATCAAGAAGATTCCTGAGATACCTCAGGGAATAAGTTGTCCTCCACACAACTTTTGGGAGCAAATAATGTTAAAAACACCAAAATCACTAGGGATCATGCAACAAAAGCAAGGAAAAGACATAAAGAAGCTCAAAAAGCACCATTGGACCTTCAAAGAAGGCGCCACCCACTCAGGTGGATTCATTCCTTGCTCTTTATTTCTTTCTGTTTTCGTTTTTAATATTGTGTTTATCTATGTTTTGTGTCTCTACTTCATGATCATTAGTGTGTAACCATGCCTTAAAGCTATGAATAAAATCCATTAGTCTTTCACCTCTCTTAAAAGAAAAATGTTTTAATCCAAAAAAACAAGAAGTACATAATTTTCGAAATTATTAGTGAATTTAATTTAATTATATTGATGTGGTGGAAATAAATTTTGTTTTCTGAATGAATGAATGAACAGTGCATATGTCTTTTGATATTGTTGTTTATGAGTGTTAAAATTGTTGGTTCTTGAAAGAATGATGAACAAAGAGAAATGTTATTGATGATCTGAAAAACATCATGAAATTGATTCTTGAAGCAAGAAAAAGCAGCAAAAAAAAAAATTTGGCGAAAGTTTTAAAGAAAAAGCAAGGATCCAAGGCTTTGAGCATTAATGGATAGGAGGGCCCAAGGAATTAAAATCCAGGCCTAAGCGGCTAAATCAAGTTGTCCCTAACCATGTGCTTGTGTCATGAAGGTCCAAGTGAAAAGCTTGAGACTGAGTGGTTAAAGTCGTGATCCAAAGCTAAAGAGTGTGCTTAAGAGCTCTGGACACCACTAACTGGGGACTTTAGCAAAGCTGAGTCACCATCTGAAAAGGTTCACCCAGTTATGTGTCTGTGGCATTTGTGTATCCGGTGGTAATACTGGAAGACAAAGTGCTTAGGGCCAAGGCCAAGACTCATAAAGTAGCTGTGTTCAAGAATCAACATGCCTAAACTAGGAAAGTCAATAACACTATCTGAAATTCTAAGTTCCTAGAGAAGCCAATCACTCTGAACTACAAAGGAAAAAGTGAGATGCCAAAACTGTTCAGAAGCAAAAAGCTACAAGTCCCGCTCATCTAATTAAATTAATATTCATTGATATTTTGGACTCTATAGTATATTCTCTTCTTTTTATCCTATTTTGATTTTCAGTTGCTTGGGGACAAGCAACAATTTAAGTTTGGTGTTGTGATGAGCAGATAATTTATACGCTTTTTGGCATTGTTTTTATATAGTTTTCAGTAAGTTTAAGCTACTTTTAGGAATGTTTTCATTAGTTTTTATGTTAAATTCACATTTCTAGACTTTACTATGAGTTTATGTGTTTTTCTGTGATTTCAGGTAAATTCTGACTGAAATTAAGGGATTTGAGCTAAACTCTGAAAAAGGCTGACAAAAGGACTGCTGATGTTGTTGGAATCTGACCTCTCTGCACTCGGAATGGATTTTCTGGAGCTACAGAACTCCAATTGGCGCGCTCTCAACGGCGTTGGAAAGTAGACATCCAGGGCTTTCCAGCAATATATAATAGTCCATACTTTATTCGAAGAATGATGACGTAACTTGGCGTTAAACGCCAAGTACACGCTGCTGTCTGGAGTTAAACGCCAGAAAAACGTCATGATCCGGAGTTGAACGCCCAAAACACGTCATAACTCAAAGTTTGACGCCAAGAAATGCCTTAGCTCGTGGATTGATCAAGCTCAGCCCAAGCATACACCAAGTGGGCCCCGGAAGTGGATTTATGCATCAATTACTTACTCATGTAAACCCTAGGAGCTAGTTTATTATAAATAGAACATTTATCTATTGTATTAGAGGTCTTTTTGACCACGTAGATCCTGGATTGTATTTTGAGTCCTGTGATCACGTTTAGGAGGGCTAGCCATTCGGCCATGCCTGAACCTCTTGCTTATGTATTTTCAACAGTGGAGTTTCTGCACACCATAGATTAAGGGTGTGGAGCTCTGCTGTACCTCAAGTATTAATGCAATTCTATTATCTTTTATTCAAATCTCTCTTATTCTTATTCCAAGATATTCATTCGTACCCAAGAACATGATGAATGTAATGAGTCAGATAACCCTCATTATTATTCTCACTTATGAATGCGCGTGATTGACAACCACTTACGTTCTACATGCAACAGAGCTTGAATGTGTATCTCTTAGATTCCCCAACAGAATCTTCGTGGTATAAGCTAGATAGATGGCGGCATTTATGAGGATCCGGAAAGTCTCACCTTGTCTGTGGTATTCCGAGTAGGATCCTGGGAATCCAGAAAGTCCAACCTTGTCTGTGGTGTTCCGAGTAGGATTCCGGTAATGAATGACTGTGACGTGCTTCAAACTTTAACCTGCTGGGCGTTAGTGACAGACGCAAAAGAGGGATTCTATTCCAGTAGGAGCGGGAACCAACCGGTGATTAGCCGTACTGTGACAGAGTGCGTGAGCATTAGTTTTCACTGCGAGGATGGGATGTAGCCATTAGCCATGGGTGATGTCTCCAAACTGGTTAGCTGTGCGAGTGACAGCCGCACAGGATATTTCCCCGAGAGGAAGAAAGTAGCCACAGTTGATGGTGAACCCCTATACAAAGCTTGCCATGGAAAGGAGTAAGAAGGACTGAGTAGAAGCAGTAGGAGAACAGGCGTGCTTGGGCTCTACAGCATCTCCATCCGCTTATCTGAAATTCCCACCAATGAATCTGCATAAGTGTTCTATCCTTTTTATTGTTTATTTCTTTTTATTATTAATTATTCGAAACCCATAAAACTATTTTAATCTGCCTGACTGAGATCTATAAGGTGACCATAGCTTGCTTCATACCAACAATCTCTGTGGATTCGACCCTTACTCACGTAAGGTTTATTACTTGGACGACCCAGTACACTTGCTGGTTAGTTGAACGAAGTTGTGAAAATAAACAGTGCCCTAAGAGCATATTAATCCTAAATTCCACAACACAACAAAAATGCAAATCAAAGAACAGTGATCACAATTTCGTCCACCAGTACCTCATGACACTTTACATGTTTCTCATTGTATCTTCTACAGCATGAGTCTCTAAACCCCATGGTTGGGGGTGAGGAGCTCTGCTGTTTCTTGATGGATTAATGCAATTACTACTGTTTCTTATTCAATCATGCTTGCTTCCGTTCTAAGATATCACTTGTTCTTAAACCGGATGAATGTGATGACCCGTGACACTCATCATATTCTCAACTATGAACGCGTGCCTGACAACCACCTCCGTTCTACCTTAGATTGAGTAGATATCTCTTGGATTCCTTAACCAGAATCTTCGTGGTATAAGCTAGAATTGATGGCGGCATTCAAGAGAATCCGGAAGGTCTAAACCTTGTCTGTGGTATTCTGAGTAGGATTCAATGATTGAATGACTGTGACGAGCTTCGAACTCGCGATTGTGGGGCGTTAGTGACAGACGCAAAAGAATCACTGGATTCTATTCCGACATGATCGAGAACCGACAGCTGGATAGCCGTGCCGTGACAGGGTGCGTTGAACATTTCCACTGAGAGGATGGGAGGTAGCCATTGACAACGGTGAAACCCTACATACAGCTTTCCATGGAAGGAGCCTTGCGTGTTTGAAGAAGAAGACAGTAGGAAAGCAGAGGTTCAGAAGACAGAGCATCTCCAAAGCCTCAACCTATTCTCCATCACTGCAATTCAAGTACTTGTTTTATGTTCTTTTGCTTTTTACAATCAATCCTGATAATCTTTGATATCCTGACTAAGAGTTACAAGATAACCATAGCTTGCTTCAAGCCGACAATCTCCGTGGGATCGACCCTTACTCACATAAGGTATTACTTGGACGACCCAGTGCACTTGCTGGTTAGTTGTGCGGGATTGCAAAGTGTGATTGCAATTTCATGCACCAAGTTTTTGGCGCCGTTGCCGGGGATTGTTCGAGTTTGGACAACTGACGGCTTATCTTGTTGCTTAGATTAGGACCGTTTTGTTTTTGTTGGTTTAGAGTCTTTTATTTGAGTATAATTTCATATTTTAAGTTTGGTGTCAATTGCATGCTTTTGTTTTTCTTTTAATTTTCGAATTTGCAAGTCCTTAGTCCCTTTTTTATCTTTAAAAATTCTAAGTTTGGTGTCTTCTTTGTGTTTTTCTTTAAAATTTCGAAAATTCATGTTTGATTTTCTGAAAAATTTTAAGTTTGGTGTCTCTTTGTTGTTTTTATCTCTCCTCTTTTCAAAAAAATATATATACATATATATCTTGATTACTATTCACATCAATTCTCTTTTCTCCAATATAGACATAAATGGGAATGAACAGTCCAAAAGGACTCTGGGGTCATATGCCAACCCCATTACAGCTGCATATGGGAGTAGCATCTGTATACCTCCCATCAAAGCAAGCAGCTTTGAGCTAAACCCTCAACTCATTATCATGGTGCAGCAAAATTGCCAGTATTCCGGTCTTCCACAGGAAGAACCTACTGAGTTTCTGGCACAGTTCTTACAAATTGCTGACACAGTACGTGATAAAGAGGTGGATCAGGATGTCTACAGATTATTATTGTTTCCATTTGCTGTAAGAGACCAAGCTAAGAAGTGGTTGAATAATCAACCTACAACAAGCATAAAGACATGGAAACAATTATCAGACAAATTCCTGAATCACTTTTACCCTCCAAAAAGGATGACACAGCTAAGGCTGGACATCCAAGGCTTTAAACAAGAGGATAATGAATCCCTCTATAATGCCTGGGAGAGGTATAGAGGTATGCTGAGAAAATGCCCCTCTGAAATGTTTTCAGAGTGGGTACAGTTGGACATCTTTTACTATGGGCTGACAGAAAAAGCTCAAATGTCTCTAGACCACTCAGCTGATGGATCTATACATATGAGGAAGACTATTGAAGAGGCTCAAGAGCTTATAGATACTGTTGCTAGAAATCAACATTTGTACTCTAGCCATGAGTCCTCTTCAAAAGAAGAAGTTGTGGCATTAGCCACTGAGCCTAATCCTCAAGAACAGATGGTTGAGCTTACTCAACAATTACACCTGATGATAAAACAGTTAGCAGAATTTAAAGAGATGCTCCAAGAGACTAAAACTGCTAACAAGAACATGGAATCACAGTTGAATTAGGCAAAACAGCAGCTATCTAAACAGATAACAGAAGAATACCAAGCAGTTCAACTGAGGAGTGGGAAGACACTGAATAACACTGCTCAAAGTAGCAAAAAGTCAGTAAAGGAACAATTGACAGAGGATAGCCAAACCACTATCCAAAATCCCTCTGAGGACAGTAAGAGCCCAGAGAGGAATACTAATGGCGTTCAAACGCCAGAAAGGGAGGGAAAGCTGGCGTTAAACGCCCATTCCCTGCCCAGTTTTGGCGTTCAAACGCCAAAAAAGGGGGAAAAGTTGGCGTTAAACGCCCATTTTCCACCCAATCCTGGCGTTCAAACGCAAAAGGGGAACCAGACACCTGAGAGTGCTGATAGTGACCCCTCTAAAAAGGCTTCTCCAACCACCTCTGTAAGGAATAAACCTGCAGCAACTAAGGTTGAAGAGTATAAAGCCAAGATGCCTTATCCACAGAAACTCCGCCAAGCGGAACAGGATAAGCAGTTTTCCCGCTTTGCAGACTATCTGAGGACTCTTAAAATAAAGATTCCGTTTGCAGAGGCACTTGAGCAAATACCTTCTTATGCTAAATTCATGAAAGAGATCTTAAGCCATAAGAAGGATTGGAGAGAAACTGAAAAAGTGTTTCTCACTAAAGAATGCAGTGCAGTCATTCTGAAAAGCTTACCAGAAAAGCTTCAAGATCCAGGAAGCTTTATGATACCATGCACATTAGAAGGTGCTTGCACCAAGATAGCCCTGTGTGATCTTGGAGCAAGTATCAATCTAATACCTGCATCCACTATCAGAAAGCTTGGGTTGACTGAAGAAGTCAAACCAACCCGGATATGCCTCCAACTTGCTGATGGCTCCATTAAATATCCATCAGGCATAATTGAGGACATGATTGTCAAGGTTGGGCCATTTGCCTTTCAAACTGACTTTGTAGTGCTGGAAATGGAGGAGCACAAGAGTGCAACTCTCATTCTAGGAAGACCTTTCCTAGCAACTGGACGAACTCTCATTGATGTACAAAAAGGGGAAGTAACCCTAAGAGTCAATGAGGATGAGTTCAAGTTGAATGCTGTAAAAGCTATGCAGCATCCAGACATACCAAATGACTGCATGGGCGCTGACATTATTGACTCTTTGGTGGAAGAGATCAATATGACTGAAAGTCTAGAATCAGAGCTTGAGGACATCTTCAGGGATGCTCAGCCTGATCAGGACGAACCAGAGGAAACAAAAGAATTTTTGAAAATTCCTCAGGAGGAGGATAAGCCTCCAAAACCTGAACTCAAACCACTACCACCATCCCTGAAGTATGCATTTCTGGGAGAGGGTGGCACTTTTCCAATGATTATAAGCTCTGCTTTAAATCCACAGGAAGAGGAAGCACTGATTCAAGTGCTGAGGACACACAAGACAGCTCTTGGGTGGTCCATAAGTGATCTTAAGGGCATTAGCCCAGCAAGATGCATGCACAAGATCCTATTGGAGGATAATGCCAAACCAGTGGTCCAACCACAAAGGCGGCTAAATCTAGCCATGAAGGAGGTGGTGCAGAAGGAGGTCACTAAATTACTAGAGGCTGGGATTATTTATCCTATTTCTGATAGCCCCTGGGTGAGCCCTGTCCAAGTTGTCCCCAAGAAGGGAGGCATGACGGTAGTTCATAATGAACTGGTTCCTACAAGAACAGTCACAGGGTGGCGCATGTGTATTGACTACAGAAGGCTCAATACAGCCACCAGAAAGGATCATTTTCCTTTGCCATTCATAGACCAAATGCTAGAAAGACTAGCTGGGCATGATTATTATTGCTTTTTGGTTGGCTATTCAGGCTACAACCAAATTGCAGTAGATCCTCAGGACCAAGAGAAAACAGCATTCACTTGCCCTTCTGGCGTGTTTGCCTACAGGAGGATGCCTTTTGGTCTGTGTAATGCTCCTGCCACCTTTCAGAGATGCATGCTATCCATCTTCTCTGATATGGTAGAGAAATTCCTGGAAGTCTTCATGGATGACTTCTCAGTATATGGAGATTCATTCAGCTCCTGTCTTAACCACCTAGCACTTGTCCTGAAAAGGTGCCAAGAGACTAACCTGGTTTTAAACTGGGAGAAATGTCACTTTATGGTGACTGAAGGAATTGTCCTTGGGCACAAAATTTCAAGCAGTGGAATAGAGGTGGATAAGGAAAAGGTAGAAGTAATTGAAAAATTACCCCCACCTGCCAATATTAAGGCAATCAGAAGCTTTCTGGGGCATGCAGGATTCTACAGAAGGTTTATAAAGGATTTTTCGAAAATTGCAAAACCTCTGAGCAATCTGCTAGCTGCTGACACACCATTTGTATTTGACACACAGTATCTGCAGGCATTTGAGACCCTGAAAGCTAAGCTGGTCACAGCACCAGTCATCTCTGCACCAGACTGGGCATTACCATTCGAATTAATGTGTGATGCCAGTGACCATGCCATTGGTGCAGTGTTGGGACAGAGGCATAACAAGCTTCTGCACGTCATTTATTATGCTAGCCGTGTTCTAAATGACACACAGAAGAACTACACAACCACAGAAAAAGAGTTACTTACAGTGGTCTATGCCATTGACAAATTTAGATCCTATTTAGTAGGATCAAAGGTGATTGTGTACATTGACCATGCTGCTCTTAAGTACTTACTCACAAAGCAGGATTCAAAACCCAGGCTCATAAGGTGGGTATTGCTTCTGCAAGAGTTTGATATAGAGATAAGAGACAGAAAAGGGACAGAGAACCAAGTAGCTGATCATCTGTCCCGACTAGAACCAGTAGCTGGGGCGTCCCTCCCTTCTACTGAGATCTCTGAGACCTTCCCAGATGAGCAACTCTTTGCCATTCAGGAAGCTCCATGGTTTACAGATATTGTAAATTATAAAGCTGTGAGGTTCATACCTCAGGAGTACAGCAGAGTACAAAGAAAGAAATTGATTTCTGATGCCAAGTACTACCTATGGGATGAGCCTTATCTCTTTAAGAGATGTGCAGACGGAATAATCCGCAGATGTGTACCCAGAGAGGAAGCACAAAGAATCCTGTGGCATTGCCATGGATCACAATATGGAGGACACTTTGGAGGTGAGCGAATAGCAACCAAGGTCCTCCAATGCGGATTCTACTGGCCTACTCTCTATAGAGATGCCCGAGAGTTTGTGCGTAACTGTGACAGTTGCCAAAGAGCTGGTAACTTGCCTCATGGTTACGCCATGCCTCAGCAAGGGATCTTAGAGATTGAATTGTTTGATGTATGGGGAATTGACTTCATGGGCCCCTTCCCACCATCATACTCAAACACTTATATTCTAGTGGCAGTAGACTATGTATCTAAATGGGTGGAAGCAATTGCCACACCCAATAATGATACTAAGACCGTGCTGAAATTCCTCCAGAAACACATCTTCAGCAGGTTTGGTGATCCCAGAGTACTGATCAGTGATGGGGGCACTCATTTCTGCAATAAACAACTGTACTCTGCTATGGTTAGATATGGAATTAGCCACAAAGTAGCAACTCCGTATCACCCACAGACAAATGGGCAAGCTGAGGTCTCCAACAGAGAGCTCAAAAGAATCCTGGAATGGACTGTTATTGCCCGTAGAAAGGATTGGGCAAAGAGCTTGGATGATGCTCTGTGGGCATACAGAACAGCATACAAGACTCCTATAGGAAGCTCTCCATACCAACTGGTGTATGGGAAGGCCTGTCATCTGCCCGTGGAACTGGAACATAAAGCCTACTGGGCAACCAGATTCCTAAACATGGATGCTAAGTTAGCTGGTGAAAAAAGATTGCTCCAGCTAAATGAGCTAGAGGAATTCAGACTCAATGCCTTTGAAAATGCAAAAATCTATAAGGAAAAGGCAAAGAAATGGCATGACAAGAAATTGTCATCCAGAGTCTTTGAGCCAGGACAAAAGGTCCTGCTCTTCAACTCTAGGCTCAGATTGTTTCCAAGAAAGCTTAAGTCCCGCTGGAGGGGTCCATATGTGATTACAGGAGTATCACCATATGGATATGTTGAGCTTCAGGATAATGATTCTGACAAGAAGTTCATTGTCAATGGACAGAGGATTAAGCATTATCTTGAAAGCAACTTTGAGCAAGAATGCACAAAACTGAGACTTGAGTGATTATCAGTGAAGGTCCAGCTAAAGACAATAAAGAAGCACTTGCTGGGAGGCAACCCAGTGGTTAGAAGGGTATCTATTCTGTTTAATCGATGTTGATATATATTCTTGAAAGGCATTTATCAAAATTAAAGGAATTCACAGAGTTACAGAAGGATTCAGTGCAAAAAGCAGAGAAAAATAGCTTACTAGCGAAAAAATGCCAGTAAGGGGCATTCTGGGCGTTTAACGCCAGTAATTGTGCCATTTTGGGCGTTAAACGCCAGAATGGGCACCATTCTGGGCGTTTAACGCCAGGTGTGCAGCATCCTGGGTGTTTAGCAAAACACCCAGGAAGAAGGGATTTCTGGCGTTTAACGCCTGCCAGGATACCTGGCTGGGCGTTAAATGCCCAAATAGGCCACCAAGTGGGCGTTAAACGCCAGAATGGATACCATTCTGGGTGTTTAACGCCAGATAGGCACGGGGAGGAGATTTTGTGTCCCACTTTAATTTTTTTTTCAAAATTTCTTGTTTTGATCCATATCTTTCTCCATAAACACATTACAAATTTTCATTATTTACCCCCAATCTCAAAAAATTAGAATCTTCTTCAAATCTATTTCAAATTCTTTCCTAGACTCTTTAAAAAAAAAAAAACTCAATTATCTCCTCAAATTTTTTCCAAATCTTCTCAAATCTCCTTCAAATTTTCGAATAGTTCCCCTCCTCTCCTATTTAAACACATTCGGCCACCCTCATTCCCACACCATTCGAATTTGCTCTCCTTCTCTCTCCCCTCTTTGCCTTCTTTTGCTTGAGGACAAGCAAACCTCTAAGTTTGGTGTGCTTTCCGTGATCACTAGGCCAAGATTTATCAAGATCATGGCTCCTAGAGGAAAACAAACCAATTCAAGAGGCAAGAAAGAGAATAATCCAAAGGATGTTTGGAGTCAAGAGAAGTTCTTAACCAAAGAACATGCAGACCATTACCACAAAATAATGGGTCTGAGGTCAGTGATCCCGGAAGTCAAATTCAATCTGAAAGAAGATGAATATCCGGAGATCCAAGAGCAAATTCGAAATAGAGGATGGGAAGTTCTAACCAACCCTGAGACAAAGGTTGGAAGGAACATGGTTCAGGAATTCTACTCAAATCTGTGGCTGACAGATAAGCAGAGAATGACTGGAACTGCTTTTCATACCTACAGAACCATGGTCAGAGGGAGAATTATTTACTTCCATCTGGACAAAATAAGAGAGGTCTTCAAATTACCTCAACTAAATGATGATCCTAAATCCTTTAATAGGAGGATGGTGAGAGCAGATAAAGGGTTGGATCAAGTTCTAGAGGACATATGCCTCCCTGGAACTAAATGGATAACCAATTCAAAAGGTGTCCCAAACCAACTCAAGAGGGGAGACCTCAAACCAATTGCAAGAGGTTGGCTAGACTTTATTGGGCGTTCCATATTACCCACTAGCAACCGTTCTGAGGTTACCATCAAGAGAGCAGTGATGATTCATTGCATTATGCTTAGAAAAGAAGTGGAGGTTCATCATCTGATTGCTTGTGAGATCTACACAATTGCAAACAAGAATTCCACTGAAGCCAAACTGGCGTACCCAAGCTTGATCTCTTTGCTCTGTAAAGAGGCTGGGGTCAAGATGGGAGTAGATGAATTCATACCCATTGAACATCCAATCACCAAGAAGTCAATGGAAGGACAAATGCAAGATAATTCTATCAAAAAGAGGGCGCAGGAGTTCCTCCCTGAATTTCCTGAAATTGACTACTGGGCCAGCCTAGAAGCATCCATCACCAAGTTGCAAGAAACTATGGAGCAACTTAAGGCAGAACAGCAGAATCAGAACTGCATGCTCTGCAAATTGCTGAAGGAACAAGAGAAGCAGGGGCGTGAACTTCAAGAGATGAAACGCCAAAAGCTCTCCCCTCAAGTTGAGGGAGCATCCACTTCCCAAAATCAAGGTTGTTGAGTCCTAACTCTGTGATAACCTCTATCATTAGGAGCCTATCTAAATTTTTAGTCTTATCTTATATCTATTTCTGAGTTTTGTTCTTAATTCATGATTAAAAAAATTTAAAATTCATGTCTTAAAGCTATGAATGTCCTATGAATCTATCACCTCTCTTAAATGAAAAAATGCATTAATCACAAAAGAACAAGAAGTACAGGATTTCGAATTTATCTCTGAAACTAGTTGAATTAGTTTGATGTGGTGACAATACTTTTTATTTTCTGAATAAATGCTTGAACAGTGCATATGTCTTTTGAATTTGTTGTTTTAAGAATGTTAAAATTGTTGGCTCTTGAAAGAATGATGGAAAAGAGAACTGTTATTGAGGATCTGAAAAATCATAAAAATGATTCTTGAAGCAAGAAAAAGTAATGTATTCAAAAAAAAACGAAAAAAAAGAGAGAAAAAGAAAGAACAAGCAGAAGAAGCCAATATCCCTTTAAACCAAAAGGCAAGGGTAATAAAAAGGATCCAAGGCTTTGAGCATGATGAGCGGATAATTTATACGCTTTTTGGCATTGTTTTTAGTATGTTTTTAGTAGTTTTAGTTGAGTTCTTAGTATATTTTTATTAGTTTTTAGCTAAAATTCACTTTTCTGGACTTTACTATGAGTTTGTGTATTTTTCTGTGATTTCAGGTATTTTCTGGCTGAAATTGAGGGACCTGAGCAAAAATCTGATTCAGAGACTGAAAAGGACTGCAGATGCTGTTTGATTCTGACCTCCCTGCACTCGAAGTGGATTTTCTGGAGCTACAGAAGCCCAACTGGCGCGCTCTCAACGGCGTTGGAAAGTAGACATCCTGGGCTTTCCAGCAATATATGATAGTCCATACTTTGCCCAAGATTTGATGGCCCAAACCGGCGTTCAAAATCACCTCAAGAAATCCCAGCGTTAAACGCTGGAACTGGCACCCAAATGGGAGTTAAACGCCCAAACTGGCACTAAAGCTGGCGTTTAACTCCAAGAAGAGTCTCTACACGAAAATGCTTCAATGCTCAGCCCAAGCACACACCAAGTGGGCCCGGAAGTGGATTTTTATGTCATTTACTCTTCTCTATACACTCTAGGCTACTAGTTTCCTATAAATAGGACCTTTTACTATTGTATTTTCATCTTCTGATCTTTGGAATCTTTTGATCTTTAGATCTTTTGATCACTTTGGGAGGCTGGCCATTCGGCCATGCCTAGACCTTGTCCTTATGTATTTTCAACGGTGGAGTTTCTACACACCATAGATTAAGGTGTGGAGCTCTGCTGTACCTCGAGTATTAATGCAATTACTATTGTTCTTCTATTCAATTCCGCTTGTTCTTGTTCCAAGATATCACTTGTTCTTCAACTTGATGAATGTGATGATCCGTGACACTCATCATCATTCTCACCTATGAACGTGTGACTGACAACCACCTCCGTTCTACCTTAGATTGGGTGAATATCTCTTGGATTCCTGATACACGATGCATGGTTGATCGCCTGACAACCGAGTGCTCGCCTGACAAACGAGCCAGCCATTCCGTGAGATCAGAGTCTTCGTGGTATAGGCAAGAACTGATGGCGGCATTCAAGAGAATCCGGAAGGTCTAACCTTGTCTGTGGTATTCTGAGTAGGATTCAATGATTGAATGACTGTGACGTGCTTCAAACTCCTGAGGGCGGGGCGTTAGTGACAGACGCAAAAGAATCACTGGATTCTATTCCGGCCTGATCGAGAACCGACAGATGGATAGCCGTGCCGTGACAGGGTGCGTTGAACATTTCCACTGAGAGGATGGGAGGTAGCCACTGACAACGGTGAAACCCTTGCATAAGCTTGCCATGGAAAGGAGTAAGAAGGATTGGATGATGACAGTAGGAAAGCAGAGAGACGGAAGGGACCAAGCATCTCCATTCGCTTATCTGAAATTCTCACCAATGGAATACATAAGTATCTCTATCTTTATCTTTATGTTTTATTCATATATCACCCATACCCATTTGAGTCTGCCTGACTAAGATTTACAAGGTGACCATAGCTTGCTTCATACCAACAATCTCCGTGGGATCGACCCTTACTCGCGTAAGGTTTATTACTTGGACGACCCAGTGCACTTGCAGGTTAGTTGTGCGGAGTTGTAGTGATCACAATTTCGCCCACCAAGTTTTTGGTGCCGTTGCCGGGGATTGTTTCGAGTATGGACAACTGACGGTTCATCTTGTTGCTTAGATTAGGTATTTTTCTTCAGAGTTCTTAAGAATGAATTCTAGTGTTTCATGATGATCTGTTGAAGTCTGGCTGGCTGTGAAGCCATGTCTAATCTTATTGGACCGAGGTTTCAACTGATCATCACAAGAGCTTGTTGATTTCCATCAATCTTGCTATTGGAGCAATGATCTGCTAAGGCTTGGCTGGCCATTGGCCATGTCTAGTGTTTTGGACCGGAGCTTTCTTTGAATGCTTGGCTGGCTGTGAAGCCATGTCTAATTTCTGGACCGGAGTCTTAGACTAGCATTGCAATGATCCCTGGAATTCTCATTAAGAATTTTGATACCTTTATTTTCTTCTTCCACTTAATTTTCGAAAAATCCAAAAAAAATTACAAAATCATAAAAACCAAAAATATTTTATGTTTCTTGTTTGAGTCTAGTGTCTAATTTTAAGTTTGGTGTCTTGCATGCATTGTTTATTTGATCTTGTTTCTATTTTCAAGTCAATAGTACAGGGAACTGAAGATTCAGAACATGTAGCAGAGGAATTACACAGAAAAAGCTGGGCGTTCAAAACGCCCAGTGAAGAAGGACAGACTAGCGTTTAAACGCCAGCCAGGGTGCCTGGTTGGGCGTTTAACGCCCAAAAGGGTAGTGCATTGGGCGTTAAACGCCAGAATGTGCACCATTCTGGGCGTTTAACGCCAGGATGGCACAAGAGGGAAGATTCTATTTTCAATGCAAATTTTTTTTCAAGTTTTCAAAGTTTTTCAAAATCAAATCTTTTTCAAATCAAATCTTTTCAATCAAATCTTTTTCAAAATAAATTTCTTTCCTTTTTCAAAGATACTTGCTAACAATTAATGATTTGATTGAACAATTCAAGTATGTTGCCTTTTCTGTTGAGAAAGGTTTAATGTTTGAATCATATCTTTTCTTGTTAGGCAAGTCATTAATTTTTAAAATCAAATCTTTTTAAAATTGTTTTCAAATCATATCTTTTCAATCACATCTTTTTAAAACCATAACTTTTCAATCATATCTTTTTAATCACATCTTTTTCAAAAAATAGTTTTCAATCATATTTTTTTTTCAAAATCTTTTTCAAAAATCACTTGATTTCTTTCCCACTTTTAGTTTTCAAAAATTATCAATCAATTTTTCAAAATGTTTTTAAAATCTTTTTAACTTAATTTTCGAAAAATCTCTTCCCCTCTTCTCGCATCCTTCTATTTATGGAGTACCACTCCTTCTCAATGCACAATTCGAACTCTATCTGATTAAGTTCGAATTCCTCTACTTCTTCCTTCTATTTTTCTTTTCCTCTGACACCTCAAGGAATCTCTATACTGTGACATAGAGGATTCCACATTTTCTTGTTCTTTTCTCTTTCATATGAGCAGGAACAAAGACAAAAGCATTCTTGTTGAAGCTGACCCTGAACCTGAGAGGACCTTGAAGCGAAAGCTAAGAGAAGCTAAGGCACAACTCTCTGTAGAGGACCTAACAGAAATCTTCAAAGAAGAAGAATCCATGGCAGCCGAAAACAACAACAATGCCAACAATGCAAGGAAGGTGCTGGGTGACTTTACTGCACCTACTCCCGACTTCTATGGGAGAAGCATCTCTACCCTGCCATTGGAGCAAACAACTTTGAGCTTAAGCCTCAATTAGTTTCTCTAATGCAACAGAATTGCAAGTTCCATGGACTTCTATTGGAAGATCCTCATCAGTTCTTAGCTGAATTCTTGCAAATCTGTGACACTGTCAAGACTAATGGAGTTGACCCTGAGGTCTACAGACTTATGCTATTCCCTTTTGCTGTAAGAGACAGAGCTAGGACATGGTTGGACTCACAACCTAAAGAAAGCCTGGACTCATGGGAAAAGCTAGTCAATGCCTTCTTGGCAAAGTTCTTTCCACCTCAAAAATTGAGTAAGCTTAGAGTGGAAGTCCAAACCTTCAGACAGAAGGATGGAGAATCCCTCTATGAAGCTTGAGAAAGATACAAATAATTGATCAGAAAGTGTCCATCTGATATGCTTTCTGAATGGAGCATCATAGGTATTTTCTATGATGGTCTCTCTGAACTATCCAAGATGTCTTTGGATAGCTCTGCTGGAGGATCTCTTCATCTGAAGAAGACGCCTACAGAAGCTCAAGAACTAATTAAAATGGTTGCAAATAACCAATTCATGTACACTTCTGAAAGGAATCCTGTGAACAATGGGACAAATCAAAAGAAAGGAGTTCTTGAGATTGATACTCTGAATGCCATTCTGGCTCAGAACAAGATATTGACTCAACAAGTCAATTTGATTTCTCAAAGTCTGTCTGGAATGCAAAATGCACATGGCAGTACTAAGGATGCTTCATCTGAAGAAGAAGCCTATGATCCTGAGAACCCTTCAATGGAAGAGGTGAATTACATGGGAGAACCCTATGGAAACACCTATAATTCTTCATGGAGAAATCACCCAAATTTCTCATGGAAGGATCAACAGAGACCTCAACAAGGTTTCAACAACAATAATGGTGGAAGAAATAGGTTTAGCAATGGCAAGCCTTTTCCATCATCTTCTCAGCAACAGACAGAGAACTCTAAGCAGAACCACTCTGACTTAGCAACCATGGTCTCTGATCTAATCAAAACCACTCAAAGTTTCATGACTGAAACAAGGTCCTCCATTAGGAATTTGGAGGCACAAGTGGGACAGCTGAGTAAGAAAGTTACTGAACTCCCTCCTAGTACTCTTCCAAGCAATACAGAAGAAAATCCAAAAGGAGAGTGCAAGGCCATCAACATGGCCGAATTTGGAGAGGAAGGAGAGGAAGTGAATGCCACTGAGGAAGACCTCAATGGGCGTGCACTGACCTCCACTGAGTTCCCCAATGAGGAACCATGGGAATCTGAGGCTCAAAATGAGACCATAGAGATTCCATTGGACTTGCTTCTGCCTTTCATGAGCTCTGATGAGTATTCTTCCTCTGAAGAGGATGAGTATGTCACTGAAGAGCAAGTTGCTAAATACCTTGGAGCAATCATGAAGCTAAATGACAAGTTATTTGGAAATGAGACTTGGGAGAACAAACCTCCTTTGCTCACCAAAGAACTGGATGACTTGTCTAGGCAGAAATTACCTCAAAAGAGACAAGATCCTGGGAAGTTCTCAATACCTTGTACCATAGGCACCATGACCTTCAAGAAGGCTCTGTGTGACTTAGGGTCAAGTGTAAACCTCATGCCTCTCTCTGTAATGGAGAAGCTAGGGATCTCTGAGGTACAAGCTGCAAGAATCTCACTAGAGATGGCAGACAATTCAAAGAAACAAGCTTATGGACTTGTAGAGGATGTTTTGGTAAAGATTGAAGACCATTACATCCCTACTGATTTCATAGTCCTAGAGACTGGGAAGTGCATGGATGAATCTATCATCCTTGGCAGACCCTTCCTAGCCACAGCAAAGGCTGTGATTGATGTTGATAGAGGTGAACTGATCATTCAAGTGAATGAAGAATCCTTTGTGTTTAAGGCTCAAGGATATCCCTCTGTCACCATGGAGAGGAAGCATGAAGAGCTTCTCTCAAATCAGAGTCAAACAGAGCCCCCACAGTCAAACTCTAAGTTTGGTGTTGGGAGGCCACAACCAAACTCTAAGTTTGGTGTTGAACCCCCACATTCAAACTCTAAGTTTGGTGTTGGGAGGTTCCAACATTGCTCTGAGAAAATGTGAGGCTCCATGAGAGCCCTTTGTCAAGCTACTGACATTAAAGAAGCGCTTGTTGGGAGGCAACTTAATGTTATATTTTATCTATTTTCCTTTGTTATTTTATGTTTTCTGTAGGTTGATGATCATGAGAAGTCACAAAATCAATTGAAAAAGCAAAAACAGAATGAAAAATAGGAAGAAAAATAGCACACCCTGGAGGAAGAACCTACTGGCGTTTAAACGCCAGTAAGGCTAGCAGATGGGCGTTTAACGCCCAGTCTGGCACCATTCTGGGCGTTTAACGCCAGAAAGGGGCACCAGACTGGCGTTAAACGCCAGGAAAGGGCAAGAACCTGGCGTTAAACGCCCGAAATGGGCACCAGCCCGGCGTTTAACGCCAGAATTGGCGTAAAGTGCATTTTTGCACACCATTTGGTGCAGGGATGACTTTTCCTTGACACCTCAGGATCTGTGGACCCCACAGGATCCCCACCAACCCCACCACCCATAATGGCCGAACCCTACCCCTCCACTCAACCCTATATAAACCCATCTTCACTCCTTCATTTTCACACACCCTAAACACTACTTCTTCCCCTTTTGGCCGAACCACAAAGCCATCTCCCTCTCCTCCATTTCTTCTTCTTCTACTCTCTTCTTTCTTCTTTTTCTCGAGGACGAGCAAACCTTTTAAGTTTGGTGTGGTAAAAGCATTGCTTTTTGTTTTTCCATAACCATTTATGGCATCCAAGGCCGGAGAAACCTCTAGAAAGAGGAAAGGGAAGGCAAAAGCTTTCACCTCCGAGTCATGGGAGATGGAGAGATTCATCTCAAGGGTGCATCAAGACCACTTCTATGAAGTTGTGGCCATGAAGAAGGGTCAACTTTGATCAAAGGTTGGACCAAGTCCTCACAGACATTTGTGAAGAGGGCGCTCAATGGAAGAGAGATTCAAGAGGAAAGCCGGTTCAACTGAGAAGGCATGACCTCAAGCCCATCACTAAGAAAAGGATGGAGCAAACAAGAGATCCCACTCATCATGAAATCCCTAAGATACCTCAAGGGATGCACTTTCCTCCACAAGACTATTGGGAGCAACTGAACACCTCCCTAGGAGAATTGAGTTCCAACATGGGACAACTAAGGGTGGAGCACCAAGAACATTCCATCCTCCTCTATGAAATTAGAGAAGACCAAAGAATCATGAGAGAGGAGCAACAAAGACAAGGAAGAGACATTGAGGAGCTCAAGCACTCCATAAGACCTTCAAGAGGAAGAACAAGCCGCCATCACTGAGGTGGACCCGTTCTTTAATCTCCTTGTTCTTTATTGTCTTGTTTTTCGAAATTTTCATGCTTATGTTGTCTATGTTTGTGTCTTATGATCATTAGTGTCTTAGTGTCTATGCCTTAAAGCCATGAATGTCCTATGAATCCATCACCTTTCTTAAATGAAAACTGTTTTTAATCACAAAAGAACAAGAAGTACAGGATTTCGAATTCATCTTTAAAACTAGCTTAATTAGTTTGATGTGGTAACAATACTTTTTGTTTTCTGAATGTATGCTTGAACAGTGCATATGTCTTTTGAATTTGTTGTTCATGAATGTTAAAATTGTTGGCTCTTGAAAGAATGATGAAAAAGGAGACATGTTACTGAGGATCTGAAAAATCATAAAAATGATTCTTGAAGCAAGAAAAAGCAGTGAATACAAAATAAAAAAAAGAGAAAGAGAAAGAAAGAAAGAGAAAAAGAAGGAAAAAGAAAGAAATGAAGTTGTGATCCAAGGCAAAAAGAGTGTGCTTAAGAACCCTGGATACCTCTAATTGGGGACTTTAGCAAAGCTAAGTCACAATCTGAAAAGGTTCACCCAATTATGTGTCTGTGGCATGTATGTATCCGGTGGTAATACTGGAAGACAGAGTGCTTTGGGCCACGGCCAAGACTCAATAAGTAGCTGTGTTCAAGAATCATCATACTTAACTAGGAGAATCAATAACACTATCTGGATTCTGAGTTCCTAAAGAAGCCAATCATTCTGAATTTCAAAGGATAAAGTGAGATGCCAAAACTGTTCGGAGGCAAAAAGCTACTAGTCCCGCTCATCTAATTTGGAGCCAAGTTTCATTGATAATTTGGAGTCTATAGTATATTCTCTTCTTTTTATCTTATTTGATTTTCAGTTGCTTGAGGACAAGCAACAATTTAAGTTTGGTGTTGTGATGAGCGGATAATTTATACGCTTTTTGGCATTATTTTTAGTATGTTTTTAGTAGTTTTAGTTGAGTTCTTAGTATATTTTTATTAGTTTTTAGCTAAAATTCACTTTTCTGGACTTTACTATGAGTTTGTGTGTTTTTCTGTGATTTCAGGTATTTTCTGGCAGAAATTGAGGGACCTGAGCAAAAATCTGATTCAGAGACTGAAAAGGACTGCAGATGCTGTTGGATTCTGACCTCCCTGCACTCGAAGTGAATTTTCTGGAGCTACAGAAGCCCAATTGGCGCGCTCTTAACGGCGTTGGAAAGTAGACATCCTGGGCTTTCCAGCAATATATGATAGTCCATACTTTGCCCAAGATTTGATGGCCCAAACCAGCGTTCAAAGTCACCTTCAGAATTCCCAGCGTTAAACGCCGGAACTGGCACCAAAGTGGGAGTTAAACGCCCAAACTGGCACAAAAGCTGGCGTTTAACTCCAAGAAGAGTCTCTACACGAAAATGCTTCAATGCTCAGCCCAAGCACACACCAAGTGGACCCGGAAGTGGATTTTTATATCATTTACTCATCTCTGTACACCCTAGGCTACTAGTTTCCT
Organism: Arachis hypogaea; assembly: GCF_003086295.3. Lineage (NCBI taxonomy): Eukaryota > Viridiplantae > Streptophyta > Magnoliopsida > Fabales > Fabaceae > Arachis > Arachis hypogaea. The sequence continues at coordinate 36,403,900 of NC_092042.1, read as the reverse complement.
ATAAATAGGACCTTTTACTATTGTATTTTCATCTTCTGATCTTTGGAATCTTTTGATCTTTAGATCTTTTGATCACTTTGGGAGGCTGGCCATTCGGCCATGCCTAGACCTTGTCCTTATGTATTTTCAACGGTGGAGTTTCTACACACCATAGATTAAGGTGTAGAGCTCTGCTGTACCTCGAGTATTAATGGAATTACTATTGTTCTTCTATTCAATTCCGCTTGTTCTTGTTCCAAGATATCACTTGTTCTTCAACTTGATGAATGTGATGATCCGTGACACTCATCATCATTCTCACCTATGAAGGTGTGACTGACAACCACCTCCGTTCTACCTTAGATTGGGTGAATATCTCTTGGATTCCTGATACACGATGCATGGTTGATCGCCTGACAACCGAGTGCTCGCCTGACAAACGAGCCAGCCATTCCGTGAGATCAGAGTCTTCGTGGTATAGGCAAGAACTGATGGCAGCATTCAAGAGAATCCGGAAGGTCTAACCTTGTCTGTGGTATTCTGAGTAGGATTCAATGATTGAATGACTGTGACGTGCTTCAAACTCCTGAGGGCGGGGCATTAATGACAGACACAAAAGAATCACTGGATTCTATTCCGGCCTGATCGAGAACCGACAGATGGATAGCCGTGCCGTGACAGGGTGCGTTGAACATTTCCACTGAGAGGATGGGAGGTAGCCACTGACAACGGTGAAACCCTTGCATAAGCTTGCCATGGAAAGGAGTAAGAAGGATTGGATGATGACAGTAGGAAAGCAGAGAGATGGAAGGGACCAAGCATCTCCATTCGCTTATCTGAAATTCTCACCAATGGAATACATAAGTATCTCTATCTTTATCTTTATGTTTTATTCATATATCACCCATACCCATTTGAGTCTGCCTGACTAAGATTTACAAGGTGACCATAGCTTGCTTCATACCAACAATCTCCGTGGGATCGACCCTTACTCGCGTAAGGTTTATTACTTGGATGACCCAGTGCACTTGCTGGTTAGTTGTGCGGAGTTGTAGTGATCACAATTTCGCCCACCAGAGCATCAGTGGATAGGAGGGCCTACAGGAATAACATCCTGGCCTAAGCGGCTAAACCAAGCTGTCCCTAACCATGTGCTTGTGGCGTGAAGGTGTCAAGTGAAAACTTGAGACTGAGCGGTTAAAGTCGTGATCCAAGGTAAAAAGAGTGTGCTTAAGAACCCTGGACACCTCTAATTGGGGACTCTAGCAAGGCTGAGTCACAATCTGAAAAGGTTCACCCAATTATGTGTCTGTGGCATGTATGTATCCGGTGGTAATACTGGAAGACAGAGTGCTTTGGGCCACGGCCAAGACTCATAAAGTAGCTGTGCTCAAGAATCATCATACCTAACTAGGAGAATCAATAACACTATCTGAATTCTGAGTTCCTATGGATGCCAATCATTCTGAACCTCATAGGATAAAGCGAGGTGCCAAAACTGTTCGGAAGCAAAAAGCTACTAGTCCCGCTCATCTAATTGGAACTATGTTTCTTTGATATTTTGGAGCCTATAGTATATTCTCTTCCTTTTATTCTATTTTGATTTTCAGTTGCTTGGGGACAAGCAACAATTTAAGTTTGGTGTTGTGATGAGCGGATAATTTATACGCTTTTTGGCATTATTTTTAGTATGTTTTTAGTATGATTTACTTAGTTTCTAGTATATTTTTATTATTTTTTAGTTAAAATTCACTTTTCTGGACTTTACTATGAGTTTGTGTGTTTTTCTGTGATTTCAGGTATTTTCTGGCTGAAATTGAGGGATCTGAGCAAAAATCTGATTTAGAGGCTGAAAAGGACTGCAGATGCTGTTGGATTCTGACCTCCCTGCACTCGAAGTGGATTTTCTGGAGCTACAGAAGCCCAATTGGTGCGCTATCAACGGCGTTGGAAAGTAGACATCCTGGGCTTTCCAGCAATGTATAATAGTAGATACTTTGCCCGAGATTTGATGGCCCAAACCGGCGTTGTAAATCAGCTTCAGAATTCCCAGCGTTTAACGCTGGAACTGGCATAAAAATTGGAGTTAAACGCCCAAACTGGCATAAAAGCTGGCGTTTAACTCCAGGAAGAGTCTCTACACGAAAATGCTTCAATGCTCAGCCCAAGCACACACCAAGTGGGCCCGGAAGTGGATTTTTCTGTCATTTACTCATTTCTGTAAACCCTAGATCACTAGTACACTATTAATAGGATCTTTTGACATTGTATCTGTACCTCATGACACTTTACACGTTTCTCATTGTATCTTCTACAGCATGAGTCTCTAAACCCCATGGTTGGGGGTGAGGAGCTCTGCTGTGTCTTGATGGATTAATGCAATTACTACTGTTTCTTATTCAATCATGCTTGCTTCCGTTCTAAGATAACACTTGTTCTTAAACCGGATGAATGTGATGACCCGTGACACTCATCATATTCTCAACTATGAACGCGTGCCTGACAACCACATCCGTTCTACCTTAGATTGAGTAGATATCTCTTGGATTCCTTAACCAGAATCTTCGTGGTATAAGCTAGAATTGATGGCGGCATTCAAGAGAATCCGGAAGGTCTAAACCTTGTCTGTGGTATTCTGAGTAGGATTCAATGATTGAATGACTGTGACGAGCTTCGAACTCGCGATTGTGGGGCGTTAGTGACAGACGCAAAAGAATCACTGGATTCTATTCCGACATGATCGAGAACCGACAGCTGGATAGCCGTGTCGTGACAGGGTGCGTTGAACATTTCTACTGAGAGGATGGGAGGTAGCCATTGACAACGGTGAAACCCTACATACAGCTTGCCATGGAAGGAGCCTTGCGTGTTTGAAGAAGAAGACAGTAGGAAATCATAGGTTCAGAAGACAGAGCATCTCCAAAGCCTCAACCTATTCTCCATCACTGCAATTCAAGTACCTGTTTTATGTTCTTTTGCTTTTTACAATCAATCCTGATAATCTTTGATATCCTGACTAAGAGTTACAAGATAACCATAGCTTGCTTCAAGCCGACAATCTCCGTGGGATCGACCCTTACTCACGTAAGGTATTACTTGGACGACCCAGTGCACTTGCTGGTTTGTTGTGCGGGATTGCAAAGTGTGATTGCAATTTCGTGCACCAAAGTCCAAACCCTCAGACAGAAGGAAGGAGAATCCCTCTATGAAGCTTGGAAAAGATACAAATCATTAATCAGAAAGTGTCCCTCTGACATGCTTTCTGAATGGAGCATCATAGGTATCTTCTATGATGGTCTGTCTGAACTGTCCAAGATGTCATTGGATAGTTCTGTTGGAGGCTCTCTTCATCTGAAGAAGACGCCTACAGAAGCTCAAAAACTAATTGAAATGGTTACAAATAACCAATTCATGTATACTTCTGAAAGGAATCCTGTGAACAATGGGACGAATCAGAAGAAAGGAGTTCTTGAGATTGATACTCTGAATGCCATACTGGCTCAGAACAAGATATTGACCCAGCAAGTCAATATGATTTCTCAAAGTCTGTCTGGAATGCAAGCTGCACCAGGCAGTACTAAGGACGCTTCATCTGAAGAAGAAGCTTATGATCCTGAGAACCCTTCAATGGAAGAGGTGAATTACATGGGAGAACCCTATGGAAACACCTATAATCCTTCATGGAGAAATCATCCAAATCTCTCATGGAATGATCAACAAAGACCTCAACAAGGTTTCAATAACAATAATGGTGCAAGAAACAGGTTTAGCAATGGCAAGCCTTTTCCATCATCTTCTCAGCAACAGACAGAGAATTCTAAGCAGAACCACTCTGACTTAGAAACCATGGTCTCTGATCTAATCAAAACCACTCAACGTTTCATGACTGAAACAAGATCCTCCATTAGAAATTTGGAGGCACAAGTGGGTCAGCTGAGCAAGAAAATTACTGAACTCCCTCCTAGTACTCTTCCAAGCAATACAGAAGAAAATCCAAAAGGAGAGTGCAAGGCCATCAACATGGCCGAATTTGGAGAGGAGAGAGAGGCAGTGAACGCCACTGAGGAAGACCTAAATGGACGTCCACTGGCCTCCAATGAGTTCCCTAATGAGGAACCATGGGAATCTGAGGCTCCCACTGAGACCATAGAGATTCCATTGAATTTACTTCTGCCATTCATGAGCTCTGATGAGTAGTCTTCCTCTGAAGAGGATGAGTATGTCACTGAAGAGCAAGTTACTAAATACCTTGGAGCAATCATGAAGCTAAATGATAGGTTATTTGGTAATGAGACTTGGGAGGATGAACCCCCTTTGCTCACCAAAGAATTAGATGACTTGTCTAGGCAAAAACTACCTCAAAAGAGACAAGATCCTGGGAAGTTCTCTATACCTTGTGCCATAGGCACCATGACCTTCAAGAAGGCCTTGTGTGACCTAGGGTCAAGTGTAAACCTCATGCCTCTCTCTGTAATGGAGAAGCTAGGGATCTTTGAGGTGCAAGCTTCAAAAATCTCACTAGAGATGGCCGACAATTCAAGAAAACAAGCTTATGGACTTGTAGAGGATGTTCTGGTAAAAGTTGAAGACCATTACATCCCTGCTGATTTCATAGTCCTAGAGACTGGGAAGTGCATGGATGAATCCATCATCCTTGGCAGACCCTTCCTAGCCACAGCAAAGGCTGTGATTGATGTGGACAGAGGAGAATTGATCATTCAAGTAAATGAAGAATCCTTTGTGTTTAAGGCTCAAGCATATCCCTCTATCACCATGGAGAGGAAGCATGATGAGCTTCTCTCAAAACAGAGTCAAACAGAGCCCCCAAGTCAAACTCTAAGTTTGGTGTTGGGAGGCCACAACCAACTTCTAAGTTTGGTGTTGAACCCCCACATTCAAACTCTAAGTTTGGTGTTGGGAGGTTCCAACATTGCTCTGAGTATCTGTGAGGCTCCATGAGAGCCCACTATCAAGCTAATGATATTAAAGAAGCGCTTGTTGGAAGCCAATCATTCTGAATTTCAAAGGATAGAGTGAGATGCCAAAACTATTCAGAGGCAAAAAGCTAAAGCCCCGCTCATCTAATTAATACTGATCTTCATAGATATTTTTGGAGTTCATTGCATATTCTCTTCTTTTTTTATCTTATTTGATTTTCAGTTGCTTGAGGACAAGCAACAATTTAAGTTTGGTGTTGTGATGAGCGGATAATTTGTACGCTTTTTGGCATTGTTTTTAGTATGTTTTTAGTATGTTTTAGTAAGTTTTTAATATATTTTTATTAGTTTTTAGTTAAAATTCACTTTTCTAGATTTTACTATGAGTTTGTGTGTTTTTCTGTGATTTCAGGTATTTTCTGGCTGAAATTGAGGGACTTGAGCAAAAATCTGATTCAAAGACTAAAAAGGACTGCAGATGCTGTTGGATTTTAACCTCCCTGCACTCGAAATATATTTTCTGGAGCTACAGAAGCCCAATTGACTCGCTCTTAACGGCATTGGAGAGTAGACATCCTGGGCTTTCCAGCAATATATAATAGTCCATACTTTGCCCGATATTTGATGGCCCAAACCGGCATTCCAAATCAGCTCAAAACTGCCCGGCGTTAAACGGCGGAACTGGCACAAGAATGGGAGTTAAACGCCCAAACTGGCACAAAAGCTGGCGTTTAACTCCAAGAGAAGTCTCTACACGAAAATGCTCAGCCCAAGCACACACCAAGTGGGCCTGGAAGTGGATTTTTATGTCATTTATTCATCTCTGTAAACCCTAGGCTACTAGTTCTCTATAAATAAGACCTTTTGCTATTGTATTTTCATCTTGGTAGCTATCTTTATTCTTATGCTATCTTAGATCATTGGGAGGCTGGCCTCATGATGAGCGGATAATTTGTATACTTTTTGGCATTATTTTTATTATGTTTTTAGTATGATTTAGTTAGCTTTTAGTATATTTTTATTAGTTTTTAGTTAAAATTCACTTTTCTGGACTTTACTATGAGTTTGTGTGTTTTTCTGTGATTTCAGGTATTTTCTGGCTGAAATTGAGGGACCTGAGCAAAAATCTGATTCAGAGACTAAAAAGGACTGCAGATGCTGTTGGATTCTGACCTCCCTGCACTCGAAGTGGATTTTCTGGAGCTACAGAAGCCCAATTGGCGCGCTCTCAACGGCGTTGGAAAGTAGACATCCTGGGCTTTCCAGCAATATATGATAGTCTATACTTTGCCCAAGATTTGATGGCCCAAACCGGCGTTCAAAGTCACCCTCAGAAATCCCAGCGTTAAACGCTGGAACTGGCACCCAAATGGGAGTTAAACGCCCAAACTGGCATAAAAGCTGGCGTTTAACTCCAAGAAGAGTCTCTGCACGAAAAATGCTTCATTGCTCAGCCCAAGCACACACCAAGTGGGCCCGGAAGTGGATTTTTATGTCATTTACTCATTTCTGTAAACCTTAGGCTACTAGTTTTCTATAAGTAGGACCTTTTACTATTGTATTTTCATCTTTGGACATTTAGTTCTTAGATCATGATAGGGGGTCTTTCGATCTCTGAATCTTTTGATCATGTTTTTATGATTGAACCCTCTTCGGGAGGCTGGCCTCACGGCCATGCCTAGACCTTATGCTTATGTATTTTCAACGGTGGAGTTTCTACACACCATAGATTAAGGTGTGGAGCTCTGCTGTACCTCGAGTATTAATGCAATTACTATTGTTCTTCCATTCAATTCTGCTTGTTCTTGTTCTAAGATATCACTTGTTCTTCAACTTGATGAATGTGATGATCCGTGACACTCATCATCATTCTCACCCATGAACAAGGTGACTGACAACCACTCTTGTTCTACAAAGCAACCAAGGCTCCAGTGAATATCTCTTGGATTCTTTAACCGGAATCTTCGTGGTATAGGCGAGAACTGATGGCGGCATTCAAGAGAATCCGGAAGGTCTAACCTTGTCTGTGGTATTCTGAGTATGATTCAATGACTGAATGACTGTGACGTGCTTCAAACTCCTGAGGGCGGGGCGTTAGTGACAGACGCAAAAGAATCACTGGATTCTATTCCGGCCTGATTGAGAACTGACAGATGAATTCCGCTATGCTGTGACAGAGCATATGCAATCGCTTTCACTGAGAGGATGGGAGGTAGCCACTGACAACGGTGAAACCCTTGCTTAAGCTTGCCATGGAAAGGAGTAAGAAGGATTGGATGAAGACAGTAGGAAAGCAGAGAGACGGAAGGGAAGGCATCTTCATGCGCTTATCTGAAGTTCCTACCAATGAATTACATAAGTATCTCTATCTTTATCTTTATGTTATTTTCGTTCATCACCATATACATTTGAGTTTGCCTGACTAAGATTTACAAGATGACCATAGCTTGCTTCAATACTAACAATCTCCGTGGGATCGACCCTTACTCGCGTAAGGTTTATTACTTGGACGACCCAGTGCACTTGCTGGTTAGTTGTGCGAAGTTGTGTAATGCCATGGTGTCGCACTGCCAAGTTTTTGGCGCCGATGACCGGGGATTATGAGAGTTGTGAAAAAGTATTGTTCACAATTTCGCGCACCAATTTTTGGCGCCGTTGCCGGGGATTGTTCAAGTTTTGAGCAAGCTTTTGGTAACATCAGCGCCAAGATCCGGCAACAACACCAAGTTTTTGGTGTTATTGCCAGGGATTTTTCAGTTTGGACAACTGACGGTTTATCTTGTTGCTTAGATTAGGTATTTATTTTTTTCGAAATTCTTGAAGATGAGTTCTAGAGTTTCATGATGATTTGTTGAAATCTGGCTGGCTGAGAAGCCATGTCTAATCTCATTGGACCGAGGTTTCAACTTATCACCACAAGAGCTTGTTGATTTCTTATCAATCTTGCTTTTGGAGCAGTGATCTGCTAAGGCTTGGCTGACCTTTGGTCATGTCTAGTGTCTTGGACCGAAGCTTTCTTTGAGAGCTTGGCTGGCTGTGAAGCCATGTCTAATTCCTGGACCGGAGTCTTAGACTAGCATTGCATTGATTCCTGGAATTCTCATTAAGAATTTTGATATCTTTTTCCACTTAATTTTCGAAAAATACAAAAAAAAATTTACAAAATCATAAAATCCAAAAATATTTATTGTTAAGTTTGGTGTCAATTGCATGTTTCTGTTCTTATTGCATTCATTCATGTGTCTTAAGGATCTTCAAGTAATTCTTGATGATTTTCATGCTCTAATCTTTGAATTCTATTGACTTGAGTGTCTTGTGTGTCTCATATGCATTTTCATTTTCATTAGTGTCAGTAGTATACAAACTGCTAAGTTTGGTGTCTTGCATGCATTGTTATTTGATTCTTGTTGCATTTTGATTTTTCCTTATTATTAAAAATCCAAAAATATTTTTAATTTGTGTCTTTTCAAGTCAATAATACAAAGAATTGAAGATTCAGAACATACAGCAGAGGAATTGCACAGAAAAAGCTGGGCGTTCAAAACGCCAGCCAGGGTACCTGGTTGGGCGTTTAACGCCCAAAAGGGTAGCATTTTGGGCGTTAAACGCCAGAATGTGCACCATTCTGGGCGTTTAACGCCAGGATGGCTAGAAGGGAAGATTTTGTTTTCAAATCAAATTTTTTTTAAGTTTTCAAAATCTTTTCAAAACCAAATCTTTTTCAAATCAATTTTTCAATCAAATCTTTTTCAAAATCAATCTCTTTCCATCTTCAAAGATACTTACTATCAATTAATGATTTGATTCAACATTTCAAGTATGTTGCCTTTTCTGTTGAGAAAGGTTTAATGTATGAATCATATCTTTTCTTGTTAGTCAAGTTTTTAATTTTCAAAATCAAATCTTTTTAAAATGTTTTTCAAATCATATCTTCTCAATCACATTTTTTTAAAAATCAATCATATCTTCTTAACCATATCTTTTTTTTCAAAATAGTTTTCAATCAAATCTTTTTTATTTCTAATTTCAAAATCTTTTTCAAAAATCACTTGATTTCTTTTCCATTTTCATTTTCGAAAATTAAGTAATGTTTTTCAAAAATGTTTTCAAAATTTTTCACTTAATTTTCGAAAATCACTTCCCTCCTTCTCACATCCTTCTATTTATGGACTAACACTATCCCTTAATGCAAAATTCGAACTCCATCTCCTTTGTTAAGTTCGAATTTTCTACTTCTGTCTTCTACTCTTCTTTTCCTCTGACACCTCAAGGAATCTCTATACTGTGACATAGAGGATTCCACATTTTCTTGTTCTTTTCTCTTTCATATGAGCAGGAACAAAGACAAAAGCATTCTTGTTGAAGCTGACCCTGAACCTGAGAGGACCTTGAAGCGAAAGCTAAGAGAAGCTAAGGCACAACTCTCTGTAGAGGACCTAACAGAAATCTTCAAAGAAGAAGAATCCATGGCAGCCGAAAACAACAACAATGCCAACAATGCAAGGAAGGTGCTGGGTGACTTTACTGCACCTACTCCCGACTTCTAAGGGAGAAGCATCTCTATCCCTGCCATTAGAGCAAACAACTTTGAGCTTAAGCCTCAACTAGTTTCTCTAATGCAACAGAATTGCAAGTTCCATGGACTTCCACTGGAAGATCCTCATCAGTTTTTAGCTGAGTTCTTGCAAATCTGTGACACTGTCAAGACTAATGGGGTTGACCCTGAGGTCTACAGACTAATGCTATTCCCTTTTGCTGTAAGAGACAGAGCTAGAACATGGTTGGACTCTCAACCTAAAGAAAGCCTGGACTCTTGGGAAAAGCTAGTCAATGCCTTCTTGGCAAAGATCTTTCCACCTCAAAAATTGAGTAAGCTTAGAGTGGAAGCCCAAACCTTCAGACAGAAGGAAGGAGAATCCCTCTACGAAGCTTGGGAAAGATACAAACAATTAATCAGAAAGTGTCCCTCTGATATGCTTTCTGAATGGAGCATCATAGGTATTTTCTATGATGGTCTCTCTGAACTGTCCAAGATGTCTTTGGATAGCTCTTCTGGAGGATCTCTTCATCTGAAGAAGACGCCTACTGAAGCTCAAGAACTAATTGAAATGGTTGCAAATAACCAATTCATGTACACTTCTGAAAGAAATCCTGTGAACAATGGGACTAGTCAGAAGAAAGGAGTTCTTGAGATTGATACTCTGAATGCCATATTGGCTCAGAATAAAATATTGACTCAACAAGTCAATTTGATTTCTCAAAGTCTGTCTGGAATGCAAAATGCACCAAGCAGTGCTGAGGAAGCTTTATCTGAGGAAGAAGCTTATGATCCTGAGAACCCTTCAATGGAAGAGGTGAATTACATGGGAGAACCCTATGGAAACACCTATAATCCTTCATGGAGGAATCATCCAAATCTTTCATGGAAGGATCAACAGAGACCTCAACAAGGTTTCAATAATAATAATGGTGGAAGAAACAGGTTTAGCAATAGCAAGCCTTTTCCATCATCTTCTCAGCCACAGACAGAGAGTTCTAAGCAGAATAACTCTGACTTAGCAACCATGGTCTCTGATCTAATCAAAACCACTCAAAGTTTCATGACTGAAACAAGGTCCTCCATTAGAAATTTGGAAGGACTAGTGGGTCAGCTGAGCAAGAAAATTACTGAACTCCCACCTAGTACTCTCCCAAGCAATACTGAAGAAAATCCAAAAGGAGAGTGCAAGGCCATCAACATGGCCGAATTCTGGGAGGAAGAAGAGGCAGTGAACGCCACTGAGGAAGACCTCACTGGACGTCCACTGGCCTCCAATGAGTTCCCCAATGAGGAACCATGGGAATCTGAGGCTCAAAATGAGACCATAGAGATTCCATTAGACTTACTTCTGCCATTCATGAGCTCTGATGAGTATTCTTCCTCTGAAGAGGATGAGTATGTCACTGAAGAGCAAGTTGCTAAATACCTTGGAGCAATCATGAAGCTAAATGACAAGTTATTTGGAAATGAGACTTGGGAGGATGAACCCCCTTTGTTCACCAAAGAACTGGATGACTTGTCTAGGCAGAAACTGCCTCAAAAGAGGCAGGATCCTGGGAAGTTTTCTATACCTTGTACCATAGGCACCATGACATTCAAGAAGGCCTTGTGTGACTTAGGGTCAAGTGTGAACCTCATGCCCCTCTCTGTAATGGAGAAATTAGGGATCTTTGAGGTGCAAGCTGCAAAAATCTCACTAGAGATGGCAGACAACTCAAGAAAACAAGCCTATGGACTTGTAGAGGATGTTCTGGTCAAAGTTGAAGACCATTACATCCCTACTGATTTCATAGTCCTAGAGACTGGGAAGTGCATGGATGAATCCATCATCCTTGGCAGACCCTTCCTAGCCACAGCAAAGGCTGTGATTGATGTTGATAGAGGAGAGTTGATCATTCAAGTGAATGAAGAATCCTTGGTGTTTAAGGCCCAAGGATATCCCTCTGTCATCATGGAGAAGAAGCATGAAGAGCTTCTCTCAAAGCAGAGCCAAACAGAGCCCCCACAGTCAAACTCTAAGTTTGGTGTTGGGAGGCCACAACCAAACTCTAAGTTTGGTGTTGAACCCCCACATTCAAACTCTAAGTTTGGTGTTGGGAGGTTCCAACATAGCTCTGAGCATTTCTGAGGCTCCATGAGAGTCCTCTGTCAAGCTAATGACATTAAAGAAGCGCTTGTTGGGAGGCAACCCAATGTTTTATAATTAACTATTTTCTTTTGTTATTTTATCTTTTTTGTAGGTTGATGATCATAAGAAGTCACAAAAACAATGAAAAAAGCAAAAACAGAATGAAAAACAGGAAGAAAAACAGCACACCCTGGAGGAAGATGCTGCTGGCGTTCAAACGCCAGTAAGCCTAGCAGTTGGGCGTTTAACGCCCAGTCTGGCACCATTCTGGGCGTTTAACGCCAGAAAGGGGCACCAGACTGGCGTTAAACGCCAGAAAAGGGCAAGACCCTGGCGTTAAACACCAGAAATGGGCACCAGCCCGGCGTTTAACACCAGAATTGGCTCAAAACGTGAATTTTGATGCCATTTGGTGCAGGGATGACTTTTCCTTGACACCACAGGATCTGTGGACCCCACAGGATCCCCACCTACCCCACCACCACTCTCTCTCTTCTTCCCCCATTCACCAATCACCTCAACACCTCTTCCCCAAAAACCCTTCACCTATCAAATCCCATCTTTCTCTTCACCACTCACATCCATCCTTCATAAAACCCCACCAACCTCACCCTTCAAATTCAAATCACTTTCCCTCCCAAACCCACCCATCATGGCCGAACCCTTACCCCCCTCTCTCCTATATATACCCTTCTTCACCCATTCATTTTCACACAACCTAAACACCACTTCTCCCCCTCTTTGGCCGAACACACCACCATCTCCCTCTTCCTCATTTCTTCTTCTTCTACTCTCTTCTTTCTTCTTTTGCTCGAGGACGAGCAAACATTTTAAGTTTGGTGTGGTAAAAGCGTTGCTTTTTCGTTTTTCCATAACCATTATGGCATCCAAGGCCGGAGAAACCTCTAAAAAGAGGAAAGGGAAGGCAAAAGCTTCCACCTCCGAGTCATGGGAGATGGATAGATTCATCTCAAGGGTGCATCAAGACCACTTCTATGAAGTTGTGGCCTTGAAGAAGGTGATCCCCGAGGTCCCCTTTTCACTCAAAAAGGGTGAATATCCGGAGATCCGACATGAGATCCGAAGAAGAGGTTGAGAAGTCCTTACCAACCCCATTCAACAAGTCGGAATCTTGATGGTTCAAGAGTTCTATGCCAATGCATGGATCACCAAGAACCATGACCAAAGTGTGAACCCGAATCCAAAGAATTATCTTACTATGGTTCGGGGGAAATACTTGGATTTTAGTCCGGAGAGTGTGAGGTTGGCATTCAACTTGCCTATGATGCAAGGAGATGAACATCCTTACACTAGAAGGGTCAACTTTGATCAAAGGTTGGACCAAGTCCTCACAGTCATATGTGAAGAAGGCGCCCAATGGAAGAGAGATTCAAGAGGAATGCCGGTTCAATTGAGAAGGCATGACCTCAAGCCTGTGGCTAGAGGATGGTTGGAGTTCATCCAACGCTCAATCATCCCCACTAGCAACCGGTCCGAAGTTACTTTAGACCGGGCCATCATGATCCATAGCATCATGAGTGGAGAAGAAGTGGAAGTTCATGAGGTTATAGCCCAAGAACTCTATAAGGTGGCGGACAAGTCCTCTACCTTGGCAAGGTTAGCCTTTCCTCATCTCATTTGTCACCTCTGTTATTCAGTTGGAGTTGACATAGAGGGAGACACTCCCATTGATGAGGACAAGCCCATCACTAAGAAGAGGATGGAGCACACAAGAGATCCCACTCATCATGAGATCCCTGAGATTCCTCAAGGGATGCACTTTCCTCCACAAAACTATTGGGAGCAATTAAACACCTCCCTAGGAGAGTTGAGTTCCAACATGGGACAACTAAGGGTGGAGCATCAAGAACACTCCATCATCCTTCATGAGATTAGAGAAGATCAAAGAATCATGAGGGAGGAGCAACAAAGACAAGGAAGAGACATTGAGGAGCTCAAGCACTCCATAGGATCTTCAAGAGCAAGAAAGAGTCACCATCACTAAGGTGGACCCGTTCTTTGATTTCCTTGTTCTTTATTCTTCTGTTTTTCGAATTTTATGCTTATGTTTATCTATGTTTGTGTCTTGTGATCATTAGTATCTTAGTGTCTATGCCTTAAAGTTATGAATGTCCTATGAATCCATCACCTTTCTTGAATAAAAACGTGCTTAATTGAAAAAGGAAGAATTGCATGAATTTTGAATTTTATAACAGTTTAATTATTTTGATGTGGTGGCAATACTTTTGTTCTCTGAATGTATGCTTAAACAGTGCATATGTATCTTGAATTTGTGGTTCATGAATGTTGGCCCTTGAAAGAATGATGAAAAAGGAGACATGCTACTGAGGATCTGAAAAATCATTAAAAATGATTCTTGAAGCAAGAAAAAGCATTTCTATTCCAAAAAAAAAAAGAAAAAAATCGAAAAAAAAAAGTAAAAAAGAAAAAAGAAAAACGAAAAAAAAGAGAGAGAGAAATAAGAGTTGTGATCCAAGGCAATAAGAGTGTGCTTAAGAACCCTGGACACCTCTAATTGGGACTTTAGCAAAGCTGAGTCACAATCTGAAAAGGTTCACCCAATTATGTGTCTGTGGCATGTATGTATCCGGTGGTAATACTGGAAAGACAGAGTGCTTTGGGCCACAGCCAAGACTCAATAAGTAGCTATGTTCAAGAATCATCATACTTTACTAGGAGAATCATTAACACTATCTAGACTCTGAGTTCCTAAAGAAGCCAACCATTCTGAATTTCAAAGGATAGAGTGAGATGCCAAAACTGTTCAGAGGCAAAAAGCTAAAAGCCCCGCTCATCTAATTAATACTAATCTTCACAGATGTTTTTGGAATTCATTGCATATTCTCTTCTTTTTATCTTATTTGATTTTCAGTTGCTTGGGGACAAGCAACAATTTAAGTTTGGTGTTGTGATGAGCGGATAATTTGTATACTTTTTGGCATTATTTTTAGTATGTTTTTAGTATGATTTAGTTAGCTTTTAGTATATTTTTATTAGTTTTTAGTTAAAATTCACTTTTCTGGACTTTACTATGAGTTTGTGTGTTTTTCTGTGATTTCAGGTATTTTCTGGCTGAAATTGAGGGACCTGAGCAAAAATCTGATTCAGTGACTAAAAAGGACTGCAGATGCTGTTGGATTCTGACCTCCCTGCACTCGAAGTGGATTTTCTGGAGCTACAGAAGCCCAATTGGCGCGCTCTCAACGGCGTTGGAAAGTAGACATCCTGGGCTTTCCAGCAATATATGATAGTCCATACTTTGCCCAAGATTTGATAGCCCAAACCGGCGTTCAAAGTCACCCTCAGAAATCCCAGCGTTAAACGCTGGAACTGGCACCCAAATGGGAGTTAAACGCCCAAACTGGCATAAAAGCTGGCGTTTAACTCCAAGAAGAGTCTCTGCACGAAAAATGCTTCATTGCTCAGCCCAAGCACACACCAAGTGGGCCCGGAAGTGGATTTTTATGTCATTTACTCATTTCTGTAAACCTTAGGCTACTAGTTTTCTATAAGTAGGACCTTTTACTATTGTATTTTCATCTTTGGACATTTAGTTCTTAGATCATGATAGGGGGTCTTTCGATCTCTGAATCTTTTGATCATGTTTTTATGATTGAACCCTCTTCGGGAGGCTGGCCTCACGGCCATGCCTAGACCTTATGCTTATGTATTTTCAACGGTGGAGTTTCTACACACCATAGATTAAGGTGTGGAGCTCTGCTGTACCTCGAGTATTAATGCAATTACTATTGTTCTTCCATTCAATTCTGCTTGTTCTTGTTCTAAGATATCACTTGTTCTTCAACTTGATGAATGTGATGATCCGTGACACTCATCATCATTCTCACCCATGAACAAGGTGACTGACAACCACTCTTGTTCTACAAAGCAACCAAGGCTCCAGTGAATATCTCTTGGATTCTTTAACCGGAATCTTCGTGGTATAGGCGAGAACTGATGGCGGCATTCAAGAGAATCCGGAAGGTCTAACCTTGTCTGTGGTATTCTGAGTATGATTCAATGACTGAATGACTGTGACGTGCTTCAAACTCCTGAGGGCGGGGCGTTAGTGACAGACGCAAAAGAATCACTGGATTCTATTCCGACCTGATTGAGAACCGACAGATGAATTCCGCTATGCTGTGACAGAGCATATGCAATCGCTTTCACTGAGAGGATGGGAGGTAGCCACTGACAACGGTGAAACCCTTGCTTAAGCTTGCCATGGAAAGGAGTAAGAAGGATTGGATGAAGACAGTAGGAAAGCAGAGAGACGGAAGGGAAGGCATCTTCATGCGCTTATCTGAAGTTCCTACCAATGAATTACATAAGTATCTCTATCTTTATCTTTATGTTATTTTCGTTCATCACCATATACATTTGAGTTTGCCTGACTAAGATTTACAAGATGACCATAGCTTGCTTCAATACTAACAATCTCCGTGGGATCGACCCTTACTCGCGTAAGGTTTATTACTTGGACGACCCAGTGCACTTGCTGGTTAGTTGTGCGAAGTTGTGTAACGCCATGGTGTCGCGCTGCCAAGTTTTTGGCGCCGATGACCGGGGATTATGAGAGTTGTGAAAAAGTATTGTTCACAATTTCGCGCACCACCTCACGGCCATGCCTAGACCTTGTTCTTATGTGTTTTCAATGGTGGAGTTTCTACACACCATAGATTAAGGTGTGGAGCTCTGCTGTACCTCGAGTATTAATGCAATTACTATTGTTCTTCTATTCAATTCAACTTGTTCTTGTTCTAAGATATCACTTGTTCTTCAACTTGATGAATGTGATGATCCGTGACACTCATCATCATTCTCACCTATGAACGTGTGCCTGACAACCACCTCCGTTCTACCTTAGATTGAGTGGATATCTCTTGGATCCCTTAATCGGAATCTTCATGGTATAGGCTAGAACTGATGGCGGCATTCAAGAGAATCCGGAAGGTCTAAACCTTGTCTGTGGTATTCTAAGTAGGATTCAATGATTGAATGACTGTGACGAGCTTCAAACTCCTGAAGGCTGGGCGTTAGTGACAGACGCAAAAGAATCACTGGATTCTATTCCAACCTGATTGAGAACCGACAGATGATTAGCCGTGCCGTGACAGGGTGCATTGAACATTTTCACTGAGAGGATGGGAGGTAGCCACTGACAACGGTGAAACCCTACATACATCTTTCCATGGAAAGGAGTAAGAAGGATTGGATGAAGACAGTAGGAAAGCAGAGAGACGGAAGGGACAAAGCATCTTCATACGCTTATCTGAAATTCCCACCAATGAATTACATAAGTATCTCTATCTTTATCTTTATGTTTTATTCATCATTCATAACCATTTGAGTTTGCCTGACTAAGATTTACAAGGTGACCATAGCTTGCTTCATACCAACAATCTCTGTGGGATCGACCCTTACTCGCGTAAGGTTTATTACTTGGACGACCCAGTACACTTGCTGGTTAGTTGTGTGAAGTTATGATAAATAGTTGAGATTGCATTTGAGTGTACCATGTTGATGGCGCCATTGATGATCACAATTTCGTGCACGAGTCTCTGATCTAATCAAAACCACTCAAAGTTTCATGACTGAAACAAGGTCCTCCATTAGAAATTTGGAGGCACAAGTGGGACAGCTGAGTAAGAAAATTACTGAACTCCCTCCTAGTACTCTTCCAAGCAATACAGAAGAAAATCCGAAAGAAGAGTGCAAGGCCATCAACATGGCCGAATTTGGAGAGGAGGGAGAGGCAGTGAACGCCACTGAGGAAGACCTCAATGGACGTCCACTGGCCTCCAATGAGTTCCCTAATGAGGAACCATGGGAATCTGAGGCTCATAATGAGACCATAGAGATTCCATTGGACTTACTTATGCCATTCA
Source organism: Arachis hypogaea (assembly GCF_003086295.3). Taxonomy (NCBI): domain Eukaryota; kingdom Viridiplantae; phylum Streptophyta; class Magnoliopsida; order Fabales; family Fabaceae; genus Arachis; species Arachis hypogaea. The sequence continues at coordinate 36,386,407 of NC_092042.1, read as the reverse complement.
TGAGCTCTGATGAGTATTCTTCCTCTGAAAAGGATGAGTATGTCACTGAAGAGCAAGTTGCTAAATACCTTGGAGCAATCATGAAGCTAAATGACAAGTTATTTGGTAATGAGACTTGGGAGGATGAACCCCCTTTGCTCACCAAAGAACTGGATGACTTGTCTAGGCAGAAATTACCTCAAAAGAGATAAGATCCTGGGAAGTTCTCAATACCTTGTGCCATAGCCACCATGACCTTTAAGAAGGCTCTGTATGACCTAGGGTCAAGCATAAACCTCATGCCTCTCTCTGTAATGGAGAAGCTAGGGATCTTTGAGGTGCAAGCTACAAAAATCTCACTAGAGATGGCAGACAATTCAAGAAAACAAGCTTATGGACTTGTAAAGGATGTTCTGGTAAAGGTTGAAGACCATTACATCCCTGCTGATTTCATAGCCCCAGAGACTGGGAAGCGCATGGATGAATCCATCATCCTTGGCATACCCTTCCTAGCCACAGCAAAGGCTGTGATTGATGTGGACAGAGGAGAATTGATCATTCAAGTGAATGAAGAATCCCTTGTGTTTAAGGCTCAAGGATATCCCTCTGTCACCATGGGGAGGAAGCATGAAGAGCTTCTCTCAAAACAGAGTAAAACAGAGCCCCCACAGTTAAACTCTAAGTTTGGTGTTGGGAGGCCACAACCAAATTCTAAGTTTGGTGTTGGACCCCCACATTCAAACTCTAAGTTTAGTGTTGGGAGGTTCCAACATTGCTCTGAGCATATGTGAGGCTCCATGAGAGCCCACTGTCAAGCTACTGACATTAAAGAAGCGCTTGTTGGGAGGCAACCCAATGTTATATTTTATCTGTTTTCCTTTGTTATTTTCCAATGTTATATTTTATCTATTTTCCTTTGTTACACACCATAGATTAAGGTGTGGAGCTCTGCTGTACCTCGAGTATTAATGCAATTACTATTGTTCTTCTATTTAATTCAGCTTGTTCTTGTTCTAAGATATTCATTTGCACCCAAGAACATGATGAATGTGATGATTATGTGACACTCATCATCATTCTCACTTATGAACGAGTGCCAGACAACCACTTCTGTTCTACAAGCAAATAAGGCTTGAATGTTTATCTCTTGGATCCCTTAATCGGAATCTTCGTGGTATAAGCTAGAACTGATGGCGGCATTCAAGAGAATCCGGAAGGTCTAAACCTTGTCTGTGGTATTCTGAGTAGGATTCAATGATTGAATGACTGTGACGAGCTTCAAACTCGCGATTGTGGGACGTTAGTGACAGACGCAAAAGAATCACTGGATTCTATTCTGACATGATCGAGAACTGACAGCTGAATAGCCGTGCCGTGACAGGGTGCGTTGAACATTTTCACTGAGAGGATGGGAGGTAGCCACTGACAACGGTGAAACCCTACATACAGTTTGCCATGGAAAGGAGTAAGAAAGATTGGATGAAGACAGTAGGAAAGCAAAGAGACGGAAGGGACAAAGCATCTCCATACGCTTATCTGAAATTCTCACCAATGAATTACATAAGTATCTCTATCTTTATCTTTATGTTTTATTCATCATCCATAACCATTTGAGTTTGCCTGACTAAGAGTTACAAGATAACCATAGCTTGCTTCATACCAACAATCTCTGTGGGATCGACCCTTACTCGCGTAAGGTTTATTACTTGGACGACCCAGTACACTTGCTGGTTAGTTGTGTGAAGTTATGATAAATAGTTGAGATTGCATTTGAGTGTACCATGTTGATGGCGCCATTGATGATCACAATTTCGTGCACGAGTCTCTGATCTAATCAAAACCACTCAAAGTTTCATGACTGAAACAAGGTCCTCCATTAGAAATTTGGAGGCACAAGTGGGACAGCTGAGTAAGAAAATTACTGAACTCCCTCCTAGTACTCTTCCAAGCAATACAGAAGAAAATCCGAAAGGAGAGTGCAAGGCCATCAACATGGCCGAATTTGGAGAGGAGGGAGAGGCAGTGAATGCCACTGAGGAAGACCTCAATGGACGTCCACTGGCCTCCAATGAGTTCCCTAATGAGGAACCATGGGAATCTGAGGCTCATAATGAGACCATAGAGATTCCATTGGACTTACTTATGCCATTCATGAGCTCTGATGAGTATTCTTCCTCTGAAAAGGATGAGTATGTCACTGAAGAGCAAGTTGCTAAATACCTTGGAGCAATCATGAAGCTAAATGACAAGTTATTTGGTAATGAGACTTGGGAGGATGAACCCCCTTTGCTCACCAAAGAACTGGATGACTTGTCTAGGCAGAAATTACCTCAAAAGAGATAAGATCCTGGGAAGTTCTCAATACCTTGTGCCATAGGCACCATGACCTTTAAGAAGGCTCTGTATGACCTAGGGTCAAGCATAAACCTCATGCCTCTCTCTGTAATGGAGAAGCTAGGGATCTTTGAGGTGCAAGCTACAAAAATCTCACTAGAGATGGCAGACAATTCAAGAAAACAAGCTTATGGACTTGTAAAGGATGTTCTGGTAAAAGTTGAAGACCATTACATCCCTGCTGATTTCATAGCCCCAGAGACTGGGAAGCGCATGGATGAATCCATCATCCTTGGCATACCCTTCCTAGCCACAGCAAAGGTTGTGATTGATGTGGACAGAGGAGAATTGATCATTCAAGTGAATGAAGAATCCCTTGTGTTTAAGGCTCAAGGATATCCCTCTGTCACCATGGGGAGGAAGCATGAAGAGCTTCTCTCAAAACAGAGTAAAACAGAGCCCCCACAGTCAAACTCTAAGTTTGGTGTTGGGAGGCCACAACCAAATTCTAAGTTTGGTGTTGGACCCCCACATTCAAACTCTAAGTTTAGTGTTGGGAGGTTCCAACATTGCTCTGAGCATATGTGAGGCTCCATGAGAGCCCACTGTCAAGCTACTGACATTAAAGAAGCGCTTGTTGGGAGGCAACCCAATGTTATATTTTATCTGTTTTCCTTTGTTATTTTCCAATGTTATATTTTATCTATTTTCCTTTGTTACACACCATAGATTAAGGTGTGGAGCTCTGCTGTACCTCGAGTATTAATGCAATTACTATTGTTCTTCTATTTAATTCAGCTTGTTCTTGTTCTAAGATATTCATTTGCACCCAAGAACATGATGAATGTGATGATTATGTGACACTCATCATCATTCTCACTTATGAACGAGTGCCAGACAACCACTTCTGTTCTACAAGCAAACAAGGCTTGAATGTTTATCTCTTGGATCCCTTAATCGGAATCTTCGTGGTATAAGCTAGAACTGATGGCGGCATTCAAGAGAATCCGGAAGGTCTAAACCTTGTCTGTGGTATTCTGAGTAGGATTCAATGATTGAATGACTGTGACGAGCTTCAAACTCGCGATTGTGGGACGTTAGTGACAGACGCAAAAGAATCACTGGATTCTATTCTGACATGATCGAGAACTGACAGCTGAATAGCCGTGCCGTGACAGGGTGCGTTGAACATTTTCACTGAGAGGATGGGAGGTAGCCACTGACAACGGTGAAACCCTACATACAGTTTGCCATGGAAAGGAGTAAGAAAGATTGGATGAAGACAGTAGGAAAGCAAAGAGACGGAAGGGACAAAGCATCTCCATACGCTTATCTGAAATTCTCACCAATGAATTACATAAGTATCTCTATCTTTATCTTTATGTTTTATTCATCATCCATAACCATTTGAGTTTGCCTGACTAAGAGTTACAAGATAACCATAGCTTGCTTCATACCAACAATCTCTGTGGGATCGACCCTTACTCGCGTAAGGTTTATTACTTGGACGACCCAGTACACTTGCTGGTTAGTTGTGTGAAGTTGTGATAAAGAGTTGGGATTACAATTGTGCGTACCATGTTGATGGCGCCATTGATGATCACAATTTCGTGCACCAGTCATCATGCCCAACACTCGCGAGTTTGAAGCTCGTCACAGTCATCCAATCCCAGAATCCTACTCGGAATACCACAGACAAGGTTTAGACTTTCCGGATTCTCATGAATGCCATCATCAATTCTAGCTTATACCACGAAGATTTTGATTAAGGAATCTAAGAGATACTCATTCAATCTGATGTAGAATAAAGGTGGTTGTCAGACACACGTTCATGGATTGAGGAAGGTTATGAGTGTCATGGATCATCACCTTCTCCATAATTAAGCGCGAATGAACATCTTAGATAGGAACACGCATGTTTGAATGGAAAACTGAAATAATTGCATTAATTCATCGAGACGCTTGGTGGACGAAATTGTGATCCATGTTCTAACTATTTTGAGATGAAAGCTTTATTATGGTACTGGATGAATTTCATAATTCCGTTCAACTAACCAGCAAGTGTACTGGGTCGTCCAAGTAATAAACCTTACGTGAGTAAGGGTCGATCCCACAGAGATTGTTGGTATGAAGCAAGCTATGGTCACCTTGTAAATCTCAGTTAGGCAGATTAAATTTGTTTATGGGTTTTCGAAAATTAGAAATAAGAGAATAGATTAATAAACGGGATAGAAGACTTATGCAGATTCATTGGTGAGAATTTCAGATAAGTGAATGGAGATGCTGTATGGCTCAAGGACGCCTGCTCTCCTACTGCTTCTACTCAATCCTTCTTACTCCTTTCCATGGCAAGCTCTGTATAGGGGTTCACCATCAGCGGTGGCTACTTTCAATCCTCTCGGGAAAATGATCCTATGCGGCTGTCACTCGCACGGCTAATCGTCTGGAGGCATCACCCATGGTTGATGGCTACATCCCATCCTCGCAGTGAAAACTAATGCTCACGCACTCTGTCACAGTACGGCTAATCACTGGTTGGTTCCCGCTCCTACTGGAATAGAATCCCTTGATTCTTTTGCGTCTGTCACTAACGCCCAGCACTTGCAAGTTTGAAGCACGTCACAGTCATTCATTACCGGAATCCTACTCGGAATACCACAGACAAGGTTTAGACTTTCCGGATTCCCAGGATCCTACTCGGAATACCACAGACAAGGTGAGACTTTCCGGATCCTCATAAATGCCGCCATCTATCTAGCTTATACCACGAAGATTCTGTTGGGGAATCTAAGAGATACACATTCAAGCTCTTGTTGCATGTAGAACGGAAGTGGTTGTCAATCACGCGTGTTCATAAGTGAGAATGATAATGAGGGTTGTCTAACTCATCACATTTATCATGTTCTTGGGTACGAATGAATATCTTGGAATAAGAATAAAAGAGGATTTGAATAAAAGAAAATAGAATTTCATTAATACTTGAGGTACAGCAGAGCTCCACACCCTTAATCTATGGTGTGCAGAAACTCCACCGTTGAAAATACATAAGTGAAAGAGGTTCAGGCATGGCCAAATGGCCAGCCCCCATGTGGTCACAAGACCGAATGATCAAAGACATCTAATACAATAGATAAATGTTCTATTTATAATAAACTAGCTCCTAGGGTTTACATGAGTAAGTAATTGATGCATAAATCCACTTCCGGGGCCCACTTTGGTGTATGTTTGGGCTGAGCTTGATTAATCCACGAGCTGAGGCTTCTCTTGGAGTTGAACTCCGAGTTATGACATGTTTTGGGCGTTCAACTCCGGATCATGACGTTTTTCTGGCGTTTAACTCCAGACAGCAGCTTGTACTTGGCGTTCAACGCCAAGTTACGTCGTCATTCTTCGAATAAAGTATGAACTATTATATATTGCTGGAAAGCCCTGGAAGTCTACTTTCCAACGCCGTTGAGAGTGCGCCAATTGAAGTTCTGTAGCTCCAGAAAATCCATTTTGAGTGCAGGGAGGTCAGATTCCAACAGCATCAGCAGTCCTTTTGTCAGCCTTTTTCAGAGTTTTGCTCAAGTCCCTCAATTTCAGCCAGAAATTACCTGAAATCATAGAAAAACACACAAACTCATAGTAAAGTCCAGAAATGTGAATTTAACATAAAAACTAATGAAAACATCCCTAAAAGTAGCTCAAACTTACTAAAAACTACCTAAAAACAATGCCAAAAAGTGTATAAATTATCCGCTCATCACAACACCAAACTTAAATTGTTGCTTGTCCCCAAGCAACTGAAAATCAAATAGGATAAAAGAAGAGAATATACTATAAATCCCAGAATATCAATGAATATTAATTATAATTAGATGAGCGGGACTTGTAGCTTTTTGCTTCTGAACAGTTTTGGCATCTCACTTTTTCCTTTGTAGTTTAGAGTGATTGGCGTCTCTGGAAACTTAGAATTTCGGATAGTGTTATTGACTTTCCTAGTTAAGCATGTTGATTCTTGAACACAGCTACTTTATGAGTCTTGGCCGTGGCCCTAAGCACTTTGTTTTCCAGTATTACCACCGGATACATAAATGCCACAGACACATGACTGGGTGAACCTTTTCAGATTGTGACTCAGCTTTGCTAGAGTCCCCAGTTAGTGGTGTCCAGAGCTCTTAAGCACACTCTTTTTTTTTTTTGCTTTGGATCACGACTTTAACCACTCAGTCTCAAGCTTTTCACTTGGACCTTCATGACACAAGCACATGGTTTAGGGACAGCTTGATTTAGCCGCTTAGGCCTGGATTTAATTTCCTTGGGCCCTCCTATCCATTGATGCTCAAAGCCTTGGATCCTTTTTTTTTTTTACCCTTGCCTTTTGGTTTTAAGGGCTATTGGCTTTTTCTACTGCTCCTTCTTTTTCTTTCTCAATTTTTCGCCATTTTTTTTTCACAAGCTTTTGCTTTTTCACTGCTTTTTCTTGTTTCAAGAATCAATTTCATGATTTTTTTCAGATCACCAATAACATTTCTCTTTGTTCATCATTCTTTCAAGAATCAACAATTTTAACACTCATAAACAACAATATCAAAAGACATATGCACTGTTCAATCATTCACTCAGAAAACAAAAAGTATTGTCACCACATCAATATAATTAAATTAAATTCAAGGATAAATTCGAAATTTATGTACTTCTTGTTCTTTTGAATTAAAACATTTTTCATTTAAGAGAGGTGAAGGATTCATGGAATTATTCATAATCTTTAAGGCATAGTTACTACATACTAATGATCATGAAGTAGATAAACATATAAAAAAAACAAAAAGTAGAAAGAAAAAAAAAATTTTAGAACAAGGAATGAGTCCACCTGAGTGAGGGTGGCGCCTTCTTGAAGATCCAATGGTTCTTTTTGAGCTCCTTTATGTCTCATCCTTGCTTCTGTTGCATGATCCCTAGTGATTTTGGTGTTTTTATCATTATTTGCTCCCAATAGTTGTGTGGAGGATAATTTATCCCCTGAGGTATCTCAGGGATCTCTTGATTTGCAGCCACATGTTCTACCACTGAGCTATGACGGCTTATATTAGTCTTTCCATCTCCCATGACTCAGAGGTGGAAGCTTTTGTCTTTTTCCTTGTTCCTGCTCATATAGGGAAGAAGAGAACAAGAAAAGAAAGAGGAATCATCTATGTCACAGTATAGAGATTCCTTTATGTTAGTAGAAGAAGAAAGGGAAGAAGAGTGAAGAAGAATGGGTAAAGATAGAGGTGGTGATTTGAGATGAAGAGAAGTGAAGAGAAGTGTTAGTAAATAAATAAATAAATAGAAGAAGAGGAGAGATAGAAAATTTTCGAAAATGATTTTGAAAAAGTGGTTAGTGATTTTTGAAAATTAAAGATAATATATAATTAAAATTAAAATTTAAAACAATTAAAAAGAATTTTTGAAAAAGAGATGGAGAGTTTTCGAAAATTAGAGAGGGATAGGTAGTTAGTTGGTTTTGAAAAAGATAAGAAACAAACAAAAAGTTAGTTAGTTGATTGAAAAAGATTTGAAATCAAATTTTGAAAAAGATAAGAAGATAAGAAGTTAGATAAGATATTTTGAAATCAAATTTTGAAAAAGATAAATTTTTTGAAAAAGATCAAATAAAAAATAAAAAGATTTAATTCAAAAATTTTTGAAATTATTTACTTCACTAACAAGAAACTACAAGATAAGATTCCAGAACTTAAAGATTGAACCTTTCTTAACAAGAAAGTAACAAAATTCAAATTTTTGAACCAATCATATTAATTATTAGTGAATTTTCGAAAATATGATATAAAAATAAGAAAAAGATTTTGAAAATATTTTTGAAAAAGATTTTTGAAATTTTCGAAAATTATAAAAAAATGAAAAAGATATGATTTTTGAAAAAGATTTTGAAAAGATAAGATTTTTAAAATTTGAAATTTTGATTTGACTTTTAAGAAACAACTAATTTTGAAAATTTTTGACCAAGTCAACCCAAAATTTCGAAAATTATGAGAAAAATAAGGAAAAGATATTTTTTTTTTATTTTTGAATTTTTAAAGAAAAACACAAAAATGACCCAAAACATGAAAATTTTGGATCAAGACACAAGATGCATGCAAGAATGCTATGAATGTCAAGATGAACACCAAGAACACTTTGAAGATCATGATGAACATCAAGAACATAATTTTGAAAAAATTTTTATGCAAAGAAAACATGCAAGACACCAAACTTAGAAATCTTTAATGCATGGAAAATATGAATGCAAAAATGCACATGAAAAACAACAAACAACACAAAACAAGAAATCATCAAGATCAAACAAGAAGACTTGTCAAGAACAACTTGAAGATCATGAAGAACACTATGAATGCTTGAGATTTTCGAAAAAAAAATACAAGAAAAATTTTAAAAGCATGCAATTGACACCAAACTTAAAAATTAACACAAGACTCAAACAAGAAACACAAAATATTTTTTATTTTTATGATTTTCTAATTTTTTTTTGTATTTTTATTAATTTTTTCGAAAATAAAGTTTGCAAAAACGAAAAAGAAAGAAAAAATTTTTGAAAAAGATTTTTGAAAAGAAAATTACCTAATCTGAGCAACAAGATGAACCGTCAGTTGTCCATACTCGAACAATCCCCGACAACGGCGCCAAAAACTTGGTGGACGAAATTGTGATCCATGTTCTAACTATTTTGAGATGAAAGCTTTATTATGGTACTGGTTGAATTTCACAATTCCGTTCAACTAACCAGCAAGTGTACTGGGTCGTCCAAGTAATAAACCTTACGTGAGTAAGGGTCGATCCCACAGAGATTGTTGGTATGAAGCAAGCTATGGTCACCTTGTAAATCTCAGTTAGGCAGATTAAATTTGTTTATGGGTTTTCGAAAATTAGAAATAAGAGAATAGATTAATAAACGGGATAGAAGACTTATGCAGATTCATTGGTGAGAATTTCAGATAAGTGAATGGAGATGCTGTATGGCTCAAGGACGCCTGCTCTCCTACTGCTTCTACTCAATCCTTCTTACTCCTTTCCATGGCAAGCTCTGTATAGGGGTTCACCATCAGCGGTGGCTACTTTCAATCCTCTCGGGAAAATGATCCTATGCGGCTGTCACTCGCACGGCTAATCGTCTGGAGGCATCACCCATGGTTGATGGCTACATCCCATCCTCGCAGTGAAAACTAATGCTCACGCACTTTGTCACAGTACGGCTAATCACTGGTTGGTTCCCGCTCCTACTGGAATAGAATCCCTTGATTCTTTTGCGTCTGTCACTAACGCCCAGCACTTGCAAGTTTGAAGCACGTCACAGTCATTCATTACCGGAATCCTACTCGGAATACCACAGACAAGGTTTAGACTTTTCGGATTCCCAGGATCCTACTCGGAATACCACAGACAAGGTGAGACTTTCCGGATCCTCATAAATGCCGCCATCTATCTAGCTTATACCACGAAGATTCTGTTGGGGAATCTAAGAGATACACATTCAAGCTCTTGTTGCATGTAGAACGGAAGTGGTTGTCAATCACGCGCGTTCATAAGTGAGAATGATAATGAGGGTTATCTAACTCATCACATTCATCATGTTCTTGGGTACGAATGAATATCTTGGAATAAGAATAAAAGAGGATTTGAATAAAAGAAAATAGAATTTCATTAATACTTGAGGTACAGCAGAGCTCCACACCCTTAATCTATGGTGTGCAGAAACTCCACCGTTGAAAATACATAAGTGAAAGAGGTTCAGGCATGGCCGAATGGCCAGCCCCCATGTGGTCACAAGACCGAATGATCAAAGACATCTAATACAATAGATAAATGTTCTATTTATAATAAACTAGCTCCTAGGGTTTACATGAGTAAGTAATTGATGCATAAATCCACTTCCGGGGCCCACTTTGGTGTATGTTTGGGCTGAGCTTGATTAATCCACGAGCTGAGGCTTCTCTTGGAGTTGAACTCCGAGTTATGACGTGTTTTGGGCGTTCAACTCCGGATCATGACGTTTTTCTGGCGTTTAACTCCAGACAGCAACTTGTACTTGGCGTTCAACGCCAAGTTACGTCGTCATTCTTCAAATAAAGTATGGACTATTATATATTGCTGGAAAGCCCTGGAAGTCTACTTTCCAACGCCGTTGAGAGCGCGCCAATTGGAGTTCTGTAGCTCCAGAAAATCCATTTCGAGTGCAGGGAGGTCAGATTCCAACAGCATCAGCAGTCCTTTTGTCAGCCTTTTTCAGAGTTTTGCTCAAGTCCCTCAATTTCAGCCAGAAATTACCTGAAATCACAGAAAAACACACAAACTCATAGTAAAGTCCAGAAATGTGAATTTAACATAAAAACTAATGAAAACATCCCTAAAAGTAGCTCAAACTTACTAAAAACTACCTAAAAACAATGCCAAAAAGCGTATAAATTATCCGCTCATCACAACACCAAACTTAAATTGTTGCTTGTCCCCAAGCAACTGAAAATCAAATAGGATAAAAGAAGAGAATATACTATAAATCCCAGAATATCAATGAATATTAATTATAATTAGATGAGCGGGACTTGTAGCTTTTTGCTTCTGAACAGTTTTGGCATCTCACTTTTTCCTTTGTAGTTTAGAGTGACTGGCGTCTCTGGAAACTTAGAATTTCGGATAGTGTTATTGACTTTCCTAGTTAAGCATGTTGATTCTTGAACACAGCTACTTTATGAGTCTTGGCCGTGGCCCTAAGCACTTTGTTTTCCAGTATTACCACCGGATACATAAATGCCACAGACACATGACTGGGTGAACCTTTTCAGATTGTGACTCAGCTTTGCTAGAGTCCCTAGTTAGTGGTGTCCAGAGCTCTTAAGCACACTCTTTTTTTTTGCTTTGGATCACGACTTTAACCACTCAGTCTCAAGCTTTTCACTTGGACCTTCATGACACAAGCACATGGTTTAGGGACAGCTTGATTTAGCCGCTTAGGCCTGGATTTAATTTCCTTGGGCCCTCCTATCCATTGATGCTCAAAGCCTTGGATCCTTTTTTTTTTTACCCTTGCCTTTTGGTTTTAAGGGCTATTGGCTTTTTCTACTGCTCCTTTTTTTCTTTCTCAATTTTTCGCCATTTTTTTTCACAAGCTTTTGCTTTTTCACTGCTTTTTCTTGTTTCAAGAATCAATTTCATGATTTTTTTCAGATCACCAATAACATTTCTCTTTGTTCATCATTCTTTCAAGAACCAACAATTTTAACACTCATAAACAACAATATCAAAAGACATATGCACTGTTCAATCATTCACTCAGAAAACAAAAAGTATTGTCACCACATCAATATAATTAAATTAAATTCAAGGATAAATTCGAAATTTATGTACTTCTTGTTCTTTTGAATTAAAACATTTTTCATTTAAGAGAGGTGAAGGATTCATGGAATTATTCATAATCTTTAAGGCATAGTTACTACATACTAATGATCATGAAGTAGATAAACATATAAAAAAAACGAAAAGTAGAAAGAAAAAAAAAATTTAGAACAAGGAATGAGTCCACCTGAGTGAGGGTGGCGCCTTCTTGAAGATCCAATGGTGCTTTTTGAGCTCCTTTATGTCTCATCCTTGCTTCTGTTGCATGATCCCTAGTGATTTTGGTGTTTTTATCATTATTTGCTCCCAATAGTTGTGTGGAGGATAATTTATCCCCTGAGGTATCTCAGGGATCTCTTGATTTGCAGCCACATGTTCTACCACTGAGCTATGACGGCTTATATTAGTCTTTCCATCTCCCATGACTCAGAGGTGGAAGCTTTTGTCTTTTTCCTTGTTCCTGCTCATATAGGGAAGAAGAGAACAAGAAAAGAAAGAGGAATCATCTATGTCACAGTATAGAGATTCCTTTATGTTAGTAGAAGAAGAAAGGGAAGAAGAGTGAAGAAGAATGGGTAAGGATAGAGGTGGTGATTTGAGATGAAGAGAAGTGAAGAGAAGTGTTAGTAAATAAATAAATAAATAGAAGAAGAGGAGAGATAGAAAATTTTCGAAAATGATTTTGAAAAAGTGGTTAGTGATTTTTGAAAATTAAAGATAATATATAATTAAAATTAAAATTTAAAACAATTAAAAAGAATTTTTGAAAAAGAGATGGAGAGTTTTCGAAAATTAGAGAGGGATAGGTAGTTAGTTGGTTTTGAAAAAAGATAAGAAACAAACAAAAAGTTAGTTAGTTGATTGAAAAAGATTTGAAATCAAATTTTGAAAAAGATAAGAAGATAAGAAGTTAGATAAGATATTTTGAAATCAAATTTTGAAAAAGATAAATTTTTTGAAAAAGATCAAATAAAAAATAAAAAGATTTAATTCAAAAATTTTTGAAATTATTTACTTCACTAACAAGAAACTACAAGATAAGATTCCAGAACTTAAAGATTGAACCTTTCTTAACAAGAAAGTAACAAAATTCAAATTTTTGAACCAATCATATTAATTATTAGTGAATTTTCGAAAATATGATATAAAAATAAGAAAAAGATTTTGAAAATATTTTTGAAAAAGATTTTTGAGATTTTCGAAAATTATAAAAAAATGAAAAAGATATGATTTTTGAAAAAGATTTTGAAAAGATAAGATTTTTAAAATTTGAAATTTTGATTTGACTTTTAAGAAACAACTAATTTTGAAAATTTTTGACCAAGTCAACCCAAAATTTCGAAAATTATGAGAAAAATAAGGAAAAGATATTTTTTTTTGATTTTTGAATTTTTAAAGAAAAACACAAAAATGACCCAAAACATGAAAATTTTGGATCAAGACACAAGATGCATGCAAGAATGCTATGAATGTCAAGATGAACACCAAGAACACTTTGAAGATCATGATGAACATCAAGAACATAATTTTGAAAAATTTTTTATGCAAAGAAAACATGCAAGACACCAAGCTTAGAAATCTTTAATGCATGGAAAATATGAATGCAAAAATGCACATGAAAAACAACAAACAACACAAAACAAGAAATCATCAAGATCAAACAAGAAGACTTGTCAAGAACAACTTGAAGATCATGAAGAACACTATGAATGCATGAGATTTTCGAAAAAAAAATGCAAGAAAAATTTTAAAAGCATGCAATTGACACCAAACTTAAAAATTAACACAAGACTCAAACAAGAAACACAAAATATTTTTGATTTTTATGATTTTCTAATTTTTTTTTGTATTTTTATTAATTTTTTCGAAAATAAAGTTTGCAAAAACGAAAAAGAAAGAAAAAATTTTTGAAAAAGATTTTTGAAAAGAAAATTACCTAATCTGAGCAACAAGATGAACCGTCAGTTGTCCATACTCGAACAATCCCCGACAACGGCGCCAAAAACTTGGTGGACGAAATTGTGATCCATGTTCTAACTATTTTGAGATGAAAGCTTTATTATGGTACTGGTTGAATTTCACAATTCCGTTCAACTAACCAGCAAGTGTACTGGGTCGTCCAAGTAATAAACCTTACGTGAGTAAGGGTCGATCCCACAGAGATTGTTGGTATGAAGCAAGCTATGGTCACCTTGTAAATCTCAGTTAGGCAGATTAAATTTGTTTATGGGTTTTCGAAAATTAGAAATAAGAGAATAGATTAATAAACGGGATAGAAGACTTATGCAGATTCATTGGTGAGAATTTCAGATAAGTGAATGGAGATGCTGTATGGCTCAAGGACGCCTGCTCTCCTACTGCTTCTACTCAATCCTTCTTACTCCTTTCCATGGCAAGCTCTGTATAGGGGTTCACCATCAACGGTGGCTACTTTCAATCCTCTCGGGAAAATGATCCTATGCGGCTGTCACTCGCACGGCTAATCGTCTGGAGGCATCACCCATGGTTGATGGCTACATCCCATCCTCGCAGTGAAAACTAATGCTCACGCACTTTGTCACAGTACGGCTAATCACTGGTTGGTTTCCGCGCCTACTGGAATAGAATCCCTTGATTCTTTTGCGTCTGTCACTAACGCCCAGCACTTGCAAGTTTGAAGCACGTCACAGTCATTCATTACCGGAATCCTACTCGGAATACCACAGACAAGGTTTAGACTTTCCAGATTCCCAGGATCCTACTCGGAATACCACAGACAAGGTGAGACTTTCCGGATCCTCATAAATGCCGCCATCTATCTAGCTTATACCACGAAGATTCTGTTGGGGAATCTAAGAGATACACATTCAAGCTCTTGTTGCATGTAGAACGGAAGTGGTTGTCAATCACGCGCGTTCATAAGTGAGAATGATAATGAGGGTTATCTAACTCATCACATTCATCATGTTCTTGGGTATGAATGAATATCTTGGAATAAGAATAAAAGAGGATTTGAATAAAAGAAAATAGAATTTCATTAATACTTGAGGTACAGCAGAGCTCCACACCCTTAATCTATGGTGTGCAGAAACTCCACCGTTGAAAATACATAAGTGAAAGAGGTTCAGGCATGGCCGAATGGCCAGCCCCCATGTGGTCACAAGTAATACAATAGATAAATATTTCTATTTATAATAAACTAGCTCCTAGGGTTTACATGAGTAAGTAATTGATGCATAAATCCACTTCCGGGGCCCACTTTGGTGTATGTTTGGGCTGAGCTTGATTAATCCATGAGCTGAGGCTTCTCTTGGAGTTGAACTCCGAGTTATGACGTGTTTTGGGCGTTCAACTCCGGATCATGACGTTTTTCTGGCGTTTAACTCCAGACAGCAGCTTGTACTTGGCGTTTAACTCCGGATCATGACTATTATATATTGCAGGAAAGCCCTGGAAGTCTACTTTCCAACGCCGTTGAGAGCGCGCCAATTGGAGTTCTGTAGCTCCAGAAAATCCATTTCGAGTCCAGGGAGGTCAGATTCCAACAGCATCAGCAGTCCTTTTGTCAGCCTTTTTCAGAGTTTGCTCAAGTCCCTCAATTTCAGCCAGAAATTACCTGAAATCACAGAAAAACACACAAACTCATAGTAAAGTCCAGAAATGTGAATTTAACATAAAAACTAATGAAAACATCCCTAAAAGTAGCTCAAACTTACTAAAAACTACCTAAAAACAATGCCAAAAAGCGTATAAATTATCCGCTCATCAACGCTGTAGAGCTCCTCACCCCCAACAATAGAGTTTAGAGACTCATGCTGCCAAAAGGTACAAATTTTAGATCTAAAAATGTCATGAGATACAAAATAAGTCTCTAAAAGTTGTTTAAATACTAAACTAGTAACCTAGGTTTACAGAAAATGAGAAAACTAAGATAATTGGTGCAGAAATCCACTTCTGGGGCCTACTTGGTGTGTGCTGGGGCTGAGACTTAAGCTTATCACGTGCCTGGGCTGTTTCTGGAGTTGAACGCCAGGTTGTAACGTGTTTTGGCCGTTGAACTCCAACTTGTAACCTGTTTCTGGCGCTGAACGCCAGACTGCAACATGGAACTGGTGTTGAACGCCAGTTTACGTCGTCTATCTTCGTGCAAAGTATGGACTATTATATATTGCTGGAAAGCCCTGGATGGAGGTCAGGATCCAACAGCATCAGCAGTCCAGAAATATGATTTTTGCCTAAAAACTAATAATATTCTACGAAAAGCTAATTAGAACATACTAAAATCTACATGAAATTACCCCAAAAAAGCGTATAAAATATCCGCTCATCACAACACCAAACTTAAATTGTTGCTTGTCCCCAAGCAACTAGATAAATAAAATAGGATAAAAATAAATTAAGAAGCAATAATATCTCAGAGTTTCAATTGAAGCTCAGATTCTAATCAGATGAGTGGGACTTGTAGCTTTTTGCCTTTGAACAGTTTTACCATCTCACTTTATCCTTTGAAATCCAGAATGATTGGCATCCATAGGAACTTAGAATTCAGATAGTATTATTGATTCTCCTAGTTTAGTATGTTGATTTTTGAACACAGTTACTTTATGAGTCTTGGCCGTGGCCCTAAGCACTTTGTTTTTCAGTATTACCACCGGATACATAAATGCCACAAACACATAATTGGGTGAACCTTTTTCAAATTGTGACTTAGCTTTGCTCAAGTACCCAATTAGAGGTGTCCAGAGTTTTTAAGCACACTCTTTTGCTTTGGATCACGACTTTAACCACTCAGTCTCAAGCTTTTCACCTGGACCTGCATGCCACAAGCACATGGTTAGGGACAACTTGATTTAGCCGCTTAAGCCTGGATTTTATTTCCTTGGGCCCTCCTATCCATTGATGCTCAAAGCCTTGGATCCTTTTTACCCTTGCCTTTTGGTTTTAAGGGCTATTGGCTTTTTCTGCTTGCTTTTTTTTATATATGTTTTTTTTCGCCAAATTTTTTTTTCACTGCTTTTTCTTGCTTCAAGAATCAATTTCATGATTTTTCAGATCAACAATAATATTTCTCTTGTTCATCATTCTTTCAGGAGCCAACAATTTTAACATTCATGAAATTCAATATCAAAAATATGACTGTTCAAGCATTCATTATTAAGAACTCGAAATTAAATTGCCACCACATATAAATAATTAGAATTTTCCTTATTAAGAACTCAAAATTAAATTGCCTCTTTATTCTAAAAAGATACTATTTTATTCATATTTGATGATGATGAGAAAAATAATTTATAGCTTAATTGGAAATAAAATCAAAATAGAGATACTAATTACTACTACTAATATATAACTTTTAAGGTAAATTCCTAATAAGAACAGTTATCACAGAGTTAAGGCAAAGATTAGGACTCAACAACCTTTATTTTGGGAAGTGGATGTTCCTCTAGTCTGTGGGTGCTTGGTCCTTCAAGAGATAATTTCTAACGCTTCAATTCCTTCAAGTCACATCCTTGCTTTTCCTGTTCCCTTAGGTGCCATGATCTTGATGAGTTTTAGCTCAGTGATCATGGCAAATCACACCAAACTTAGAGGTTTGCTTGTCCGCAAGCAAAAGAAAGGAAATGAGAGGAGTAGAAGGAGAGGCAATTTCGAAATTCAAAAGATATGACGAGTTGAAAAAGATTTGAAAAGAAATTAAAGAAAAATCAAGAAATATGTTTAGGATTAAAAATTTTTGAAATTGAAGTTGAAAGATGAGAGTTTGTAACATATTTATGCAAGAAATCATGAATTTGAAACGTGGAAAATAAAATAAAAAAATTGTGAAGTAAAAATGAATTTACCTCCTCCCCACCATCCTGGCGTTAAACGCCCAAATGCTGCATGTTTTGGGCATTTAACACCCATGTGCTGCTCCTCCTGGGCGTTCAACGCCCAGCTGTTGCTTCTTTCTGGCGTTGAATGCCAGGAAATCCTTTGTCACTGGGCGTTTTTCTGAATGCCCAGAACGCTGTCAATCTGGCGTTAAACGCCCAGAAGGTGCTTCCTTCTGGCGTTCAACGCCCAGAAGATGCTCCTTTCTGGCGTTTAACGCCCAGATGGCTATCCTTACTGGCGTTGAACGCCCAGTGGATGCTTCTTTTGGGCGTTCAACGCCCAAAATAACTTTTACTGGCTTTTTCGCACCAGTGAGCATCCTTTTTTGCTGTTTTATCTTGCGAGGCCTTCTGTAACTCTGTGAACTCATGCAATTGCCATTTTACCTTGAGGAAAATTAATATGAATCTATAAAAATTATTAATTCAAAAATAAACTTTGTTAATGGCTAGGTTGCCTCCTAGCAAGCGCTTTTTTATTGTCTTTAGCTAGACTATTACTGAGTTTTAATCAAGCCTCAGTTTTGAGCATTCTTGCTCAAAATTGCCTTCAAGATAATGTTTGATTCTCTGTCCATTAACAATGAACTTTTTATTAGAATCATTATTCTGAAGCACTACGTATCCATATGGTGACATGCTTATAATCACATATGGACCTCTCCACCGGAATTTCAATTTCCCAGGGAATAATCTGAACCTAGAATTAAACAGCAGAATTTTCTGCCCTAGCTCAAAGACTCTGGATGACAACTTCTTATCATGCCATCTTTTTGCTTTCTCTTTGTATATTTTTGCATTTTCGAAAGCATTGAGTCTAAATTCCTCTATCTCATTTAACTGGAGCAATCGCTTTTTTCTAGCTAACTTGGCATCAAGGTTTAGGAATCTGGTTACCCAGTAGGCCTTATGTTCCAGTTCCACTAGCAAGTGACAGGCCTTTCCATACACAAATTGGTATGGAGAAGTTCTTATAGGAGTCTTGAATGCTGTTCTGTATGCCCATAGAGCATCATCCAAGCTTCTTGCCCAATCCCTTCTACGGTTAATGATAGTCCGTTCCAGGATTCTTTTAAGTTCTCTATTAGAGACTTCATCTTGTCCATTTGTCTATGGATGATATGGAGTAGCTACCATGTGGCTAACTCTATATCGAACCAAAGCAGAGTAAAACTGTTTATTGCAAAAGTGAGTACCCCCATCACTGATTAGTACTCTAGGGATACCAAATCTGCTGAAGATGTATTTCTTGAGGTATTTCAGCACTGTCTTAGTGTCATTAGTGGGTGTTGCAATAGCTTCCACCCATTTGGATACATAATCCACTACCACCAGAATATAAGTGTTTGAGTATGATGGTGGGAAAGGCCCCATGAAATCAATACCCCATACATCAAACAACTCAATCTCCAAGATCCCTTGTTAAGGCATGGCATAACTGTGAGGCAGATTGCCAGATCTTTGGCAACTGTCACAATTAAGTACAAACACTCGGGAGTCTTTATAGAGAGTAGGCCAGTAGAAGCCACATTGGAGGACTCTTGTGGCTGTTCTTTCACTTCCAAAATGTCCTCTATACTGTGATCCATGGCAGTGCCAGAGGATCTTCTGTGCTTCTTCTTTAGGCACACATCTACGGATTACTCCGTCTGCGCATCTCTTGAAGAGATATGGTTCATCCCAAAGATAGTACTTTGCATCCGTGATCAATTTCTTTGTTTGCTGCCTACTGTACTCTTTGGGTATGAATCTTACTGCCTTGTAGTTTGCAATATCTGTGAACCATGGCACTTCCTGGATGGCAAAGAGTTGCTCATCCAAAAAGGTTTCAGAGATCTCAATAAGAGGGAGGGATGCCCCTTCTACTGGTTCTATTCGGGATAGGTGATCTGCTACTTGGTTCTCTGTCCCTTTTTTGTCTCTTATTTCTATATCAAACTCTTGCAGAAGCAACACCCATCTGATGAGTCTGGGTTTTAAATCCTGCTGTGTGAGTAGATATTTAAGAGCAGCATGGTCAGTGTACACAATCACTTTTGATCCTACTAAATAGGATATGAACTTGTCAATGGCGTAAACCACTGCAAGTAATTCTTTTTCTGTGGTTGTGTAGTTCTTTTGTGTGTCATTTAAAACATGACTGGCATAGTAAATAATGTGCTGAAGCTTGTCATGCCTTTGTCCCAACACTGCACCAATGGCATGGTCACTGGCATCACACATTAATTCAAATGGTAATGTCCAGTCTGGTGCAGAGATGACTGGTGTTGTGACCAGTTTAGCTTTCAGGGTCTTAAACGCCTACAGACACTCCTCATCAAAGATAAATGGCATGTCAGCAGCTAGCAGATTACTCAGAGGTTTGGTGATTTTTGAGAAATCTTTTATACATCTCCTATAGAATCCTGCATGCCTCAGAAAGCTTCTGATTGCCTTAACATTGGCAGGTGGTGGTAATTTTTCAATTACCTCTACCTTAGCTTGATCCACCTCTATTCCCTTGTTTGAAATTTTGTGCCCAAGGACAATTCCTTCAGTCACCATAAAGTGACATTTTTTCCAGTTTAAAACCAGGTTAGTCTCTTGGCACCTCTTTAGAACAAGTGCTAGATGGTCAAGACAAGAGCTGAATGAGTCTCCAAATACTGAAAAGTCATCCATGAAGACTTCCAGAAATTTTTCCACCATATCAGATAAAATAGAGAGCATGCACCTTTGAAAGGTTGCAGGTGCATTGGACAGACCAAATGGCAACCTTCTGTATGCAAATACTCCGGATGGACATGTGAATTCTGTTTTCTCTTGATCTTGGGGATCTACTGCAATTTGATTATAACTTGAATATCCATCCAGGAAGCAGTAGTATTCATGACCTGTCAGTCTTTCTAGCATCTGGTCTATGAATTGTAAAGGAAAATGATCCTTTCTGGTGGCTGTATTGAGCCTTCTGTAATCAATACACATACGCCACCCTGTAACTATTCTTGTAGGAACTAGTTCATTTTTTCATTATGGATCACTGTCATGCCACCTTTCTTAGGGACGACTTGGGCAGGGCTTACCCGAGGGCTATCAGAAATAGGATAAATAATCCCAGCCTCTAGTAATTTAGTGACCTCTTTCTGCACCACCTCCTTCATGGCTGGATTCAGCCGCCTTTGTGGTTGAACCATTGACATAGCGTCACCCTCCAATAGGATCTTGTGCATGCATCTGGCTGGGCTAATTCCCTTAAGATCACTGATGGACCACCTAAGAGTTGTCTTGTATGTCCTTAGCACTTGAATTAGTGCTTCCTCTTCCTGTGGCTCTAAGGTAGAGCTTATGATTACAGGAAAGGTATTACCTTCTCCCAAAAATGCATATTTTAGGGATGGTGGTAATGGTTTAAGCTCGGGTTTGGGAGGTTTCTCCTCTTCCTGAGGGATTTTCAGAGGTTCTATTATTCTCTCTGATTCCTCCAAATCAGGCTGAACATCTTTAAAGATATCCTCTAGCTCTAATTCAAGACTCTCAGCCATATTGACTTCTTTTACCAGAGAGTCAATAATAGCAATGCTCATGCAGTCATTTTGGGTGTCTGGATGCTGCATGGCTTTGACAACATTCAACTTGAACTCATCCTCATTGACTCTCAGGTTTACTTCCCCTTTTTGAACATCAATAAGGGTTCGGCCGGTGGCTAGGAAAGGTCTTCCCAGAATGAGAGTTGCACTCTTATGCTCCTCCATTTCCAGCACCACAAAGTCAGTGGGAAAGGAAAATAGCCCAACCTTGACAATCATGGCCCAACTTTTTGATAGTAGCTGCAGGTATTAGGTTAATACTTGCCCCAAGATCACATAGAGCTTGCTTGGTGCAAGTACCTTCTAATGTGCATGGTATCATAAAGCTTCCCGGATCCTTAAGCTTCTCAGGTAAGCTTTTCAGAATGACTGCACTGCATTCTTCAGTGAGGTAAACTTTCTCAGTTTCCCTCCAATCCTTCTTATGACTTAAGATCTCTTTCATGAACTTAGCATAAGAGGGTATTTGCTCAAGTGCCTCTGCAAATGGAATCTTTATTTCAAGAGTCCTGAGATAGTCTGCAAAGCGGGCAAATTGCTTATCCTGTTCCGCTTGGCGGAGTTTCTGAGGATAAGGCATTTTGGCTTTATATTCCTCAACCTTAGTTGCTGTAGGTTTATTGCCTACAAATGTGGGTTGAGAAGCCTTTTTAGAAGGGTTGCTATCAGCACTTGTATGTGTCTGATCTCCCACTGGCGTTTGAATGCCAGGGGTGGAAGCTGGAGTTGCGTTAGACGCTAGCTCCTTACCTATTTCTAGCGTCTGAACGCTAGAACTGTGCTTCCTTTGGGCGTTCAACGCCAATTCCTTGCTTGTTTCTAGCGTTGAACGCCAGGACTAAGCATGGGTTGGGCGTTCAACGCCAGCTTTCCACCCATTATCTAGCGTTTGAGCGCCAGAGTTATTCCTCTCTGGGCTCTGACGGTCCTCAGAGGGATTTTGGGTAGCAGTCTATTCATTTCTTGGCTTCCTGCTGCCTTGAAGTGAGGTATTTAATGTTTTTCTACTTCTTAATTGAATTGCTTGGCATTCTTCGGTTATTTGTTTTGATAACTGCTGTTCTGTTTGCTTCAACTGCACTTCCATATTCATATTAGCCATTCTTTTTTCTTGTAGTATCTCTTTGAATTCGGCTAGCTGTTTTGTTAGAAAATCCAATTGCTGATTGAATTCTATAACTTGTTCTGCAGGACTGAGTTCAGCAGTTACTGTTTTAGCCTCTTCATTGATGGAAGGTTCACTACTTAGGTACATATGCTGATTTTTGGCAACTGTATCAATAAGCTCTTGAGCTTCTTCTATTGTCTTTCTCATGCGTATAGATCCACCAGCTGAGTGGTCTAGAGAAATCTGAGCTCTCTCTGTAAGCCCATAATAAAAGATGTCTAACTGCACCCACTTTGAAAACATTTCGGAGGGGCATTTTCTTAGCATCTCTCTGTATCTCTCTCAGGCATCATAAAGGGGTTCATTATCTCCTTATTTAAAGCCTTGGTTGCTCAGCCTTAGCTGTGTCATCCGTTTTTGAGGGAAGTATTGATTCAGGAATTTTTCTGACAGCTGTTTCCATGTCTTTATGCTAGATTTAGGTTGGTTATTTAACCACCTTTTAGCTTGGTCTTTTACAGCAAATGGAAACAGTAATAATCTGGAGACATCCTGATCTACTTCTTTATCATGTACTGTGTCAGCAATTTGTAAAAATTATGCCAGAAACTCTGTAGGTTCTTCTTGTGAAAGACCGAAATACTGGCAACTTTGCTGCACCATGATAATGAGCTGAGGATTCAACTCAAAACTACTAACTCCAATGGAGGGTATATATATACTACTCCCATATGAAGCAGTAGTGGGGTTAGCATATGACCCCAGAGTCCTCCTGGACTGTTCATTTCCACTTAGGTCCATGATGGAGAAAGGGAGATGATGTGGATTTATTTTATTTATTATTATTATTATTATTATTTTTTAAAAAAGATATTTACGAAATAATAAAATAAAATAAAATAAAATAAAATAAAATAAACGAAATAAAAATAAAAATAAAAATAAAAATTTGAAAATATTTTATGAAGATTTTCGAAAAAAAATGAGGAGAGAGAAATTGGTTAGGATATTTTCGAAAATTTTGAGAAAAGATAAGATAGAAGATATGATTTGTAAAAGATAAATATGATAGGAAAAAGATGTAATTGAAAATTGAAAAGATATAAAAGATATTTGAAAAAGATAAATTTGTTTTGAAAAAGATATTGTGAAGATTTGAAAAAGATATTTATGAGTTGAAAAGATTTTAAGAAGGAAAAGATATAGATTTCTTTTGAAAAAGATATAATAATTTTTTTTTTAAATCTTAAAAGGATAAGATTTGAAAAATTTTGAAATTGAAATCTGAATTTTTATAAAAAAAAATTAAAAATATGGCTTAAAAATAGTTAGAAAAGATATTTTTTCGAATTTTGAATTTTATGATGAAAGAGAAAAACACACAAAAGACACAAGACTTAAAATTTTTAGATCTAATGCTCCTTGTTTTCGAAAATTTTGGAGGGAAAACACCAAGGAACACCAAACTTAAAAATTTTAAGATCAAAACACAAAGAAAGACTCAAGAACACCTTGAAATTTCACAAGAACACCAAGAACAATAGAAAGAACACCAAACTTAAAATTTTTAGAAAACTTCAATAAAATTTTTGAAAATTATAGAAAGATTAACAAGAAAACACCAAACTTAAAGTTTGGCACAAGATTTAATTAAAGAAAAAATTTTTGAAAAAGATTTAAAAAAGAAGATACCCAATTGCCAAGAACATAAGCCAACGCTCTAGCCAACTGAGCTATAAATCTAACGTGTTTTAAAGAGGTATAAATTTATTTTATAAATAAAAATATTTTTTTTTTGAAAACTAATATTTTGAAATTGCACAAGAAAAACACGAAAAATACACAAAATAGGACAAACTAAAGATCAAACAAGAAAAATTGACAAGAACAATTTGAAGATCAAGGTAGAACAAAGAACATGCAATTTGAAAATTGAAAGACAAAGAAAAGCATGCAATTGACACCAAACTTAGAATAAGACACAAAAATCACGAAAAAAAATTAAAAATTGATAAAGAATAATAATATTTTTGAAAATTTTTTGAAAAGAGAATAAAGGACTCAGATTTGATGACTCTATAGCAACAAAAATAAATTATTCCTAATCTAAGCAACAAAATAAACCTTTAGTTGTTCAAACTCGAACAATCCCCGGCAACGGCGCCAAAAACTTGGTGCACGAAATTGTAATGCCAATATTGATGTCAAGTCATCTTAGCCTAGTTTCACTAGCCTTTTTCTTTTGTTTTCAATTGAATTATGCACTTTCTTGAGCCATAAGCAAGCCAATGGGGTAGATTTTCATGTTTCCTTTTATTTAATTAACCATAGATGAATTAATGCAATTTCATGAGGTTTTATGCTATAATTGTCACATATTATGAAAGAATGAATATCTCATGATTTTGAGCATAGCTTTGATGTGTTTGGTTGATTAATGATAGGAGAAGAAAGCTTGGAGAAAGGTTTAAGCAAGAAGGAATGGCTAGGAGGAAGAGAGGACAAAAAGTTTGAGCAAAAGTTTGCCTCAAACTTTAGCTCAAACTTTTGGAATAAGTGAAAATGAACCAGGGAGCAAAAAGCTTGACCAAAAGTTTGCCTCAAACTTTTGTGCAAACTTTTGGGAGAAAAGCTTGAGCCAACGTTTGCCTCAAACTTTTGGGCAAACGTTGGCATCGCAAATCAACACCCCAAGAGAAAAAGTTTGCGCCAACGTTTGCCTCAAACTTTTTGGCAAATGTTGGCGCCATGAACAACCCACCCTGGAGAGCAAAAGTTTGCGCCAACGTTTGCCTCAAACTTTTTGGCAAACGTTGGTGCCATGAGTGTGCAAGGGGGAGCCAACGTTTGAGCAAAAGTTTGACCCCAAACTTTGGCCCAAACGTTGGTAGCAGCAAGAATGGGGTGCTGATGTGAAAAGTTTGAATAAAAGTTTGCCTCAAACTTTTACTCAAACTTTTACTCAAGCTTTTATAATTTACAACCCGGTTCACATTGGTTCTTTCTCCAGCTCCAAGAGCAATCAACCAAGGCCTTTTTCAACCCAACTCCATCAAGAGCAAAGGCCCAATTCAAGGCTTGAAGACCATTTGAAGGAAGTGTATAAATAGCATAGGATTTAAGTTTTTCAGGGGGCTTTCTTTTTAGTTTTCATAGGGAGCTTTCCCTTTAGTTTTCATTGAGAGTTTTCGGAGAGCTTTAGGTGTTGAGTGAATTTTAATTTCTAAGTCTCGGGGAAGGAGAATTGAATTCCCTTCCTCTTAGTTTTCTTGCTTTCAATTTCAATTACTTTTGCTTGGATCTTGGGTTGGAGAATTGAAGGAATTCTGTTTCAATCTCATCCTGAGATCTCTCTGTTTATTTACTGCTTAATTGAATTTCAGTTTCGGTTAATTGCTTCTTCTTCTACTTCCTTTGCAATTTACAATTCCTCATTTCCTTTGCAATTGTTTTTGTTGGATCTAGGAAGGCATTGAGATCTAGACTTGGTTATCTAGTCTCTTGGGTCCTGAGATCTGAATTCCAATTTTACATTCTCTGTTTAATGCTTTTCATGTTCATTTACATTTCTGTTTTATGATCCGATTTAATCCAAGTCATCTTCTATTTCTCTGTTTGTTGCAATTTACTTTTCCTTGTTTAATTTCTGCAAATCAAATTCCCAATTCCCTTTACAATTCAAGCTATTTACATTTCTTGCACTTTAAGATCCTGCAATTTACATTTCTTGCGTTCTAAGTTTCTGCCATTTAATTTCTTGCATTTTAAGATTCAGCACTTTAAATTTCAGTTCTCTTTAATTTCATGCAATTTACCCATTCCCTTTACTTTCTATGCAATTTAAATTCTGCAAATCACAAATCACTCAACCAAATCTTGATTCGCTTGACTAAATCAACCACTAAACTAAAATTGCTCAATCCTTCAATCCCTGTGGGATCGACCTCACTCCTGTGAGTTATTATTACTTGATGCGACCCGGTGCACTTGCCGGTGAGTTTTGTGTCGGATCGTTTTCCGCACATCAAATATCAAAATCAAGATTTCTTATAATTTCGTACCACTAACCAGCAAGTGCACTGGTTCGTCCAAGTAATACCTTACGTGAGTAAGGGCCGATCCTACGGAGATTATTGGTTTGAAGCAAGCTATGTTTATTTTATTATTCTTAGTCAGGATATCAATTATAATTATCAGTTTGAATTATAAAAAAAATAAAAGAGCGTGAAATAATTACTTGTTGTGCAGTAATGGAGAATATGTTGGAGTTTTGGAGATGCTTTGTCCTCTGAATCCCTACAACATAATGCTTACTCACTTTCATAAATGCAAGGCTTCTTCCATGGCAAGCTCTATGTAGGGTGTCACCGTTGTCAATGGCTACTTTCCATCCTCTCAGTGAAAATGGTCCAAATGCTCTGTCACAGCACGGCTAATCAGCTGTTAGTTCTCGGTCATGTCGGAATAAAATCCATTGATTCTTTTGCGTTTGTCATCACGCCCAACACTCGTGAGTTTGAAGCTCGTCACAGTCATCCAATCCCAGAATCCTACTCAGAATACCACAGACAAGGTTTAGACTTTCCGGATTCTCATGAATGCCGCCATGAATTCTAGCTTATACCACGAAGATTCTGATTAAGGAATCTAAAAGATACTCATTCAATCTGATGTAGAATGGAGGTGGTTGTCAGACACACGTTCATGGATTGAGGAAGGTTATGAGTGTCATGGATCATCACCTTCTCCATAATTAAGCGCGAATGAACATCTTAGATAGGAACACGCATGTTTGAATGGAAAACTGAAATAATTGCATTAATTCATTGAGACGCTGCAGAGCTCCTCACCCCCAACAATGGAGTTTAGAGACTCATGCTGCCAAAAGGTACAAATTTCATATCTAAAAATGTCATGAGATACAAAATAAGTCTCTAAAAGTTGTTTAAATACTAAACTAGTAACCTAGGTTTACAGAAAATGAGTAAACTAAGATAATTGGTGCAGAAATCCACTTCTAGGGCCCACTTGGTGTGTGCTGGGGCTGAGACTTAAGCTTCTCACGTGCCTAGGCTGTTTCTGGAATTGAACGCCAGGTTGTAACGTGTTTTGGGCGTTGAACTCCAACTTGTAACCTGTTTCTGGTGCTAAACACCAGACTGCAACATGGAACTGGCGTTGAACACCAGTTTATGTCGTCTATCTTCGGGCAAAGTATAGACTATTATATATTGCTGGAAAGCCCTGGATGTCTACTTTCCAACCTAAAAAATCCATTCCGAGTGAATGGAGGTCAGGATCCAACAGCATCAGCAGTCCTTTTTTAGCCTAACTCAGATTTTTGCTCAGCTCCCTCAATTTCAGCCAGAAAATTCCTGAAATCACAGAAAAACAAACAAACTCATAGTGGAGTCCAGAAATATGATTTTTGCCTAAAAACTAATAATATTCTACAAAAAACTAATTAGAACATACTAAAATCTACATGAAATTACCCCCAAAAAGTGTATAAAATATATGCTCATCAATTACCTGTGTTTTCTGTTGGGATTGAGGAGGTTCAGTAGGCGGTGGTGATAAGATCGCATGGAGGATAGAGTGGTGAAGGCTGTGAGATAGCGGGGACTAGTATTAGTTAGAAATCCCTTAAGTTAGAATACTTTATTTTTAGTTCAAGTTATTTATTTCTTTAAGCTTGAATATCTATATCGATGTGAAGTTCTAGGATTTCCTTTGGCATCCTGAAACCTTATATCTTACATTACTGGGCACTGTTACCATTTTGGGAACCTTCGGTTCTCATACCATATATTGTTATTTTTCAGATGCAGGTTGTAACCCACCTCAGTGAGTTACGGGATGGTGACAAAGGAGAGAATCTCTTGATAGCTCTTTTGTATATTTTGGATATTTTGTTGTAGTTCTCTCTATCTTTTGAATATTTATACTTTGTTGCCTTAGAGGCTTGACTTTGAGAGATAAGTTGT
This sequence comes from Arachis hypogaea, assembly GCF_003086295.3. Taxonomy (NCBI): domain Eukaryota; kingdom Viridiplantae; phylum Streptophyta; class Magnoliopsida; order Fabales; family Fabaceae; genus Arachis; species Arachis hypogaea. The sequence goes on along the minus strand of NC_092042.1, from coordinate 36,358,206 downwards.
ATAAGCTGTTTTAACTCAAAAACTTTGTTATGTCTGTATGTATCTAATCGGCCTAAACTTCGCGGGCTGCGACTAGTATTCTATGAATATTATGCTTATATATCTACATATACTTTGTTATCTTGTACCCGTATCTTATCCTTTACGCGTTTAGTTATCGTGTGAACGCTTCGCGCTTTTCTGTTTCTGTTTTGAGCTATAAATTCTTCATCAGGCTTCCTGTATTATTATTATTCCTTTATATATATATATTATCGTATGAGCTTTATAACTGTCATGGCAGTTTGTTATCCTTTGCCTTATGGTATGAGGTAAGACTTAGTGTAATAGGGTGCTACAACTAGTCTGGCAAATGCAGAACTTTCACCTGTAAATCATGTTGCTTGTATGCGAAGTTTGTATTCGTAGGTTTTGATGAATGACAAACCAACAAACGACATGAAAGACAAACCAACAAACAACTTGAATGAACAAGCATGATTGAAAGATCAACCAACATTCAACGTTGAGGAATGAAGAGTTGAAAGCAACACAACAACAACAAGAAACTCAAGTCCACAACATTTGAAGACAAGTATAGTGTCTTAGGACTTAGGTAACTTCTTGTTAAGAACCAATTGCTAAATCTCTCAACACACACTCACAAAATGTTTTGATGCACATCTTGCAATTCGATGCTAGCCAAATGGTTTAAAAACTTGTTTTCAAAGGTACAAAAGCATAGGAATTGACTCCAACAAGTTTGAGATCAATCCTAATCATTTTGAAGTGATTTTAAGCCAATCTTTAAGGTTTGCATCGACGCACACTCATCTTGCATCGATGCAAAGCATGCAACGACTTGTTGCATCGATGCAAAGATGTTTGCATCGATGCAACCTAGCTGAAAATTCAAATTTCAGCGTCAAAGACACATTTGCATCGATGCAAAGTGTTATGCATCGATGCAAATAATTCAAAAACATAAAAAACGGCTAGTTTTGACATAAAGGCTCCATCCCATTAATTCCCCAACGTTTCTAAGGTTTGGGGAATCTATAAATGGATGGATTGAAGCCTTATTTCACATTTTTTTGAGTATTTGGAAACTATCTTGTTCATATTCTTTCATTCTACACATTTTTAAAGTGATATAATACACAATTTGAGAGAGTAATATCAATTGGTTCAATAGTGCTAAACTTGTAATCATACACTCTTCTAGAGAGTACTCATTTCATCTCAACAATTCTTTGAGAATTGTTTTTCTTGTACACCTTGTAAATTGGAGTGTGATCTCCAAGGTTGAGTCAAGAGTTATAAACACTATAGTCGGTGAGGATACCAAAGAGGTATACTAAGTACTCAAGGCAAATCTTAGAGAAGGTATCTCTAAGTGGAGTGGGTTAGTATACGAGTGGTGATCATATACCGTGAGGTGTTAGAAACTAAGGACTCGGATTGTAAAAGGTTTTGCGCGAGCACCTTGAAGCTTGGCAATAGTGGAACTTCTCAATTGCGATTGAGAAAGAAAGTGGACGTAGGACAAGGACTGTGCCGAACCACTCTAAATAGCGTTTGCATTTCTCCAAACTCATCTCTTCAATATTATTGTCTTTTACCTTTGAGCAAATAAATTGTGATCGAAAAGTAGCTTCGTAAGTACTTAAGGAGTAGCTTAAGTCCGATTGGTGAAAAGCTTGATCAATTTATTTGAGTTGGTGTCTATTGGAAAGTAAAAGCTCCTTATAAATGCTTAGCAATTGAGTTAAGCTCTTGGAAAAATACTAGTACAATAACACTTTTGTATATTGTCTTTAACTTTCGTAAAAAGATTCATTGTTATTGCAATACTCAATTCACCCCCCTCTTGAGTAATTGTGCATAGGTTCTACAAGTGGCATCAGAGCTTAACCCTTTGAAAGACTTAACCGTTTAAGGGAAAAGATCATGGCAAGCACAGGCTTTAACAACAACAACACTAGCGAAGGTAACTCAACCGCTAGACCTCCTCTTTTCAGCGGAACAAATTACTCTTATTGGAAAAATAAGATGAGAATTTGGATCCGTTCTCAAGATGTGAGAATTTGGAAAGTGATTGAGAATGGAAATCACATTCCAACAAAGACAACAAGCGCTAAAGAAGGAGAAGTCTCCGTCTCAAAGCAAGTACCGAAAGGAGAAGATGAATATAGTGACGATGATTGGAAGAAAGTGGCAATGAATGCTAAAGCCATCAACTTCATTCATTGTGCACTTAACGAGCATGATTATATGAAGATCTCTACATGTGAAACCGCTAAAGAGATTTGGGATAAACTCCAAATCACTTACGAAGGAACCGACCACGTTAAAGAATCAAAGGTATTTATGTTGGTTCATGAATGGGAAAATTTTAAAATGAAAGAAGAAGAGAGCATTGAAGAAGCTCTTGAAAGACTCTCCAAGATCTTCAACAATCTAAGCATGCTTGGCACAAAATACAATGATAAACAAATTGTGACCAAGGTGCTTACAAGCCTTACACCAAAATGGAACTCCAAAGTGAACGCCATTGTGGAAGGAAGGCTCTATGATCAACTTACATTTGATCAACTACGAGGTAATCTACTCACCTATGAAATGACTATGCTAAATAGACAAAAAGGTGAAGAAAGCAAGAAGAAAAGTCTCGCCCTTAAAACAACATCACTGCAAGAAGAGAGTGATGATAATGAAGAAGAAGGAGATGAAGAATTTGCACTCTTATTAAAAAGATTCAATAAGTTTGCAATGAAGAAAAACTTCAAGAGCAAAACAAAGGTACCAAAATGCTATGAGTGTGGAGAAGTTGGACACATCAAACCCAATTGTCCAAAACTTCAAAAGGAGGACAAAAACAAGAAATTTAAGAAGAAGGAGAAAGCATACATATCATGGGAGAACGAGGATGAATCCGACTCCGATGACGACGAGGTTGCAAATCTTTGCTTAATGGCAAGCGAAGAAAAGGTTAGTGATGACTACTCCACTTCTTTTAATTTACAAGATGAATATGATGCCTTACTTGAGGTGTACACAAAACTTACCCAAGATTATTCTCTCCTAAAGAAAAAGAATATGGAACTTTTAACACAAAATGAGATGTTGAAAAACGAGAATATCAATCTTGGAAAAGATAAGTGTAGCACAAGTAGTGATCCATACAAATCTTGTAAAATGCATGAAAATGAAATTACAAATCTTAAGAACACTTTAGCTAAGTTCAATGAATCTTCAAAGAACTTAGATAAAATGTTGAAAAACCAAAAGCATGTTCATAATAAGGAAGGTTTGGGTTTTGAAAAAGGAAAATTTAAAAATGCTAAAACTCCTATTAGGCAACCGCAAGCCCAAAAGGTAAGCATGCCTAAAAGGAATGAAGCCTTTAAACATCCTCCTCAACATGCTTCATTTAGAAATTATAATCACAATGCATATAGATCAAAAGATGTTGCATCTAGGAAACAACCTAGGCAACCATTTAAAAACATGCAAAGGATGCATAATCCAAATGTCATATGTCATTATTGTAATAAAGTAGGTCATATAGCACCCGTATGCATTACTAGAATTAAAAATATAAACTTTCGTAGTCAAGATACGAGATGGGCACCTTATGGGTATTATGCTCATTCTAACCATCAAGGACCCAAATTCACTTGGGTACCTAAATCCCAATTTTAATTATTTTGTAGGTACGTGTTGGAGCTAAGGATACAAATTGGTATGTTGATAGTGGATGCTCCAAACACATGACCGGTGATGAATCAAAGTTCACCGCAATAGAGCCTACAAACGGAGGAAACGTGATCTATGGAGACAACAACACCGGCAAAGTAATCGGCGCTGGAAAAGTTGGTAAAAATCCTTCTACCTCCATAGATAATGTTATACTTGTCAAAGGTCTCAAACATAATCTCATTAGTGTTAGCCAACTTTGTGACAAAGGAAACTTAGTCACCTTTGATTCAAAATGTTGTTTGATAAAAAGGCAAGACACTAATGAAATTGTGCTAATTGGGCACCGTGTTGACAATGTATACATGATTAATCTAAATGAAGTTTCCTCAAATGATGTGAAATGCCTTGTTAGTAAAAATGATGAAACTTGGTTATGGCATCGTAGAGTAGCTCATGCTAACATGGACCATCTTAACAAGTTGGTCTCTAAAGAGTTAGTAATTGGCTTACCAAAGCTACGTTTTGAAAAAGACGTCCTTTGCGACGCATGTCAAAAGGGAAAACAAGTAAAGGCCTCTTTTAAATCCAAAAACATTGTTTCAACAACAAGGCCATTACAACTTTTGCACATGGATTTGTTTGGTCCTTCTAGGACTATGAGCTTTGGTGGCAATTACTATGCTTTAGTTATTGTTGATGATTACTCTCGATTTACATGGACCTTGTTCCTAGCAAACAAGAGTGATGCATTTCGAGCATTCAAAAGATTAGCCAAAGTTATTCAAAATGAAAAGAATTTGCATATATCATCTATTAGAAGTGATCATGGTGGAGATTTTGAAAACAATCTTTTTGAAACTTTTTGTGAAGGAAATGGCATTGAGTATAATTTTTCCTCTCCTAGAACACCACAACAAAATGGTGTGGTTGAAAGGAAAAATCGTCATTTAGTAGAAATGGTGAGAACTATGCTCAATGAGGCTAATATTCCTAAGTACTTTTGGGCGGATGCGGTTAGTACCGCGTGTTATGTTATGAATAGGATTATCATTCGACCTATTCTTAAGAAAACACCGTACGAATTGTACAAAGGAAGAAAGCCAAATATTTCCCACCTTCACGTCTTTGGTTGTAAATGCTTTATTCTAAATAATGGAAAAGATAACTTAGGCAAATTTGATGCTAAGGCTGATGAAGGAATCTTCTTAGGCTACTCTTTAACTAGCAAAGCTTTTAGAGTATATAATAAACGCATCATGACTATAGAAGAAATTATTCATGTCGCTTTTGATGAAACTAACCGTTGTTGTGCTAGAAAAGATTTTGATGAAAATGTAGAAAACTTTGATTCACTAAATTTGAATGGTGAAGACAAAGAAAAAGATTTAAATGAAGCCTCTACAAGCTCAACAAAGGATAGTGTTCAAGTTGAAGAAATTGAACCATCACAAGCACAAATAAATGCACTTCCAAAGGATTGGCGTACTTCAAAGGATCATCCTCTAGACAACGTCATTGGTCATGTTTCAAAAGGGGTAACAACTCGATCCACTTTTAGAAATTTATTTGCATATAGTGCTTTTGTTTCTCAAATTGAACCATCTACCATTGAGTCCGCAATTGATGATGAACATTGGGCTATGGCAATGCAAGAGGAGCTTAACCAATTCAAACGAAATGACGTTTGGGAATTGGTGCCTAAACCAAGTAATCAAACAATTGTAGGAACAAAATGGGTTTTTAGAAATAAACTCGATGAAAATGGTACAATTGTTAGAAACAAAGCTAGATTAGTAGCTAAAGGTTATAATCAGGAGGAAGGCATTGATTATGACGAAACTTATGCTCCCGTAGCTAGATTAGAAGCAATTAGGATGTTACTTGCTTTTGCATCCTCTTATAACTTCAAACTTTATCAAATGGATGTTAAGAGTGCCTTTCTTAATGGTTTCATTAAAGAAGAAGTATATGTTGAACAACCTCCCGGTTTTGAGGATTATGAAAATCCTAATCATGTTTTTAAACTCAAGAAAGCTCTTTATGGTCTTAAACAAGCTCCAAGAGCTTGGTATGAACGTTTGAGCAAGTTTTTAATAGAAAAGGGTTTTAGAAGAGGGAAGGTTGATACAACTTTATTTATCTTGATTGAAAACAAAAATATCCTTTTGGTACAAGTTTATGTCGATGACATAATATTTGGTTCAACTAACGAATCACTTTGCAAGTTTTTCTCAAACCTCATGCAAAGTGAATTTGAAATGTCCATGATGGGCGAACTCAACTTCTTCCTTGGTCTGCAAATCAAACAAGGAAAAGAAGGAACTTTCGTTAGCCAAACCAAATATTGCAAGGAACTGCTCAAAAGATTTGGAATGGACAATGCTAAGGCAATGGACACACCAATGAGCACTACTTGCTACCTTGACAAAGATGAACAAGCCATTGTTTTGTAGGTTTATGAGTTGATGAATGAGTGATTAATCTTGAGGTAGATTGAAGAATTTAAAGATTATGAACAATGAAGGATCAACAAATTGAAGTTTATAATGGTTTAAGTGAGTATATACATGATGGAACTCAAAGGATTGAAGAAAGAACCACCAAAGGATGAAAATTTGGTGATTTTGGGCAAAATGATGCATGTTGCATCGATGCAACCAAGCTTTGCATCGATGCAAAGCACACGACGTGCTATGAGCATCGATGCAAAGCCTATTGCATCGATGCAAACACGACCAAATTGCACAAAAACATGTGAATTTGGCATTTTTGAGCAACAAAACCCCACTTTTTCATCATCTTTTTATTGCTTTATGTTTATTTGATTATATGAATTGTTAAACTAACTCCTAGTAAGCTAAGGATTTCTATTATGGTTTAAATACTTTGATATTTCCTTCATAATTTTGTTTAATGATTAATGCTTGTATGCTTATGTGGTGAATAACTCAAAATAGGCTTGGTACCCCTATTTTAAGTTAATGTGCATGCCTTGATATATTTTAGGGGAAATTATGCATGCTTATTATATATAAAAAGAAGAAATCAAATTCCTTTTGAAAGGGAGAATATCTCATCCTTGAGATTAATAGAGAAATTGAACTTAAAAAATTCATTGTTTTATGCATGCTTCTATGACACATTTCAAACTCCCTTCTTTTTGATAATGTCAAAAGGGGGAAGAAAAGTTTGAGGATATTTGAAGTTTTGAACTTTTGAAAAAGGAAGAAAAGTTTGAGGATTTGAAAAGAAGAAATAAGTTTGCGAAACAATGATTTCAAAAAGACTTCCGCTAAGCAAAAACTTTGATATCTAAATCGTTTTCTTTGATAAACGCCCTTTAAAGGAACAAATGCACATATTTAGGGGGAACTCATGCAAAAATTTTTTTGTGAAGTCTTCTCCAAAGCTTTCTATAAAACAAAGTGCATTATTGTTGCTTTCAAAATCATTTATAAATGCATATCCTCAAAATTGGTTTGTCATTATCAAAAAGGGGGAAATTGTAAATCATGTTGCTTGTATGCGAAGTTTGTATTCGTAGGTTTTGATGAATGACAAACCAACAAACGACATGAAAGACAAACCAACAAACAACTTGAATGAACAAGCATGATTGAAAGATCAACCAACATTCAACGTTGAGGAATGAAGAGTTGAAAGCAACACAACAACAACAAGAAACTCAAGTCCACAACATTTGAAGACAAGTATAGTGTCTTAGGACTTAGGTAACTTCTTGTTAAGAACCAATTGCTAAATCTCTCAACACACACTCACAAAATGTTTTGATGCACATCTTGCAATTCGATGCTAGCCAAATGGTTTAAAAACTTGTTTTCAAAGGTACAAAAGCATAGGAATTGACTCCAACAAGTTTGAGATCAATCCTAAGCATTTTGAAGTGATTTTAAGCCAATCTTTAAGGTTTGCATCGACGCACACTCATCTTGCATCGATGCAAAGCATGCAACGACTTGTTGCATCGATGCAAAGATGTTTGCATCGATGCAACCTAGCTGAAAATTCAAATTTCAGCGTCAAAGACACATTTGCATCGATGCAAAGTGTTATGCATCGATGCAAATAATTCAAAAACATAAAAAACGGCTAGTTTTGACATAAAGGCTCCATCCCATTAATTCCCCAACGTTTCTAAGGTTTGGGGAATCTATAAATGGATGGATTGAAGCCTTATTTCACATTTTTTTGAGTATTTGGAAACTATCTTGTTCATATTCTTTCATTCTACACATTTTTAAAGTGATATAATACACAATTTGAGAGAGTAATATCAATTGGTTCAATAGTGCTAAACTTGTAATCATACACTCTTCTAGAGAGTACTCATTTCATCTCAACAATTCTTTGAGAATTGTTTTTCTTGTACACCTTGTAAATTGGAGTGTGATCTCCAAGGTTGAGTCAAGAGTTATAAACACTATAGTCGGTGAGGATACCAAAGAGGTATACTAAGTACTCAAGGCAAATCTTAGAGAAGGTATCTCTAAGTGGAGTGGGTTAGTATACGAGTGGTGATCATATACCGTGAGGTGTTAGAAACTAAGGACTCGGATTGTAAAAGGTTTTGCGCGAGCACCTTGAAGCTTGGCAATAGTGGAACTTCTCAATTGCGATTGAGAAAGAAAGTGGACGTAGGACAAGGACTGTGCCGAACCACTCTAAATAGCGTTTGCATTTCTCCAAACTCATCTCTTCAATATTATTGTCTTTTACCTTTGAGCAAATAAATTGTGATCGAAAAGTAGCTTCGTAAGTACTTAAGGAGTAGCTTAAGTCCGATTGGTGAAAAGCTTGATCAATTTATTTGAGTTGGTGTCTATTGGAAAGTAAAAGCTCCTTATAAATGATTAGCAATTGAGTTAAGCTCTTGGAAAAATACTAGTACAATAAAAATTTTGTATATTGTCTTTAACTTTCGTAAAAAGATTCATTGTTATTGCAATACTCAATTCACCCCCCCTCTTGAGTAATTGTGCATAGGTTCTACAAGTGGCATCAGAGCTTAACCCTTTGAAAGACTTAACCGTTTAAGGGAAAAGATCATGGCAAGCACAGGCTTTAACAACAACAACACTAGCGAAGGTAACTCAACCGCTAGACCTCCTCTTTTCAGCGGAACAAATTACTCTTATTGGAAAAATAAGATGAGAATTTGGATCCGTTCTCAAGATGTGAGAATTTGGAAAGTGATTGAGAATGGAAATCACATTCCAACAAAGACAACAAGCGCTAAAGAAGGAGAAGTCTCCGTCTCAAAGCAAGTACCGAAAGGAGAAGATGAATATAGTGACGATGATTGGAAGAAAGTGGCAATGAATGCTAAAGCCATCAACTTCATTCATTGTGCACTTAACGAGCATGATTATATGAAGATCTCTACATGTGAAACCGCTAAAGAGATTTGGGATAAACTCCAAATCACTTACGAAGGAACCGACCACGTTAAAGAATCAAAGGTATTTATGTTGGTTCATGAATGGGAAAATTTTAAAATGAAAGAAGAAGAGAGCATTGAAGAAGCTCTTGAAAGACTCTCCAAGATCTTCAACAATCTAAGCATGCTTGGCACAAAATACAATGATAAACAAATTGTGACCAAGGTGCTTACAAGCCTTACACCAAAATGGAACTCCAAAGTGAACGCCATTGTGGAAGGAAGGCTCTATGATCAACTTACATTTGATCAACTACGAGGTAATCTACTCACCTATGAAATGACTATGCTAAATAGACAAAAAGGTGAAGAAAGCAAGAAGAAAAGTCTCGCCCTTAAAACAACATCACTGCAAGAAGAGAGTGATGATAATGAAGAAGAAGGAGATGAAGAATTTGCACTCTTATTAAAAAGATTCAATAAGTTTGCAATGAAGAAAAACTTCAAGAGCAAAACAAAGGTACCAAAATGCTATGAGTGTGGAGAAGTTGGACACATCAAACCCAATTGTCCAAAACTTCAAAAGGAGGACAAAAACAAGAAATTTAAGAAGAAGGAGAAAGCATACATATCATGGGAGAACGAGGATGAATCCGACTCCGATGACGACGAGGTTGCAAATCTTTGCTTAATGGCAAGCGAAGAAAAGGTTAGTGATGACTACTCCACTTCTTTTAATTTACAAGATGAATATGATGCCTTACTTGAGGTGTACACAAAACTTACCCAAGATTATTCTCTCCTAAAGAAAAAGAATATGGAACTTTTAACACAAAATGAGATGTTGAAAAACGAGAATATCAATCTTGGAAAAGATAAGTGTAGCACAAGTAGTGATCCATACAAATCTTGTAAAATGCATGAAAATGAAATTACAAATCTTAAGAACACTTTAGCTAAGTTCAATGAATCTTCAAAGAACTTAGATAAAATGTTGAAAAACCAAAAGCATGTTCATAATAAGGAAGGTTTGGGTTTTGAAAAAGGAAAATTTAAAAATGCTAAAACTCCTATTAGGCAACCGCAAGCCCAAAAGGTAAGCATGCCTAAAAGGAATGAAGCCTTTAAACATCCTCCTCAACATGCTTCATTTAGAAATTATAATCACAATGCATATAGATCAAAAGATGTTGCATCTAGGAAACAACCTAGGCAACCATTTAAAACTCAAGAACACTTTGAAGATTCACAAGAACACCAAGAACACAAGGAAGAACACCAAACTTAAAATTTTTAGAAAACCAAAATAAATTTTCGAAAATTATAAAAATTAACAATAAAACACCAAACTTGGAGTTTGGCACAAGATTAAATCAAGAAAAATTATTTTTGAAAAAGATTTTCAAAAGTACTGGTGCTCCCTTATCAAGAATATAAGCCAATTGGGAATAAATATGACACTTGATGCAGATGTTCTTGAAAAGAAACTATCCTATCAAAATTTAATGACTCTATAACAATAAAAATAAAAATAAAAATAAAAATAAATTATTCCTAATCTAAGAAATAAAATAAACCTTCAATTGTCCAAACTCAATAATCCCCGGCAACGGCGCCAAAAACTTGGTGGACGAAATTGTGATCTTTAATTAATGGCTCCTTGGCATGTGCCAAAAAGTTAAACTAATTTAACTAACTGATTAGAGAAGCTCACAACTTCGTTCAACTGACCAGCAAGTGTACTGGGTCGTCCAAGTAATACCTTACGTGAGTAAGGGTCGAATCCACAGAGATTATTGGTTTGAAGCAATCAATATTTATTTTATTAGTCTTAGTTAGGATGTCAACAAGGATTAATTTGGATTAAAAGTGGAATTACTGGAATTGATAAAAGAGGGAACAATGTTACTTTGATTTGCAGCACTGGGGAATATGTTGGAGTTTTGGAGATGCTTTGTCCTCTGACTTCAACTCTTCCTTGGAATCCTCTTCTCACACGCAGGTCCCTTCCATGGCAAGCTCTATGTAGGGTGTCACCGTTGTCAGTGGCTACTTCCCATCCTCGCAGTGAAAACTATGCTCACGCACTCTGTCACAGTACGGCTAATCACCGGTTGGTTCCCGCTCCTACTGGAATAGAATCACTCTTTTGCGTCTGTCACTAACGCCCAGCAGGTTAAAGTTTGAAGCACGTCACAGTCATTCAATCCCGGAATCCTACTCGGAATACCACAGACAAGGTTTAGACTTTCCGGATTCTCATGAATGCCGCCATCAATCCGGCTTATACCACGAAGATTCTGTTGGGGAATCTAAGAGATATTCATTCAATCTGATGTAGAACGGAGGTGGTTGTCAGGCACACGTTCATGGGTTAAGGAAGGTGATGAGTGTCACGGATCATCACCTTCTCCACAGTTAAGCGCGAATAAACATCTTAGATAAGAACAAGCGTGTTTGAATGGAAAACAAAGGAATTGTATTAAATCATCGAGACGCTGCAGAGCTCCTCACCCCCAACAATGGAGTTTAGAGACTCATGCCGTCACAAAGTATGTAATTCAGATCTGAAAATGTCATGAGGTCCAAGATATGTCTGTAAAAGTTGTTTAAATAGTAAACTAGTAACCTAGGTTTACAGAAAATGAATACACTAAGATAATTGGTGCAGAAATCCACTTCTGGGGCCCACTTGGTGTGTGCTGGGGCTGAGACTAAAGCTTTCCACGTGCAAAGGCCTTTCTTGGCGTCAAACTTCAGGTTATGACGTGTTTTGGGCGTTCAACTCTGGATCATGACGTTTTTCTGGCGTTTAACTCCAGACAGCAGTATGAACTTGGCGTTCAACGCCAAGTTACGTCGTCTATCCTCACTCAAAGTATGGACTATTATATATTGCTGGAAAGCCCTGGATGTCTACTTTCCAACGCCGTTGAGAGCGCGCCAATTGGACTCCTGTAGCTCCAGAAAATCCATTTCGAGTGCAGGGAGGTCAGGATCCAACAGCATCAGCAGTCCTTTTTCAGCCTAAGTCAGATTTTTGCTCAGCTCCCTCAATTTCAGCCAGAAAATACCTGAAATCACAGAAAAACACACAAACTCATAGTAAAGTCCAGAAATATGATTTTTGCCTAAAAACTAATATTATTTTACTAAAAACTAACTGAAACATACTAAAATCTACATGAAATTACCCCCAAAAAGCGTACAAAATATCCGCTCATCACAACACCAAACTTAAACTGTTGCTTGTCCTCAAGCAACTAGATGAATAAAGTAGGTTCTAATAGAGATAAAGAAACAATAATATTCTCGGGTTCTAAATGAGGCTCAGATTCTTATTAGATGAGCGGGGCTTGTAGCTTTTTGTCTCTGAACAGTTTTGGCATCTCCCTGTATCTTTAAATTTTCAGAATGATTGGCATCCTTAGGAACTCGGAATTCAGATAGTATTGTTGATTCTCCTAGTGTAGTATGTTGATTCTTGAACACATTCATTTTATGAGTCTTGGCTGTGGCCCTAAGCACTTTGTCTTCCAGTATTACCACCAGATACACAAATGCCACAGACACATAACTGGGTGAACCTTTTCAGATTGTGACTCAGCTTTGCTAAAGTCCCCAGTTAGTGGTGTCCAGAGCTCTTAAGCACACTCTTTAGCTTTGGATCACGACTTTAACCACTCAGTCTCAAGCTTTTCACTTGGACCTTCATGACACAAGCACATGGTTAGGGACAGCTTGGTTTAGCCGCTTAGGCCTGGATTTTATTTCCTTGGGCCCTCCTATCCATTGATGCTCAAAGCCTTGGATCCTTTTTACTCTTGGCTAGTGCTCATGGCTTGTGAATATTGTTTTTTTTTTTTTTGAACTGCTTTTTCTTGCTTCAAGAATCAATTTCATGATTTTTCAGATCATCAACAATATTTTTCGTGTTCCTCATCCTTTCAGGAGCCAATATTCATCAAATTCAAAGTACATATTATGCACTGTTCAAGCATTCATTCAGAGAACAAAAAGTATTGCCACCACATATAATTAATTATAAATTTTATTATTAAGAACTCGAAAAATATAAATTACTTCTTTATTCTAAAAGAATCTACTACTTTATTCATGCCTAATGATGATGAGAAAAATAAATTATAGCTTAATTGGAAATAAAATCAAAATAGACATCCTAATTACTGCTAAATATCTTCTAAGGTCAATTTCTAAAAGGAATAATCTCTACTAAGTTGGAACAGAGAAATTGGAACTCAGCAACCTGTTGTTTTGAGGAGTGGATGCTCCTCTGACTCTTTGGGGTGTGGTTCAAGGATTAATTTTTGGCGCTTCAGTTCCCTTAGATCACGCCCTTGCTCCTCTTGTTCCTTAAGCAGTTTGCAGATCATGCTACCTTGATTATTCTGTTCTTCCTTTATTTGATCCATAGCTTCTTGCAATCTGGAAACAGAAGCCTCAAGTTGTTCCCAATATTCATATTGGGGCAGTTCTGGGAGGGCTTCTTGTGCTCTCCTTCTGACAGGATCCTCTTGTTGCTGTTGCCTGACCATTGATATTCCAGTAATGGGCTTTTCAATTGGGATATATTCAGTTATTCCCATCTTTACTCCAGCCTCTTTGCAAAGCATAGAAACTAGGCTTGGATAAGCCAATTTGGCGTCCTTAGAATTCCTGTTTGCTATTTTATATAGCTCACAGGAGATCAGCTGATGGACTTCCACTTCTTTTCCCAACATGATGCAGTGAATCATGACAGCTCTTTTGATGGTAACTTCAGAATGGTTGCTGGTGGGCAAGATGGAACGACAAATAAAGTCCAGCCAGCCTCTGGCTACTGGTTTTAGATCTTCTCTTTTGAGTTGGACTGGGATGCCAGTTGTACTGGTAGTCCATTTGGCTCCAGGGATGCATATGTCCTCCAGAACCTTATCCAGCCCTTTATTGACCCTTATCATTCTCCTATTAAAGGAGTCTGGGTCATCTTTCAGTTGAGGGATCTTGAATACCTCCCTGATCCTGTCAGAATGGGTATGAATGATTTTTCCTCTGACCACTGTCTTATGGTCAAAGATAGCAGCTCCAATGATTCTTTGCCTTTCTGTCTGCCATAGATTAGCATAGAATTCTTGAACCATATTCTTCCCCACTTTCGTTTCAGGATTGGCCAGAATTTCCCAATTCCTGTTCCGAATTTGCTCTTGGATTTCCGGATATTCATCTTCTTTCAGATCAAATCTGACTTCCGGGATCACTGATCTGTGACTCATTATCTTGTAGTAATGGTCTGAATGTTCTTTAGTTAAGAACTTCCCTTGGTTCCAAAGTGGCTTTGGAACGCTTTCTTTCTTTCCTCTTGGGGTGGTTTGTTTCCCTTTAGGGGCCATGATCAAGAGACACAATAGTTTTTGTGATCACGGGAAAACACACCAAACTTAGAGCTTTGCTTGTCCTCAAGCAAAAGAGAGGAAAGAAGAGGGATAGGAGGAGAGCAATGTGGAATGGTGATGATGAGGAGGGCGCCGAACACAAGATATAGGGAGGGGGGGTGGGTAATTTTCGAAAAAAAATAAGAAAGAGATAAGATAAAAGATATAATTTTAAAAGATATGATCAGAAAAAGATATAATTTTAAAAAGGAAAAGATATAAATCAAAATTTAAAAGATATAATTGAATTTTTAATTTTGAAAAGGATTTTTTTAAAAGGAGTTAAAGATGTGTTGGAAACAAATTTGAAAAGCTGATGGCTTAAATTGGAAAGCCATTTGTTCTTTTGGGTTAAGATAAATCTAAAAAATTTGCAATCATTGGATTTTAGAAATTAGGATAAAAACTTTTGGAATTGAAAGTGATAATTTAAAATATGTTTATGCAAGAAATCATGAATTGAAACATAAAAATTTTGAAAAAATGCAAAGAAAAATGAAATTGTACCTCCTCCCACCATCCTGGCGTTAAACGCCCACATGGTGCATGGTTTGGGCGTTTAACGCCCAGATGTTGCTTCTCCTGGGCGTTCAACGCCCATGTGATGCTTCTTCCTGGCGTTTAACGCCAGGAGGTCCTTCTTTACTGGGCGTTTTTCTAAACGCCCAGAATGCTAGCAGATTGGCGTTAAACGCCCAGAAGGTGCATCTTTCTGGCGTTTAACGCCCAGAAGATGCTTCTTCTTGGCATTTAACGCCCAGAAGGCTACCCTTACTGGCGTTAAATGCCCAGTGGGTGCTTCTTTTGGGCGTTTAACGCCCAAAGTATTTCTTACTGGCTTTTTCATGCCAGTGAGCTTCCAAATTTCTCTGTAACTCTTGGGACTTCAATCAATTACTAATTCACCTTTGAAGATACTTGGACTCAAACCTGTAAAGAAAAGAAAATTTATTTAATTAGTAGATAAACTTTGTAAATGGCTGGGTTGCCTCCCAGCAAGCGCTTCTTTAATGTCATTAGCTGGACTGACACTGATATTCAATGTAATCTCAGTCTTGAGCATTCTTGCTCGAAATTATCTTCAAGATAGTGTTTAACTCTTTGGCCATTGACAATGAACTTTTTGTTAGAGTCACTATCCTGAAGTTCTATGTATCCATATGGTGATACACTTGTGATTACATATGGACCTTTCCACCGGGATTTTAATTTCCCAGGGAATAATTTGAGCCTTGAATTAAATAGCAGAACTTTCTATCCTGGCTCAAAGACTATGGATGACAATTTCTTATCATGCCATCTTTTTGCTTTCTCTTTGTAAATTTTTGCATTTTCGAAAGCATTGAGTCTAAATTCCTCTAACTCATTTAACTGGAGTAGTCGTTTTTCTCCAGCTAACTTGGCATCAAGGTTCAGGAATCTGGTTGCCCAATAGGCTTTGTGTTCCAGTTCCACTGGCAAGTGACATGCCTTTCCATACACAAGCTGGTATGGAGAGGTCCCTATAGGGGTCTTGAATGCTGTTCTATATGCCCACAGAGCATCATCCAAGCTTCTTGCCCAATCCTTTCTACGGTTAATTACAGTCCGTTCCAGGATTCTTTTAAGTTCTCTATTTGAGACTTCAGCTTGCCCATTAGTTTGTGGGTGATATGGAGTAGCCACCCTGTGGTTGACTCCATAACGTACTAGAGCAGAGTAGAGCTGCTTATTACAGAAATGAGTACCCCCATCACTGATTAACACTCTAGGGATACCAAATCTGCTGAAGATATGTTTCTGGAGGAATTTTAACACTGTTTTAGTGTCATTAGTGGGTATTGCTATAGCTTCCACCCATTTGGATACATAATCCACTGCCACCAGAATATAGGTGTTTGAGTATGATGGTGGGAAAGGTCCCATGAAGTCAATGCCCCATACATCAAACAACTCAATTTCCAAGATTCCTTGTTGAGGCATAGCATAACTGTGAGGCAGGTTGCCTGATCTCTGGCAACTATCACAGTTAAGTACGAATGCTCGGGAATCTTTATAGAGAGTAGGCCAGTAGAAGCCACTCTGGAGGACTCTTGTGGCTGTTCGTTCACTTCCAAAATGTCCTCCATACTGTGATCCATGGCAATGCCAGAGGATCTTCTGTGCTTCTTCTTTAGGCACACATCTACGGATTACTCCGTCTGCACATCTCTTAAAGAGATATGGTTCATCCCAAAGATAGTACTTTGCATCTGTGATTAATTTCTTTGATTGCACCTTACTGTACTCTTTGGGTATGAATCTTACTGCTTTGTAGTTTGCAATGTCTGCAAACCATGGCACTTCCTGGACGGCTAGTAATTGCTCATCCGGAAAGGTTTCAGAAATTTCAGTGAGAGGGGGGGATGCCCCTTCCACTGGTTCTATTCGGGACAGGTGATCTGCTACTTGATTTTCTGTCCCTTTTCTGTCTCTTATTTCTATATCAAACTCTTGCAGAAGCAACACCCATCTGATGAGTCTGGGTTTTGAATCCTGCTTTGTGAGTAGATATTTAAGAGCAGCATGATCAGTGTACACAATCACTTTTGATCCTACTAAGTAGGATCTAAACTTGTCAATGGCGTAAACCACTGCAAGTAGCTCTTTTTCTGTGGTTGTGTAATTCTTCTGTGCATCATTTAGCACACGGCTGGCATAGTAGATGACATGCAGAAGCTTGTCATGCCTTTGTCCCAACACTGCACCAATGGCATGGTCACTGGCATCACACATCAGTTCAAATGGTAATGTCCAGTCTGGTGCAGAGATGATTGGTGCTGTAACCAATTTAGCCTTTAGAGTCTCAAATGCCTGCAGACACTCTTCATCAAAGATGAATGGCGTGTCTGCAGCTAGCAGGTTGCTCAGAGGTTTGGCGATTTTTGAAAAATCCTTTATAAACCTCCTGTAGAACCCTGCATGTCCCAGAAAGCTTCTGATTGCCTTAACATTAGCGGGTGGTGGTAATTTTTCAATTACTTCTACCTTAGCTTGGTCCACCTCTATCCCCTTGTTCGAAATTTTGTGCCCAAGGACAATTCCTTCAGTCACCATAAAGTGACATTTTTCCCAGTTTAAAACCAGGTTAGTCTCTTGGCATCTTTTCAGAACAAGTGCTAAATGGTTAAGGCAGGAGCTGAATGAGTCTCCAAATACTGAAAAGTCATCCATGAAGACTTTCAGAAATTTTTCCACGATATCAGAGAAAATTGAGAGCATGCACCTCTGAAAGGTTGCAGGTGCATTGCACAGGCCAAATGGCATCCTTCTGTATGCAAATACTCCAGATGGACATGTGAAGGCCGTTTTCTCCTGATCCTGGGGATCTACTGCAATTTGATTGTAACCTGAATATCCATCCAGGAAGCAGTAGTATTCATGACCTGCTAGTCTTTCTAGCATCTGGTCTATGAATGGTAAAGGAAAATGATCCTTTCTGGTGGCTGTGTTGAGTCTTCTGTAATCAATGCACATGCGCCACCCTGTAACTGTTCTTGTAGGAACCAGTTCATTTTTTTCATTATGAACCACTGTCATGCCACCCTTCTTAGGGACAACTTGGACAGGGCTCACCCAGGGGCTGTCAGAAATAGGATAAATGATCCCAGCCTCTAGTAATTTAGTGACCTCTTTTTGCACCACTTCTTTCATAGCTGGGTTCAGCCGCCTTTGTGGTTGAACCACTGGCTTGGCGTCATCTTCCAACAAGATTTTGTGCATGCATCTGGCTGGGCTAATGCCCTTAAGATCACTAATGGACCACCCAAGAGCTGTCTTGTGTGTCCTTAGCACTTGAATTAGTGCTTCCTCTTCCTGTGGCTCTAAGGTAGAGCTTATAATTACAGGAAAGGTTTCACCTTCTCCCAGAAATGCATATTTCAGGGATGGTGGTAATGGTTTGAGCTCGGGTTTTGGAGGTTTCTCCTCTTCTTGAGGGATTTTCAGAGGTTCTATTATCTTCTCTGATTCCTCCAAATCAGGCTGAACATCTTTAAAGATGTCCTCCAGCTCTGATTCGAGACTCTCAGCCATGTTGACCTCTCTTACCAGAGAATCAATGAGATCAACACTCATGCAGTCATTTGGGGTGTCTGGATGTTGCATGGCTTTAACAACATTCAACTTGAACTCTTCCTCATTGACTCTCAAGGTTACTTCCCCTTTTTGGACATCAATGAGGGTTCGGCCAGTTGCTAGGAAAGGTCTTCCTAGAATGAGAGTTGCACTCTTGTGCTCCTCCATTTCCAGCACCACAAAGTCAGTAGGAAAGGCAAATGGCCCAACCTTGACAATCATATCTTCAATCACGCCTGATGGGTATTTAATGGAGCCATCAGCAAGTTGAAGACATATCCTGGTTGGTTTGATTTCTTCAGTCAAACCAAGCTTTCTGATAGTAGATGCAGGTATTAGGTTGATACTTGCCCCAAGATCGCATAAAGCTTGCTTGGTACAAATACCTTCTAATGTGCATGGTATCATAAAGCTCCCAGGATCTTTAAGCTTCTCAGGTAAGCTTTTCAGAATGACTGCACTGCATTCTTCAGTGAGGTAAACTTTTTCAGTTTCCCTCCAATCCTTCTTATGACTTAAGATCTCTTTCATGAACTTAGCATAAGAGGGTATTTGCTCAAGTGCTTCTGCAAACGGAATCTTTATTTCAAGAGTCCTGAGATAGTCTGCAAAGCGGGCAAATTGCTTATCCTGTTCCGCTTGGCGGAGTTTTTGAGGATAAGGCATTTTGGCTTTGTATTCCTCAACCTTAGTTGCTGCAGTTTTATTATCTACAGAAGTGGGTTGGGAAGCCTTTTTAGAAAGGTCAGCACTTGTATGTGACTGATTCCCTACTGGCATTTGAATGCTAGTGGTGGGAGCTGGAGTGGCGTCAAACGCTACTTCCTTGTTTGTTACTGGCGTTTGAACGCCAGAACCATGCTCCTTTTGGGCGTTCAACGCCAGATCCATGCTTGTTTCTGGCGTTGAACGCCAGGAATAAGCATGGTTTGGGCGTTCAGCGCCAGTTTTATCCCTTTCTGGGCTCTGCTTGTCCTCAGAGGGATTTTTAGTAGCCATTTGTTCATCTCCTGTCTTCTTGCTACTTTGAAGTGAGGTATTTAATGTTTTCCCACTTCTTAATTGAACTGCTTGACATTCTTCTGTTATTTGTCTTGACAGTTGCTTTTCTGTTTGCTTTAATTGTACTTCCATGTTCCTGTTAGCCATTCTTGTTTCCTGTAATATTTCCTTGAATTCGGCTAGCTGCTGAGTTAGAAAATCTAATTGCTGATTGAATTTATTAGCCTGATCCACCGGACTGAGTTCTGCAGTTACTGTTTTAGCTTCTTCTTTCACGGAAGATTCACTGTTCAGATACAGATGCTGATTTCTGGCAACTGTATCAATAAGCTCTTGAGCTTCTTCAATTGTTTTTCTCATGTGTATAGATCCACCAGCTGAGTGGTCTAGAGAAATCTGAGCTTTTTCTGTAAGCCCATAGTAAAAGATGTCTAATTGCACCCATTCTGAAAACATTTCAGAGGGACATTTTCTTAGCATCTCTCTGTATCTCTCCCAGGCATCATAAAGGGACTCATTATCTCCTTGTTTGAAGCCTTGGATGCTTAGTCTTAGCTGTGTCATCCGTTTGGGAGGGAAATAGTGATTCAGGAATTTTTCTGACAGCTGTTTCCATGTTTTTATGCTGTTCTTAGGCTGGTTATTTAACCACCTCTTAGCTTGATCTTTTACAGCAAATGGAAACAGTAGTAATCTGTAGACATCCTAATTCACTTCCTTATCATGTACTGTATCAGCAATTTGCAGAAATTGTGCCAGAAACTCTGTAGGTTCTTCATGTGGAAGACCAGAATACTAGCAGTTTTGCTGCACCATGATAATGAGCTGAGGATTCAGCTCAAAGCTACTAACTCCAATGGAAGGTATACAGATACTACTCCCATATGAAGCAGTAGTGGGGTTAGCATATGACCCCAGAGTCCTCTTGGACTGTTCACTCATACTTACTTCCATAATGGAATACAAGTTGAGAATTTATAGTTTGGAATGTAGTAATAAAAATGGAATAAATACCAAAAGAAGTTAAAAATATATATATATATATATTTTTTTTTTCTTTTTTAAAATAAAATAAAAACGAAATAAATAAAAGAAAGTGGAAATATTTTGAAATTGAAAATTGAATTTTTATAAAAGATTTTCGAAAAAAAATTGTTCAAAATTAGTTAGAAAAATAAAAATTTTTGAATTTTGAATTTTATGATGAAATAGAAAAACACACAAAAGACACAAGACTTAAAATTTTTAGATCTAATGCTCCTTAATTTTCGAAAATTTTTGGAGGGAAAACACCAAGGAACACCAAACTTAAAAATTTTAAGATCAAGGCACAAGAAAAACTCAAGAACACTTTGAAGATTCACAAGAACACCAAGAACACAAGGAAGAACACCAAACTTAAAATTTTTAGAAAACCAAAATAAATTTTCGAAAATTATAAAAATTAACAATAAAACACCAAACTTGGAGTTTGGCACAAGATTAAATCAAGAAAAATTATTTTTGAAAAAGATTTTCAAAAGTACTGGTGCTCCCTTATCAAGAATATAAGCCAATTGGGAATAAATATGACACTTGATGCAGATGTTCTTGAAAAGAAACTATCCTATCAAAATTTAATGACTCTATAACAATAAAAATAAAAATAAAAATAAAAATAAATTATTCCTAATCTAAGAAATAAAATAAACCTTCAATTGTCCAAACTCAATAATCCCCGGCAACGGCGCCAAAAACTTGGTGGACGAAATTGTGATCTTTAATTAATGGCTCCTTGGCATGTGCCAAAAAGTTAAACTAATTTAACTAACTGATTAGAGAAGCTCACAACTTCGTTCAACTGACCAGCAAGTGTACTGGGTCGTCCAAGTAATACCTTACGTGAGTAAGGGTCGAATCCACAGAGATTATTGGTTTGAAGCAATCAATATTTATTTTATTAGTCTTAGTTAGGATGTCAACAAGGATTAATTTGGATTAAAAGTGGAATTACTGGAATTGATAAAAGAGGGAACAATGTTACTTTGATTTGCAGCACTGGGGAATATGTTGGAGTTTTGGAGATGCTTTGTCCTCTGACTTCAACTCTTCCTTGGAATCCTCTTCTCACACGCAGGTCCCTTCCATGGCAAGCTCTATGTAGGGTGTCACCGTTGTCAGTGGCTACTTCCCATCCTCGCAGTGAAAACTATGCTCACGCACTCTGTCACAGTACGGCTAATCACCGGTTGGTTCCCGCTCCTACTGGAATAGAATCACTCTTTTGCGTCTGTCACTAACGCCCAGCAGGTTAAAGTTTGAAGCACGTCACAGTCATTCAATCCCGGAATCCTACTCGGAATACCACAGACAAGGTTTAGACTTTCCGGATTCTCATGAATGCCGCCATCAATCCGGCTTATACCACGAAGATTCTGTTGGGGAATCTAAGAGATATTCATTCAATCTGATGTAGAACGGAGGTGGTTGTCAGGCACACGTTCATGGGTTAAGGAAGGTGATGAGTGTCACGGATCATCACCTTCTCCACAGTTAAGCGCGAATAAACATCTTAGATAAGAACAAGCGTGTTTGAATGGAAAACAAAGGAATTGTATTAAATCATCGAGACGCTGCAGAGCTCCTCACCCCCAACAATGGAGTTTAGAGACTCATGCCGTCACAAAGTATGTAATTCAGATCTGAAAATGTCATGAGGTCCAAGATATGTCTGTAAAAGTTGTTTAAATAGTAAACTAGTAACCTAGGTTTACAGAAAATGAATACACTAAGATAATTGGTGCAGAAATCCACTTCTGGGGCCCACTTGGTGTGTGCTGGGGCTGAGACTAAAGCTTTCCACGTGCAAAGGCCTTTCTTGGCGTCAAACTTCAGGTTATGACGTGTTTTGGGCGTTCAACTCCGGATCATGACGTTTTTCTGGCGTTTAACTCCAGACAGCAGTATGAACTTGGCGTTCAACGCCAAGTTACGTCGTCTATCCTCGCTCAAAGTATGGACTATTATATATTGCTGGAAAGCCCTGGATGTCTACTTTCCAACGCCGTTGAGAGCGCGCCAATTGGACTCCTGTAGCTCCAGAAAATCCATTTCGAGTGCAGGGAGGTCAGGATCCAACAGCATCAGCAGTCCTTTTTCAGCCTAAGTCAGATTTTTGCTCAGCTCCCTCAATTTCAGCCAGAAAATACCTGAAATCACAGAAAAACACACAAACTCATAGTAAAGTCCAGAAATATGATTTTTGCCTAAAAACTAATATTATTTTACTAAAAACTAACTGAAACATACTAAAATCTACATGAAATTACCCCCAAAAAGCGTACAAAATATCCGCTCATCAGTGGCATACCACGTGTCACTGACCTGACACGTGGCATGCCAGCTGTCACTGATTTGACACGTCAACCAATCATCTTGTGACACGTGGCATTAGCCCTCCACGTCATCATATGCCACGTGGCACTTAACGTGACATGTCATCATCTAACTGACAAAAGGACTAATGTGACGAATCGTGTATCTTTCGGGGACGATTTCGATTAACTTTATCTTTCGAAGGGATGATTTTGATTAACCTTATCTTTCGAGGACCAAAATGGAGATCAGGGTATCTTTCAGGGACGATTTTGGATATTTACTCATCTTTTTTATATATCAGAAAATCAATAATACTTCTCTAAATTCCTGTTCCTCCATAGCCAATATGCCTAACCCTAACATCAAGTATGCTCAGTTAATTCATATATTCAAAAAATAAAGATAAGGCTACCAATTCAAAGTAATCAGAATAACTCATAATTTAACTCAAGACCTTGTGCATCTTACTACTTCTTTTTCAAAATTTTTTTCTTTTTTTGAGCTTGATATGTGGTGCGCGAAATTGTGAACAATACTTTTTCACAACTCTCATAATCCCCGGTCATGAGCCCCAAAAACTTGGTAGCTCAATACCATGGCATTACACAACTTCGCACAACTAACCAGCAAGTGCACTGGGTCGTCCAAGTAATAAACCTTACGCGAGTAAGGGTCGATCCCACGGAGATTGTTAGTATGAAGCAAGCTATGGTCATCTTGTAAATCTTAGTCAGGCAAACTCAAATGTATAATGGTGATGAACGCATAAACATAAAGATAAAGATAGAGATACTTATGTAATTCATTGGTAGGAACTTGATGACAAGTCATCATATACCCATTTTTCAAGCTTATTTCACTTGTTTTGTTAGCATTTATGCACTTTCTTGCATCCTAAGTAAGTGATTTGGAGTGAAAATGCATAACTTCTCTAAATCAAGCAACCACCATGGAATTAATGTTAAATCATGAGGTTTGAGCTAATTTTAATTGAATTTTAATTGATTTATAAGCCTCTTGAATTTAGTGATACTTGGAGTGGTTGTTTTGGTTTATTGTAGGTGAAGAAAAGAAAAGAAAAGGAAAAGCGTGGCCTAAGAAGTGTAGCCAAGAAAAGGAAAGCGTGGCCGAATCAATAAGAAGCGTGCCGCATGCTAAGGGAGAAGCAACATTGCCCTCCACAAGGGCAGACTGCCCTCTAGGAGGGCAACATAAGGAAACCAAACAATGAAGGCAACTCTGCCCTGCCCACTACAAGGGCAGAGCACAAAATGGTGCCTTGGAACCAAGAGGGAGAGAACATTGCCCTGCCCTTGTGGAGGGCAGAATCGGGCTCTCTAAGAAAAGAAATTAAGGGAAAAATATCACCCATGCATGCTACAAGGTTCGAACAAGGAACCATGAGGAAGCTAGGACTTAAGGATGAGTGTCGTGCCAAGAAGCCAAGGAAATTAATTGAATTTGTGTCCCAGCCGTGTTTCGAACACGGGACGTGGAAGAGGGAACTCTGCCATGCCCTTGGCGCGGGCAGGGCAGCATTTGGATTGGCGCACATCTTGGCGCACCACACACAAATCTGGCGCACCAAATCCTCTCCTGGCAGCATCTGGCGCGCGCAACACTCGTCCCTAGCAGCACCAACTTTTCCTGCCCTGCCCTTGGCGCGGGCAGGGCAGCATCCTATGCACCAAGCTCAATTCTGGCGCACCAATTTTCAATTCTGGCGCACCAACTCCTTCCCTGGCAGCACCAGCGCGCACCACGATCCTCTCCTGGCAGCACCAATTTTTCCCGCCCTGCCCTTGGCGCGGGCAGGGCAGCATCTCACGCATCAGGGCGCGCCAGACTCGCACCACGCCGCACCAGCTTGCACCAACCTCATGCACCATGCATCAATTTTCTGCCCTGCCCTCCACAAGGGCAGGGCAGCCTCCTGGGAGTGAATTTTCATGGGCCGAAAATTTAAATAAAAATCCCATTTTAGTTCATTTCTTCACCAAATCAAAAGCCCATCCAAATCCCAAAATCCAAGAATAGAAAGTGTATAAATAGAAGCTAGTTTGATGTAATTAAGGATTTTCTGGAGCTTTTACCTTTTACCACTTAGACCTTTACTTTGGCTTTTGAATTTTACTTTGGCACTTTCTTTGAGCTTTCTTGAGGGAATTGACCGAGCACTAAGAGGATCAAGGGAGAATTGACTGATCTCCTTCCTCATTCTGACTTGGGCAATTCTACTCTTCTGTTTTTGAGTTTTGGGTGTGTGAAATTGGGGAAATTCTGTCCCAATTCCCATTCAAACTCTTTTCAATTTGTCTTCTGCATAATTCAATTTCAATTCTGTTCTTCTATTGCTTCTTCTTTAATTTTCTGTCAATTGCTTAGATAATTCAGATCAGGGAAGGAAATTGGGTTTTAGGCTCTGCTACCTAAGCCCTTGAGTCCTGAGATCACAATTCACTTGGGTTCTTCCGTGAACCTTTGCTGCATTTTATTTTCCTTCTGTTTGAATGCTATTTGCTTCTGATTTAATTTCTGCTCAATCAATTGCTGCAATTTACTTCTTCTTGGTTTAGATTCTGCAATCCCAGTCCTCAATTCCCTTTTATATTCAAGCCATTTATCTTTCTTGCCATTTAAGTTACTGCAGTTTATGTTTCTTGCACTTTAAGTTTCAGTCATTTACTTTCTTGTTCTTTAAGTTTCTGCAATTTTACTTTCCTGTTCTTTAATTTACTGCACTTCTCCCTTCCCCCTTTACATTTACTGTCATTTACTTCTTGTTAAACACAAATCACTCAACCAAAACTTGATTCGCTTGACTAAATCACCCACTAAACTAAAATTGCTCAATCCTTCAATCCCTGTGGGATCGACCTCACTCATGTGAGTTATTATTACTTGATGCGACCCGGTACACTTGCCGGTGAGTTTTGTGTTGGATCGTTTTCCACACATCAAGTTTTTGCCAAAAACTTGATGGTGTTTTTGTGGAAAAATGAATTTCCAACACACATATCCAACCGGCAAGTGTACCGGGTTGCATCAAGTAGTAATAACTCACAAGAGTGAGGTCGATCCCACAGGGATTGATGGATCAAGCAACTTTGGTGGGTGATTAGTTTAGTCAAGCTAACATTGAGTGAATTGTGTGAAGTGTAGCCAACAGAAAGTAAATGGCAGAAATCTTAAAGATGCAGAAAGTAAATTGGCAAGTAACTTAAAGAGCAAGAAATGTAAATTGTAAGAATCTTCAATGACAAGAAATGTAAATTGCATTAAATGTAAATGGGGAGTGGGTGCTGGAAATTAAAGGAAGCAATAAATCAAGCAACTGAAAATTTAAATTGTAGGCAGAATAAAAGGATTTTGGGAGCTGGGATTCAAGAAATTCAAGAAGAGAATGTAAGGAGTAATCAAGCAGAAAAGTAACTTGCAACAAATCTTAAACAGAAAGCAGAATTGCTTGAAGAAGCAAACAGAAATTAAATTCAGTTTAATTGCCAAATGAGATTGAAGATCTCAGGAAATCAAAGAGACTAGAAAACAAGTCTAGATCTCAATTCCTTCCTTGATCCAACCAAGAACAATTGCAGAAGAGAAGAAAGATGAAAACAGTGAAAGAAACTTCAGATCCAATTTCTCAATTTCCTCAATTATGCAGAAGAACACAAATGAATTTCAGATCAAAGATTGGAACAGAATTCCTCCAACCTCAATCCAAAATTTCAAAACAAGAGAAAGACTAAAGAGAGAGCTCTCTAATGGAGCAAGCCTCTTTTCTATTTCTAATGGAGCTCTCCCCTAGTGAGATGGAATTGATGCCTTTATATAGGCTTTACAAAATAAAAAATGAAAATGAAATAAAAACAAATTACAAAAATGAAAATCCTAATTTAATTGATCCATGTGCCTTTGAGTCATGTTGAGTGGGCTTTGCTTGCTTTGGAATTGAGGAAAAATGGGTTTGGTTGGCCTTGATTCAATTTGTTGAAGAATTGAATTAAATTGAATTTTGGTTGATTTTGGCCCATGTTGCTCCCAGGAGGCTGCCCTGCCCTTGTGGAGGGCAGGGCAGGATTTGGTGCGTGCGTCCTTGGTGCGAGCGTGGTGTGGGCTTGGAGTGTGAAGATGCTGCCCTGCCCTTGCGGAGGGCAGGGCAGAAAAATCTGGTGCGCCAATTTGGTGCTTGTGCGTGCTGCTGGTGCTGCCGAAGCCTTCCTTGGTGCGCCAATCTGGTGCGTGTGTGTGCACCACAAAATGCTGCCCTGCCCTCGCGGAGGGCAGGGCAGTGTTTCCAAAAGATGAAGTTCCAAGTTCGAAACTTGGTGGATGCACACGCTACTCCTTTTCCTTGGTTTATTTTTGCTTATTTTTGGCCCTTAAAGATGCCTTTCGTTCCTGCCTCAATTGGACGCCAAATATGGATTTCTATATATCGTTGGAAAGCTCTGAATGTCAGCTTTCCAATGCAACTGGAAGCACATCAATCGGGCGTCTGTAGCTCAAGTTATAGCCCTTTGAAGTAGGCATGGTCATGTTGTGAGCGCCCAGATTTTAACTTAGCCAAAATTTGCTTCATCCTCACTTTGCTTCATTATGATTCTGCCCTGCCCTTGGCAAGGGCAGGGCAGTGTGCGTGCTGGGTGTTTTCCTCTTTGATTTTGTCATGGGCCACGCTTTTAAAAGCGTGGCCTAAGGCTCCAAAGTGTGCTCCAACTTCAAAGTGTGTCCCAAAGCTCTTTTTTTTCTCCTTTTTTGTGCTTCTTTGCTTCTTTTTCTTCTTTTTTTCTACAAGATTTATAATATTAAAAGATCAAGAAAATATATCATTTAAGCACAAAAGCATTTAATATTTAAACACAAATCATCAATTTCTTGTATGAAAAAGCATAGAAAATGGGTATATGATGACTTGTCATCAGAACTTCAGATAAGCGCATGAAGATGCCTTCCCTTCCGTCTCTCTGCTTTCCTACTGTCTTCATCCAATCCTTCTTATTCCTTTCCATGGCAAGCTTGTGTAGGGTTTCACCGTTGTCAATGGCTACCTCCCATCCTCTCAGTGAAAGCGATTGCATATGCTCTGTCACAGCATAGCGGAATTCATCTGTCGGTTCTCGGTCAGGCCGGAATAGAATCCATTGATTCTTTTGCGTCTGTCACTAACGCCCCGCCTGCTAGGAGTTTGAAGCACGTCACAGTCATTCAATCATTGAATCCTACTCAGAATACCACAGACAAGGTTAGACCTTCTGGATTCTCTTGAATGCTACCATTAGTTCTTGCCTATACCACGAAGACTCTGATCTCACGAAATGGTTGGCTCGTTTGTCAGGCGAGCACTCGGTTGTCAGGCGATCAACCATGCATTGTGCAATCAGGAATCCAAGAGATATTCACTATAGCCTTAGTTGCTTGTAGAACAGAAGTGGTTGTCAGTCACCTTGTTCATGAGTGAGAATGATGATGAGTGTCACGGATCATCACATTCATCAAGTTGAAGAACAAGTGATATCTTAGAACAAGAACAAGCGGAATTGAATGGAAGAACAATAGTAATTGCATTAATACTCGAGGTACAGCAGAGCTCCACACCTTAATCTATGGTGTGTAAAAACTCCACCGTTGAAAATACATAAGAACAAGGTCTAGGCATGGCCGTGAGGCCACCCTCCCAATGATCTAAGAACTAGATGTCCGAAGATGAAAATACAATAGTAAAAGATCCTATATATAGAGAACTAGTAGCCTAAGGGTTACAGAGATGAGTAAAAGACATAAAAATCCACTTCCGGGCCCACTTGGTGTGTGCTTGGGCTGAGCATTGAAGCATTTTTCGTGCAGAGACTCTTCTTGGAGTTAAACGCCAGCTTTTATGCCAGTTTGGGCGTTTAACTCCCATTTGGGTGCCAGTTCCAGCGTTTAACGCTGGGATTTCTGAGGGTGACTTTGAACGCCAGTTTGGGCCATCAAATCTTGGGCAAAGTATGGACTATCATATATTGCTGGAAAGCCCAGGATGTCTACTTTCCAACGCCGTTGAGAGCGCGCCAATTGGGCTTCTGTAGCTCCAGAAAATCCACTTCGAGTGCAGGGAGGTCAGAATCCAACAGCATCTGCAGTCCTTTTCAGTCTCTGAATCAGATTTTTGCTCAGGTCCCTCAATTTCAGCCAGAAAATACCTGAAATCACAGAAAAACACACAAACTCATAGTAAAGTCCAGAAAAGTGAATTTTAACTAAAAACTAATAAAAATATACTAAAAACTAACTATATCATACCAAAAACATACTAAAAACAATGCCAAAAAGTGTATAAATTATCCGCTCATCACAACACCAAACTTAAATTGTTGCTTGTCCTCAAGCAACTGAAAATCAAATAAGATAAAAAGAAGAGAATATGCAATGAATCCCAAAAACATCTATGAAGATCAGTATTAATCAGATGAGCGGGGCTTTTAACTTTTTGCCTCTGAACAGTTTTGGCATCTCACTCTATCCTTTGAAATTCAGAATGATTGGCTTCTTTAGGAACTTAGAATCCAGATAGTGTTATTGATTCTCCTAGTAAAGTGTGATGATTCTTGAACAAAGCTACTTATTGAGTCTTGGCTGTGGCCCAAAGCACTCTGTCTTCCAGTATTACCACCGGATACATACATGCCACAGACACATAATTGGGTGAACCTTTTCAGATTGTGACTCAGCTTTGCTAAAGTCCCCAATTAGAGGTGTCCAGGGTTCTTAAGCACACTCTTATTTGCCTTGGATCACAACTCTTATTTCTTTCTCTTTTTTTTTCGATTTTTTTCTTTTTTTTTGAAAAGAAATGCTTTTTCTTGCTTCAAGAACCATTTAAATGATTTTTCAGATCCTCAGTAACATGTCTCCTTTTTCATTATTCTTTCAAGAGCCAACATTCATAAACCACAAATTCAAGAGACATATGCACTGTTTAAGCATACATTCAGAGAACAAAAGTATTGCCACCACATTTAAACTGTTATAAAATTCAAAATTCATGCAATTCTTCCTTTTTCAATTAAGCACGTTTTTATTCAAGAAAGGTGATGGATTCATAGGACATTCATAACTTTAAGGCATAGACACTAATGATCACAAGACACAAACATAGATAAACATAAGCATAAAATTCGAAAAACAGAAGAATAAAGAACAAGGAAATCAAAGAACGGGTCCACCTTAGTGATGGCGGCTCTTTCTTGCTCTTGAAGATCCTATGGAGTGCTTGAGCTCCTCAATGTCTCTTCCTTGTCTTTGTTGCTCCTCCCTCATGATTCTTTGATCTTCTCTAATCTCATGGAGGATGATGGAGTGTTCTTGATGCTCCACCCTTAGTTGTCCCATGTTGGAACTCAACTCTCCTAGGGAGGTGTTTAGTTGCTCCCAATAGTTTTGTGGAGGAAAGTGCATCCCTTGAGGAATCTCAGGGATCTCATGATGAGTGGGATCTCTTGTGTGCTCCATCCTTTTCGTAGTGATGGGCTTATCCTCATCAATGGGGATATCTCCCTCTATGTCAACTCCAACTGAATAACAGAGGTGACAAATGAGATGAGGAAAGGCTAACCTTGCCAAGGTAGAGGACTTGTCCGCCACCTTATAGAGTTCTTGGGCTATAACCTCGTGAACCTCTATTTCTTCTCCAATCATGATGCTATGGATCATGATAGCCCGGTCTATGGTAACTTCGGACCGGTTGCTAGTGGGAATGATTGAGCGTTGTATAAACTCTAACCATCCTCTAGCCACGGGCTTGAGGTCATGCCTCCTTAATTGAACCGGCTTTCCTCTTGAATCTCTCTTCCATTGGGCGCCCTCTTCACATATGACTGTGAGGACTTGGTCCAACCTTTGATCAAAGTTGACCCTTCTAGTGTAAGGATGTTCATCTCCTTGCATCATAGGCAAGTTGAACGCCAACCTTACACTCTCCGGACTAAAATCCAAGTATTTCCCCCGAACCATAGTAAGATAATTCTTTGGATTCGGGTTCATACTTTGGTCATGGTTCTTGGTGATCCATGTATTGGCATAGAACTCTTGAACCATCAAGATCCCGACTTGTTGAATGGGGTTGGTAAGGACTTCCCAACCTCTTCTTCGGATCTCATGTCGGATCTCCGGATATTCACCCTTTTTGAGTGAAAAAGGGACCTCGAGGATCACCTTCTTTAAGGCCACAACTTCATAGAAGTGGTCTTGATGCACCCTTGAGATGAATCTCTCCATCTCCCATGACTCGGAGGTGGAAGCTTTTGCCTTCCCTTTCCTCTTTCTAGAGGTTTCTCCGGCCTTGGATGCCATAAATGGTTATGGAAAAACAAAAAGCAATGCTTTTACCACACCAAACTTAAAATGTTTGCTCGTCCTCGAGCAAAAGAAGAAAGAAGAGAGTAGAAGAAGAAGAAATGAGGAGAAAGTGAATGGCTTTGTAATCGGCCAAAGGCGAGAGATATGGTGTTTAAGATGTGTGAAAATGAAGGAGTGAAGGAGGGTTTATATAGGAGAGGGGGAGAGAGATGTTCGGCCATTTGAGGGTGGGTTTGGGTGGGAAAGTGGTTTGAATTTGAATGGTGAGGTAGGTGGGGTTTTATGAAGGATGGATGTGAGTGGTGAAGAGAAAGATGGGATTTGATAGGTGAGGGGTTTTTTGGGGAAGAGGTGTTGAGGTGATTGGTGAAGAAGAGAGAGAGTGGTAGGGTAGGTGGGGATCCTGTGGGGTCCACAGATGCTGAGGTGTCAAGGAAAAGTCATCCCTGCACCAAATGGCTCACAAAATCACGTTTTGTGCCATTTCTGGCGTTAAACGCCGGGCTGGTGCCAATTTCTGGCGTTTAACGCCAGCATCTTGCCCCTTTCTGGCGTTTAACGCCAGTCTGGTGCCCCTTTCTGGCGTTAAACGCCCAGAATGGTGCCAGACTGGGCGTTAAACGCCCACCAGCTAACCTCACTGGCGTTTAAACGCCAGTGGGTGCGTCCTCCAGGGTGTGCTGTTTTTCTTCCTGTTTTTCATTCTGTTTTTGCTTTTTTCATTAATTTTGTGACTTCTTATGATCATCAACCTACAAAAAAGATAAAATGACAAAAGAAAATAGTTAATTATAAAACATTGGGTTGCCTCCCAACAAGCGCTTCTTTAATGTCATTAGCTTGACAGAGGTCTCTCATGGAGCCCCACAGATACTCAGAGCTGTGTTGGGACCTCCCAACACCAAACTTAGAGTTTGAATGTGGGGGTTCAACACCAAACTTAGAGTTTGGTTGTGGCCTCCCAACACCAAACTTAGAGTTTGACTGTGGGGGCTCTGTTTGGCTCTGTTTTGAGAGAAGCTCTTCATGCTTCCTCTCCATGATGATAGAGGGATATCCTTGGGCTTTAAACACCAAGGATTCTTTATTCACTTGAATGATCAACTCTCCTCTATCAACATCAATCACAGCCTTTGCTGTGGCTAGGAAGGGTCTGCCAAGGATGATGGATTCATCCATGCACTTCCCAGTCTCTAGGACTATGAAATCAGTAGGGATGTAATGGTCCTCAACTTTTACGAGAACATCCTCCACAAGTCCATAGGCTTGTTTTCTTGAATTGTCTGCCATCTCTAGTGAGATTTTTGCAGCTTGTACCTCAAAGATCCCTAGTTTCTCCATTACAGAGAGGGGCATGAGGTTTACACTTGACCCTAAGTCACACAAGGCCTTCTTGAAGGTCATGGTGCCTATGGTACAAGGTATTGAAAACTTCCCAGGATCCTGCCTCTTTTGAGGCAGTTTCTGCCTAGACAAGTCATCAAGTTCTTTGGTGAGCAAAGGGGGTTCATCCTCCCAAGTCTCATTTCCAAATAACTTGTCATTTAGCTTCATGATTGCTCCAAGGTATTTAGCAACTTGCTCTTCAGTGACATACTTATCCTCTTCAGAGGAGGAATACTCATCAGAGCTCATGAATGGCAGAAGTAAGTCCAATGGAATCTCTATGGTCTCATTTTGAGCCTCAGATTCCCATGGTTCCTCATTGGGGAACTCATTGGAGGCCAGTGGACGCCCAGTGAGGTCTTCCTCAGTGGCGTTCACTGCCTCTTCTTCCTCACAGAATTCGGCCATGTTGATGGCCTTGCACTCTCCTTTTGGATTTTCTTCAGTATTGCTTGGGAGAGTACTAGGAGGGAGTTCAGTAATTTTCTTGCTCAGCTGACCCACTTGTCCTTCCAAATTTCTGATGGAGGACCTTGTTTCAGTCATGAAACTTTGAGTGGTTTTGATTAGATCAGAGACCATTGTTGCTAAGTCAGAGGTATTCTGCTTAGAACTCTCTGTCTGTTGCTGAGAAGATGATGGAAAAGGCTTGCTATTGCTAAACCTGCTTCTTCCACCATTATTGTTATTGAAACCTTGTTGAGGTCTCTGTTGATCCTTCCATGAAAGATTTGGATGATTCCTCCATGAAGGATTGTAGGTGTTTCCATAGGGTTCTCCCATGTAATTCAACTCTTCTATTGAAGGGTTCTCATGATCATAAGCTTCTTCCTCAGATGAAGCTTCCTTAGTACTGCTTGGTGCATTTTGCATTCCAGACAGACTTTGAGAAATCATATTGACTTGTTGAGTCAATATTTTGTTCTGAGCCAAAATGGCATTCAGAGTGTCAATCTCAAGAACTCCTTTCTTCTGACTAGTCCCATTGCTAACAGGATTTCTTTCAGAAGTGTACATGAATTGGTTATTTGCAACCATTTCAATCAGTTCTTGAGCTTCAGTAGGCGTCTTCTTCAGATGAAGAGATCCTCCAGCAGAGCTATCCAGAGACATTTTGGATAGTTCAGAGAGACCATCATAGAAAATACCTATGATGCTCCATTCAGAAAGCATATCAGAAGGACACTTTCTGATTAATTGTTTGTATCTTTCCCAAGCTTCATAGAGGGATTCTCCTTCCTTCTGTCTGAAGGTTTGGACTTCCACTCTAAGCTTACTCAATTTTTGAGGTGGAAAGAACTTTGCCAAGAAGGCATTGACTAGCTTTTCCCAAGAGTCCAGGCTTTCTTTAGGTTGTGAATCCAACCATGTCCTAGCTCTGTCTCTTACAGCAAAAGGGAATAGCATAAGTCTGTAGACCTCAGGGTCAACCCCATTAGTCTTGACAGTGTCACAGATTTGCAAGAACTCAGCTAAAAACTGATGAGGATCTTCCAATGGAAGTACATGGAACTTGCAATTCTGTTGCATTAGAGAAACTAATTGAGGCTTAAGCTCAAAGTTTTTTGCTCCAATGGCAGGGATAGAGATGCTTCTCCCATAGAAGTCGGGAGTAGGTGCAGTAAAGTCACCCAGCACCTTCCTTGCATTGTTGGCATTGTTGTTGTTTTCGGCTGCCATGTGTTCTTCCTCTTTGAAGAATTCGGTCAGGTCCTCTAAAGAGAGTTGTGCTTTGGCTTCTCTTAGCTTTCTCTTCAAGGTCCTTTCAGGTTCAGGACCAGCCTCAACAAGAATGCCTTTGTCTTTGCTCCTGCTCATAAGAAAGAGAGGGGAACAAGAAAATGTGGAATCCTCTATGTCACAGTATAGAGATTCCTTGAAGTGTCAGAGGAAAAGAAGAGTAGAAGACAGAAGTAGAAAATTCGAACTTATCAAAGGAGATGGAGTTCGAATTTTGCATTAAGGGATAGTGTTAGTCCATAAATGGAAGGATGTGAGAAGAGGGGAAGTAATTTTCGAAAATTAAGTGAAAGATTTTGAAAACATTTTTGAAAAATATTACTTAATTTTCGAAAATGAAAGTGGAAAAGAAATCAAGTGATTTTTGAAAAAGATTTTGAAATCAGAAATCAAAAAGATTTGATTGAAAACTATTTTGAAAAAGATGTGGTTAAGAAGATATGATTGGTTTTTTAAAAAAAATGTGATTGAGAAGATATGATTTGAAAAACATTTTAAAAAGATTTGATTTTGAAAATTAAAAACTTGACTAACAAGAAAAGATATGATTCAAACATTAAACCTTTCTCAACAGAAAAGGCAACATACTTGAAATGTTGAATCAAATCATTAATTGATAGTAAGTATCTTTGAAAATAGAAAGAAATTGATTTTGAAAAAGATTTGATTGAAAAATTGATTTGAAAAAGATTTGATTTTGAAAAGATTTTGAAAACTTAAAAAAAAATTGATTTGAAAACAAAATCTTCCCCCTTTAGCCATCCTGGCGTTAAACGCCCAGAATGGTGCACATTCTGGCGTTTAACGCCCAAAATGCTACCCTTTTGGGCGTTAAACGCCCAACCAGGTACCCTGGCTGGCGTTTAAACGCCAGTCTGTCCTTCTTCACTGGGCGTTTTGAACGCCCAGCTTTTTCTGTGCAATTCCTCTGCTGTATGTTCTGAATCTTCAATTCTCTGTATTATTGACTTGAGAAGACACAAATTAAAAATATTTTTGGATTTTTAATAATAAGGAAAAATCAAAAGTCAACTAGAATCAAATAACAATGCATGCAAGACACCAAACTTAGCAGTTTGTATACTACTGACACTAATGAGAATGCATATGAGACACACAAAACACTCAAGTCAATAGAATTTAAAGATTAGAGCACGAAAATCATCAAGATTTACTTGAAGATCCTTAAGACACATGCATGAATGCAATAAGAACATAAACATGCAATTGACACCAAACTCAACATGAGACACTAGACTCAAAAAATTTTTTTTTGGATTTTATGATTTTGTAATTTTTTTTGTGTTTTTCGAAAATTAAGTGGAAAAAGATATCAAAATTCTTAATGAGAATTCCAGGAATCAGTGCAATGCTAGTCTAAGACTCCGGTCCAGGAATTAGACATGGCTTCACAGCCAGCCAAGCTCTCAAAGAAAGCTTCGGTCCAAAACACTAGACATGACCAAAGGTCAGCCAAGCCTTAGCAGATCACTGCTCCAAAAGCAAGATTGACAAGAAATCAACAAGCTCTTGTGGTGATAAGTTGAAACCTCGGTCCAATGAGATTAGACATGGCTTCTCAGCCAGCCAGATTTCAACAAATCATCATGAAACTCTAGAATTCATCTTCAAGAATTTCGAAAAAATAAATACCTAATCTAAGCAACAAGATGAACCGTCAGTTGTCCAAACCAGAACAATCCCCGGCACCGGCGCCAAAAACTTGACATGCGCGAAATTGTGAACAATACTTTTTCACAACTCTCATAATCCCCGGTCATGAGCCCCAAAAACTTGGTAGCTCAATACCATGGCATTACACAACTTCGCACAACTAACCAGCAAGTGCACTGGGTCGTCCAAGTAATAAACCTTACGCGAGTAAAGGTCGATCCCATGGAGATTGTTAGTATGAAGCAAGCTATGGTCATCTTGTAAATCTTAGTCAGGCAAACTCAAATGTATAATGGTGATGAACGCATAAACATAAAGATAAAGATAGAGATACTTATGTAATTCATTGGTAGGAACTTCAGATAAGCGCATGAAGATGCCTTCCCTTCCGTCTCTCTGCTTTCCTACTGTCTTCATCCAATCCTTCTTATTCCTTTCCATGGCAAGCTTGTGTAGGGTTTCACCGTTGTCAATGGCTACCTCCCATCCTCTCAGTGAAAGCGATTGCATATGCTCTGTCACAGCATAGCGGAATTCATCTGTCGGTTCTCGGTCAAGCCGGAATAGAATCCATTGATTCTTTTGCGTCTGTCACTAACGCCCCGCCTGCTAGGAGTTTGAAGCACGTCACAGTCATTCAATCATTGAATCCTACTCAGAATACCACAGACAAGGTTAGACCTTCTGGATTCTCTTGAATGCTGCCATTAGTTCTTGCCTATACCACGAAGACTCTGATCTCACGGAATGGTTGGCTCGTTTGTCAGGCGAGCACTCGGTTGTCAGGCGATCAACCATGCATCGTGCAATCAGGAATCCAAGAGATATTCACTATAGCCTTAGTTGCTTGTAGAACAGAAGTGGTTGTCAGTCACCTTGTTCATGAGTGAGAATGATGATGAGTGTCACGGATCATCACATTCATCAAGTTGAAGAACAAGTGATATCTTAGAACAAGAACAAGCGGAATTGAATGGAAGAACAATAGTAATTGCATTAATACTCGAGGTACAGCAGAGCTCCACACCTTAATCTATGGTGTGTAAAAACTCCACCGTTAAAAATACATAAGAACAAGGTCTAGGCATGGCCGTGAGGCCAGCCTCCCAATGATCTAAGAACTAGATGTCCGAAGATGAAAATACAATAGTAAAAGGTCCTATATATAGAGAACTAGTAGCCTAAGGGTTATAGAGATGAGTAAAAGACATAAAAATCCACTTCCGGGCCCACTTGGTGTGTGCTTGGGCTGAGCATTGAAGCATTTTTCGTGCAGAGACTCTTCTTGGAGTTAAACGCCAGCTTTTATGCCAGTTTGGGCGTTTAACTCCCATTTGGGTGCCAGTTCCAGCGTTTAACGCTGGAATTTCTGAGGGTGACTTTGAACGCCAGTTTGGGCCATCAAATCTTGGGCAAAGTATGGACTATCATATATTGCTGGAAAGCCCAGGATGTCTACTTTCCAACGCCGTTGAGAGCGCGCCAATTGGGCTTCTGTAGCTCCAGAAAATCCACTTCGAGTGCAGGGAGGTCAGAATCCAACAGCATCTGCAGTCCTTTTCAGTCTCTGAATCAGATTTTTGCTCAGGTCCCTCAATTTCAGCCAGAAAATACCTGAAATCACAGAAAAACACACAAACTCATAGTAAAGTCCAGAAAAGTGAATTTTAACTAAAAACTAATAAAAATATACTAAAAACTAACTATATCATACCAAAAACATACTAAAAACAATGCCAAAAAGTGTATAAATTATCCACTCATCAATATGCAATACATAAGGCATCTTAAATAAAATGAAAAAAAGAGAAACTAATACTAAAAAAATAATGAAATCCTAAGTGCGATCATGCACTAGAATAGAAAACGGATAATAAAATAGAGTACAAAGAAAATAGAGATAAAATAAATAAAGGGAGAATGAAACTAGACCACCTCAGTGATGGCGGCCACTACTCCCTCTGAGGAACCCTCTAGAGTATTTGAGCTCCTCAATGTCGCGATCCTGACTCATCTGCTCCTCCCTCATACTCCTCTGATCTTCCATCATTTGGTGGAGGAAGGTAGACTGGTCTTCATGCTCTAACCTCAGCTGATAGACTGATGAAGTCAACTCCCCTAAAGATGTGGTCAATTGATCCCAGTAGTCATGAAGAGGAAAGTACATCCCTTGAGGCATCTCTAGGATATCCTGTGGAAGTGGCGGAATGGGTTCTTTCTATGGTCCTTGTGCTGGCTCCCTTGCGTGCTCCATACCGCTTCTTGTGATAGGTCTCTCCTTGTCAATCAGGGTATCTCCTCCTATGCAAACTCCAGCTGCTGTGCATAGACGGTAAATGAGGTGAGAGAATGCCAGCCGTGCTTGGGTGGAAGGCTTGTCAGCCACCTTGTAAATCTCTTGAGGAATTATCTCATGTACCTCCACCACACTGTCGAGCATGATGCAGTGGATCATCGTTGCTCTCTCAATTGTAACCGCAAAACGGTTACTCGTAAGGATGATTGAGCGTTGGATAAAATCCAACCATCCTCTAGCCACTGGCTTAAGGTCAAGCCTACCTAGTTGGTAGGACTTTCCTTGAGCGTCTCTCCTCCATTAAGCTTCAGGCATGCAGATATCAGCAAAAACTTTGTCTAGCCTTTGGTCAGAGTTAACCCTTCGAGTGTAAGAGTGCGGGTCATCTCATGGCTCTGGCAACTGTAGCGCCACCCTCACACTCTCAGGGCTGAAGTCTATAATGTGCCCTCTAACCATGGTGCACCAATGCTTTGGGTCTGGGTTCACAGTCGTGTCATGCTTCTTTGTGACCCAGGCATTCGCATAGAATTCTTGCACCATTAACACTCCAACTTCGGAAATGCGATTGGGCATAATTTCCCAATCTCATCTCAAAACTTGGTGTAGGATCTCCGGACACTCATCAATCGTTAGCTTGAAGGGGACCTCGGGAATCACCCTCTTCTTCCTCATCACGTCATAAAAGTGGTCTTGATGGGCTTTGGTGAGGAATCGTGTGGTCTCCCATGGCTCGAAAGTGGGAGCGGGGGCATTTTCTTTTCTTTTTCTTGAGGATTCTTCAGTATTTGGTGCTATGGAGGTAGGATAAAAAAGAAAAAGCAGAGCTTCCCGACACAAAACTTAAGAACTTTGCTCATCCTCAAGCAAAGAATAAAAGGAAAAGAAAAAGAAGGTTACACAAAAGAAAGAGAAAGAGATGGTAGATTGGAAGCTTCGGCCTTTGGGGTGGGAAGGAAGGGAAGAGTGAAGAAAGAGAAGTGTATGATGAAGAAAGTGAATGGAATGAGGGGAATATATAAGAGTGGGTGGTAGGGAAAATTGGGAGGGAATTCGAATTTGAAGTGGGTGAGGTTGGTGGGAAAAGAAAGTGATGGAATTGATGAGAGGGTGTTGGGTAAAGGAAAAAGTGGGGTGCAGGAATCAAGGCAATTGATGGGTGATGGGATGGATGAATTTGTGGATGGAAAAGTGGGTGTAAGAGGAGAGACAAGGGATAGGAGTGAATGAATGGTGGGGTAGTTGATCGTTGGGTGGGACCCATTGGCCTAGAAGCTTCGAAATTCGAAATTGCTCCCTCCCCTTTGGGCGTTCAACGCCGAGATTAGCATTGAACACCAGAAGGGGACTCTTTTTTCTTTGGGGCGTTCAACGTCGCCCTAGAGGGACTAAAATTTGGTTTTGGAAGTCTCCCTGGTGGGCATTAAACGCCTTGGTTTCCACACCCTTCTAGCGCTGAACGCTAGTTCTAGCGTTCAACGCCAGCAAGGGGCATCCTCCAGGGTGTTCTATTTTCCTCCCTTGCATTCCTGTTTCAATGCTAAGTGCTACGCATGATCACAAACGTCAGATAAAAAGAGAAAAACATTGAAAATCAATAGAAAATAAAATGATATGAAATCAACTAAAATAACATAACAGAAATAAAAATACTATAGAATACATATGGTTGTGTTGCCTCCCAACAAGCACTTTTTTATCATCATTAGCTTGACAGACAACTCCTTTATGGAGGTTGATAGGGGCCTAGATCTTCACTGCTCATGGTGAATGATGAGCGGATAATTTGTATACTTTTTGGCATTGTTTTTAGTATGTTTTTGATATGATCTATTTAGTTTTTAGTATATTTTTATTAGTTTTTAGTTAAAATTCACTTTTCTGGACTTTACTATGAGTTTGTGTGTTTTTCTGTGATTTCAGGTATTTTCTGGCTGAAATTGAGGGACCTGAGCAAAAATCTGATTCAGAGACCAAAAAGGACTGCAGATGCTGTTGGATTCTGACCTCCCTGCACTCGAAGTGGATTTTCTGGAGCTACAGAAGCCCAACTGGCGCGCTCTCAACGGCGTTGGAAAGTAGACATCCTGGGCTTTCCAGCAATATATGATAGTTCATACGTTGCCCAAGATTTGATGGCCCAAACCGGCGTTCAAAGTCACCTCAAGAAATCCCAGCGTTAAACGCTGGAACTGGCACCCAAATGGGAGTTAAACGCCCAAACTGGCACTAAAGCTGGCGTTTAACTCCAAGAAGAGTCTCTGCACGAAATTTGCTTCATTTCTCAGCCCAAGCACACACCAAGTGGGCCCGGAAGAGGATTTTTATGTCATTTACTCATTTCTGTACACCTTAGGCTACTAGTTCTTATAAGTAGGACCTTTTACTATTGTATAAAAAAGACTTTGGTAGCTATCTTCATTTTTATGCTATCTTAGATCATTGGGAGGCTGGCCATTCGGCCATGCCTAGACCTTATGCTTATGTATTTTCAACGGTGGAGCTTCTACACACCATAGATTAAGGTGTGGAGCTCTGCTGTACCTCGAGTATTAATGCAATTACTATTGTTCTTCCATTCAATTCCGCTTGTTCTTGTTCCAAGATATCACTTGTTCTTCAACTTGATGAAGGTGATGATTGACGCCCATCACCATTCTCACTCATGAACAAAGTGACTGACAACCACTCTTGTTCTACAAGCATTTGAGGCTTGGTGAATATCTCTTGGATTCCTGATTGCACGATGCATGGTTGATCGCCTGACAACCGAGTGCTCGCCTGACAAACGAGCCAACCATTCCGTGAGATCAGAGTCTTCGTGGTATAGGCAGGACCTGATGGCGGCATTCAAGAGAATCCGGAAGGTCTAAACCTTGTCTGTGGTATTCTGAGTAGGATTCAATGATTGAATGACTGTGACGTGCTTCAAACCTGTAACCTACTGGGCGTTAGTGACAGACGCAAAAGAGAGATTCTATTCCGGTAGGGGAGGGAACCAAACCGGTGATTAGCCGCACTGTGACAGAGTGCATGAGCATTAGTTTTCACTGCGAGGATGGGAGGTAGCTGCTGACAACAGTGAAACCCTACACGAGCTTGCCATGGAAAGGAGTAAGAAGAATTGGATGAAGGCAGTAGGAAAGCAGAGAGACGGAAGGGAAGGCGTCTTCATACGCTTATCTGAAGTTCCTACCAATGAATTACATAAGTATATCTATCTTTACCTGTGTGTTATTTTCGTTCATCACTATATCCATTTGAGTTTGCCTGACTAAGATTTACAAGATGACCATAGCTTGCTTCAATACTAACAATCTCCGTGGGATCGACCCTTACTCGCGTAAGGTTTATTACTTGGACGACCCAGTGCACTTGCTGGTTAGTTGTGCGAAGTTGTGTAATGCCATGGTATTGAGCCACCACGTGTTTGGAGCCATTGCCGGGGATTATGAGAGTTGTGAAAAAGTATTGTTCACAATTTTGCGCTACCAAGTTTTTGGCGCCGTTGCCGGGGATTGTTCAAGTTTTGAGCAAGCTTTCGGTAACATCAGTGCCAAGATCCGGCAGCAACATCAAGTTTTGGTGTTATTGCCCGGGATTGTTTAGGCTGGACAACTGACGGTTCATCTTGTTGCTTAGATTAGGTATTTATTTTTTTCGAAATTCTTGAAGATGAATTCTAGAGTTTCATGGTGATTTGTTGAAATCTGGCTGGCTGCGAAGCCATGTCTAATCTCATTGGACCGAGGTTTCAACTCATCATCACAAGAGCTTGTTGATTTTTCATCAATCTTGCTTTTGGAGCAGTGATCTGCTAAGGCTTGGCTGGCCTTTGGCCATGTCTAGTGTTTTGGACCGAAGCTTTCTTTGAAAGCTTGGCTGGCTGTGAAGCCATGTCTAATTCCTGGACCGGAGTCTTAGACTAGCATTGCACTGATTCCTGGAATTCTCATTAAGAATTTTGATATCCTTTTTTCACTTAATTTTCGAAAAACACAAAAAAAAATTGAAAAAAAAATCATAAAATCCAAAAATATTTCTTGTTTGAGTCTAGTCCCATCATAAGTTTGGTGTCAATTGCATGCATTCATATGTCTTATTAATCTCCAAGATGTTCTTGATGATTTGCTTGATCTGATCTTTGAATTCTATTGACTTGAGTGTTTTGTGTGTCTCATATGCATTTTCGTTTTGTTAGTGTCAGTAGTATACAAACTGCTAAGTTTGGTGTCTTGCATGCATTGTCATTTGATTCTTGTTGCATTTTGGTTTGTCCTTATTATTAAAAATCCAAAAATATTTTTAATTTGTGTCTTTTCAAGTCAATAATACAGAGAATTGAAGATTCAGAACATACAGCAGAGGAATTGCACAGAAAAAGCTGGGCGTTCAAAACGCCCAGTGAAGAAGGACAGACTGGCGTTTAAACGCCAGCCAGGGTACCTGGTTGGGCGTTTAACGTCCAAAAGGGTAGCATTTTGGGCGTTAAACGCCAGAATGGATACCATTCTGGGCGTTTAACGCCAGGATGGCTAAAGGGGGAAGATTTTGTTTTCAAATCAATTTTTTTCTAAGTTTTCAAAATTTCTTCCAAATCAAATCTTTTTCAAATCAATTTTTCAATCAAATCTTTTTCAAAATTAACTTCTTTCCTTTTTCAAAGAAACTTACTATCAATTAATGATTTGATTCAACATTTCAAGTATGTTGCCTTTTCTGTTGAGAAAGGTTTAATGTTTGAATCATATCTTTTCTTGTTAAGTCAAGTTTTTTTTTCAAATCAAATCTTTTTAAAATGTTTTTCAAATCATATCTTCTCAATCACATCTTTTTAAAACCAATCATATCTTCTTAACCACATCTTTTTCAAAATAGTTTTCAATCAAATGTTTCTGATTTCTAATTTCAAAATCTTTTTCAAAATTCATTTGATTTCTTTTCCCTTTTCATTTTCGAAAATTAAGTAATGTTTTTCAAAAATATTTTTTTTTAAATTTTCCACTTAATTTTCGAAAATGACTTCCCTCCTTCTCACATCCTTCTA
The DNA here is from genome assembly GCF_003086295.3 of Arachis hypogaea. Taxonomy (NCBI): domain Eukaryota; kingdom Viridiplantae; phylum Streptophyta; class Magnoliopsida; order Fabales; family Fabaceae; genus Arachis; species Arachis hypogaea. The sequence continues at coordinate 36,314,758 of NC_092042.1, read as the reverse complement.
TTTATGGACTAACACTATCCCTTAATGCAAAATTCGAACTCCATCTCCTTTGTTAAGTTCGAATTTTCCACTTCTGTCTTCTATTCTTCTTTTCCTCTGACACCTAAAGGAATCTCTATACTGTGACATAGAGGATTCCACATTTTCTTGTTCCCTTCTCTTTCTTATGAGCAGGAGCAAAGACAAAGGCATTCTTGTTGAGGCTGATCCTGAACCTGAAAGGACCTTGAAAAGAAAGCTAAGAGAAGCCAAAGCACAACTCTCTTTAGAGCACCTGGACGAACTCTTCAAGGAAGAAGAACAAATGGCAGCCGAAAACAACAACAATGCCAACAATGCAAGGAAGGTGCTGGGTGACTTTACTGCACCTACTCCTGACTTCTATGGGAGAAGCATCTCTATCCCTGCCATTGGAGCAAACAACTTTGAGCTTAAGCCTCAATTAGTTTCTCTAATGCAACAGAATTGCAAGTTCCATGGACTTCCACTGGAAGATCCTCATAAGTTTTTAGCTGAGTTCTTGCAAATCTGTGACACAGTCAAGACTAATGGGGTTGACCCTGAGGTCTACAGACTGATGCTATTCCCTTTTGCTGTAAGAGACAGAGCTAGAACATGGTTGGACTCTCAACCTAAAGAAAGCCTGGACTCTTGGGAAAAGCTAGTCAATGCCTTCTTGGCAAAGTTCTTTCCACCTCAAAAATTGAGTAAGCTTAGAGTGGAAGTCCAAACCTTCAGACAGAAGGAAGGAGAATCCCTCTATGAAGCTTGGGAAAGATACAAACAATTGATCAGAAAGTGTCCCACTAATATGCTTTCTGAATGGAGCATCATAGGTATTTTCTATGATGGTCTCTCTGAACTGTCCAAGATGTCCTTGGATAGCTCTTCTGGAGGATCTCTTCATCTGAAGAAGACGCCTACTGAAGCTCAAGAACTGATTGAAATGGTTGCAAATAACCAATTCATGTACACTTCTGAAAGAAATCCTGTGAACAATGGGACTAGTCAGAAGAAAGGAGTTATTGAGATTGACACTCTGAATGCCATATTGGCTCAGAATAAAATATTGACTCAACAAGTCAATATGATTTCTCAAAGTCTGTCTGGGATGCAAAATGCACCAAGCAGTACTAAGGAAGCTTCATCTGAGGAAGAAGCTTATGATCCTGAGAACCCTTCAATAGAAGAGGTGAATTACATGGGAGAACCCTATGGAAACACCTACAATCCTTCTTGGAGGAATCATCCAAATCTTTCATGGAAGGATCAACAGAGACCCCAACAAGGTTTCAATAACAATAATGGTGGAAGAAACAGGTTTAGCAATAGCAAGCCTTTTCCATCATCTTCTCAGCAACAGACAGAGAGTTCCAAGCAGAATAATTCTGACTTGGCAACCATGGTCTCTGATCTAATCAAAACCACTCAAAGTTTTATGACTGAAACTAGATCTTCCATTAGGAATCTGGAAGGACAAGTGGGTCAGCTGAGCAAGAAAATTACTGAACTCCCTCCAAGTACTCTTCCAAGCAACACAGAAGAAAATCCAAAAGGAGAGTGCAAGGCCATCAATATGGCCGAATTCTGGGAGGAAGAAGAGGCAGTGAACGCCACTGAGGAAGACCTCAATGGACGCCCACTGACCTCCAATGAGTCCCCCAATGAGGAACCTTGGGAATCTGAGGCTCAAGATGAGACCATAGAGATTCCATTGGACTTACTTCTGCCATTCATGAGCTCTGATGAGTATTCTTCTTCTGAAGAGGATGAGTATGTCACTGAAGAGCAAGTTGCTAAATACCTTGGAGCAATCATGAAGCTAAATGACAAGTTATTTGGAAATGAGACTTGGGAGGATGAACCCCCTTTGCTCACCAAAGAACTGGATAACTTGTCTAGGCAGCAATTGCCTCAAAAGAGGCAGGACCCTGGGAAGTTTTCTATACCTTGTACCATAGGCACCATGACCTTCAAGAAGGCCTTGTGTGACTTAGGATCAAGCGTAAACCTCATGCCCCTCTCTGTAATGGAGAAATTAGGGATCTATGAGGTACAAGCTGCAAAAATCTCACTAGAGATGGCAGACAACTCAAGAAAACAAGCTTATGGACTTGTAGAGGATGTTTTGGTGAAGATTGAAGACCATTACATCCCTACTGATTTCATAGTCCTAGAGACTGGGAAATGCATGGATGAATCCATCATCCTTGGCAGACCCTTCCTAGCCACAGCAAAGGCTGTGATTGATGTTGGTAGAGGAGAGTTGATCATTCAAGTGAATGAAGAATCCTTGGTGTTTAAGGCCCAAGGATATACCTCTGTCATCATGGAGAGGAAGCATGAAGGGCTTCTCTCAAAACAGAGCCAAACAGAGCCCCCACAACCAAACTCTAAGTTTGGTGTTGGGAGGCCACAACCAAACTCTAAGTTTGGTGTTGAACCCCCACATTCAAACTCTAAGTTTGGTGTTGGGAGGTTCCAACACGGTTCTGAGCATTTCTGAGGCTCCATGAGAGTCCTCTGTCAAGCTAATGACAATAAAGAAGCGCTTGTTGGGAGGCAACCCAATGTTTTATAATTAATTATTTTCTTTTGTTATTTTATCTTTTTTGTAGGTTGATGATCATAAGAAGTCACAAAAACAATGAAAAAAGCAAAAACAAAATGAAAAACAGGAAGAAAAACAGCACACCCTGGAGGAAGATGCTGCTGGCGTTTAAACGCCAGTCAGCCTAGCAGTTGGGCGTTTAACGCCCAGTCTGGCACCCTTCTGGGCGTTTAACGCCAGAAAGGGGCACCAGACTGGCGTTAAACGCCAGTAAAGGGCAAGAACCTGGCGTTAAACGCCAGGAATGGGCACCAGCCCGGCGTTTAACGCCAGAAATGGCTCAAAACGTGGATTTTGATGCCATTTGGTGCAAGGATGCCTTTTCCTTGACACCACAGGATCTGTGGACCCCACAGGACCCTACCATCACTCTCTCTCTTCTTCCCCCATTCACCAATCACCTCAACACCTCTTCCCCAAAAACCCCTCACCTATCAAATCCCATCTTTCTCTTCACCACTCACATCCATCCTTCATAAACCCCCACCAACCTCACCCTTCAAATTCAAACCACTTTCCCTCCCAAACCCACCCATCATGGCCGAACCCTTTACCCCCTCTCTCCTATATATACCCTTCTTCAACCCTTCATTTTCACACAACATAAAGACCACTTCTCCCCCTCTTTGGCCGAACACACCACCATCTCCCTCTTCCTCATTTCTTCTTCTTCTACTCTCTTCTTTCTTCTTTTGCTCAAGGACGAGCAAACATTTTAAGTTTGGTGTGGTAAAAGCGTTGCTTTTTCGTTTTTCCATAACAATTATGGCATCCAAGGCCGGAGAAACCTCTAGAAAGAGGAAAGGGAAGGCAAAGGCTTCCACCTCCGAGTCATGGGAGATGGATAGATTCCTCTCAAAGGTGCATCAAGTCCACTTCTATGAAGTTGTGGCCTTGAAGAAGGTGATCCCCGAGGTCCCTTTTTCACTCAAAAAGGGTGAATATCCGGAGATCCGACATGAGATCCGAAGAAGAGGTTGGGAAGTTCTTACCAACCCCATTCAACAAGTCAGAATCTTGATGGTTCAAGAGTTCTATGCCAATGCATGGATCACCAAGAACCATGACCAAAGTGTGAACCCGAATCCAAAGAATTATCTTACTATGGTTCGGGGGAAATACTTGGATTTTAGTCCGGAGAGTGTGAGGGTGGCGTTCAACTTGCCTATGATGCAAGGAGATGAGCATCCTTACACTAGAAGGGTCAACTTTGATCAAAGGTTGGACCAAGTCCTCACAGTTATATGTGAAGAGGGCGCACAATGGAAGCAAGATTCAAGAGGAAAGCCGGTCCAATTGAGAAGGCATAACCTCAAGCCCGTGGCTAGAGGGTGGTTAGAGTTCATACAACGCTCAATCATCCCCACTAGCAACCGGTCCGAAGTTACCATAGACCGGGCCATCATGATCCATAGCATCATGATTGGAGAAGAAATAGAAGTTCATGAGGTTATAGCCCAAGAACTCTATAAAGTGGCGGACAAGACCTCCACCTTGGCAAGGTTAGCCTTTCCTCATCTCATTTGTCACCTCTGTTATTCAGTTGGAGTTGACATAAAGAGAGACATCCCCATTGATGAGGACAAGCCCATCACCAAGAAAAGGATGGAGTACACAAGAGATCCCACTCATCATGAAATCCCTGAAATTCCTCAAGGGATGAATTTTCCTCCACAAAACTATTGGGAGCAACTACACACCTCCCTAGGAGAGTTGAGTTCCAACATGGGACAACTAAGGGTGGAGCATCAAGAACACTCCATCATCCTTCATGAGATTAGAGAAGATCAAAGAATCATGAGGGAGGAGCAACAAAGACAAGGAAGAGACATTGAGGAGCTCAAGCACTCCATAGGATCTTCAAGAGCAAGAAAGAGCCGCCATCACTAAGGTGGACCCGTTCTTTGATTTCCTTGTTATTTGTTCTTCTGTTTTTCGAAAATTTATGCTTATGTTTATCCATGTTTGTGTCTTGTGATCATTAGTGTCTTAGTGTCTATGCCTTAAAGTTATGAATGTCCTATGAATCCATCACCTTTCTTGAATAAAAATGTGCTTAATTGAAAAAGGAAGAATTGCATGAATTTTGAATTTTATAATAGTTTAATTATTTTGATGTGGTGGTAATATTTTTGTTCTCTGAATGTATGCTTAAACAATGCATATGTATCTTGAATTTGTGGTTCATGAATGTTGGCTCTTGAAAGAATGATGAAAAAAGAGACATGTTACTGAGGATCTGAAAAATCATTAAAAATGATTCTTGAAGCAAGAAAAAGCTATTCAAAAAAAAAATCGAAAAAAAAAGAAAAAGAAAAAGAAAAACGAAAAAAATAGAGAATAAAGAGTTGTGATCCAAGGCAAATAAGAGTGTGCTTAAGAACCCTGGACACCTCTAATTGGGGACTTTAGCAAAGCTGAGTCACAATCTGAAAAGGTTCACCCAATTATGTGTCTGTGGCATGTATGTATCCGGTGGTAATACTGGAAGACAGAGTGCTTTGGGCCACAGCCAAGACTCAATAAATAGCTATGTTCAAGAATCATCATACTTCACTAAGAGAATCATTAGCACTATCTGGACTCTGAGTTCCTAAAGAAGCCAATCATTCTGAATTTCAAAGGATAGAGTGAGATGCCAAAACTATTCAGAAGCAAAAAGTTAAAAGCCCCGCTCATCTAATTAATACTGATCTTCATAGATGTTTTTGGAATTCATTGCATATTCTCTTCTTTTTATCTTATTTGATTTTCAGTTGCTTGGGGACAAGCAACAATTTAAGTTTGGTGTTGTGATGAGCGGATAATTTGTATACTTTTTGGCATTGTTTTTAGTATGTTTTTGATATGATCTAGTTAGTTTTTAGTATATTTTTATTAGTTTTTAGTTAAAATTCACTTTTCTGGACTTTACTATGAGTTTGTGTGTTTTTCTGTGATTTCAGGTATTTTCTGGCTGAAATTGAGGGACCTGAGCAAAAATCTGATTCAGAGACCAAAAAGGACTGCAGATGCTGTTGGATTCTGACCTCCCTGCACTCGAAGTGGATTTTCTGGAGCTACAGAAGCCCAACTGGCGCGCTCTCAACGGCGTTGGAAAGTAGACATCCTGGGCTTTCCAGAAATATATGATAGTCCATACTTTTCCCAAGATTTGATGGCCCAAACCGGCGTTCAAAGTCACCTCAAGAAATCACAGCGTTAAACGCTGGAACTGGCACCCAAATGGGAGTTAAACGCCCAAACTGGCACTAAAGCTGGCGTTTAACTCCAAGAAGAGTCTCTGCACGAAATTTGCTTCATTGCTCAGCCCAAGCACACACCAAGTGGGCCCGGAAGAGGATTTTTATGTCATTTACTCATTTCTGTACACCTTAGGCTACTAGTTCTTATAAGTAGGACCTTTTACTATTGTATAAAAAATACTTTGGTAGCTATCTTCATTTTTATGCTATCTTAGATCATTGGGAGGCTGGCCATTCGGCCATGCCTAGACCTTATGCTTATGTATTTTCAACGGTGGAGCTTCTACACACCATAGATTAAGGTGTGGAGCTCTGCTGTACCTCGAGTATTAATGCAATTACTATTGTTCTTCCATTCAATTCCGCTTGTTCTTGTTCCAAGATATCACTTGTTCTTCAACTTGATGAAGGTGATGATTGACGCCCATCACCATTCTCACTCATGAACAAAGTGACTGACAACCACTCTTGTTCTACAAGCATTTGAGGCTTGGTGAATATCTCTTGGATTCCTGATTGCACGATGCATGGTTGATCGCCTGACAACCGAGTGCTCGCCTGACAAACGAGCCAACCATTCCGTGAGATCAGAGTCTTCGTGGTATAGGCAAGACCTGATGGCGGCATTCAAGAGAATCCGGAAGGTCTAAACCTTGTCTGTGGTATTCTGAGTAGGATTCAATGATTGAATGACTGTGACGTGCTTCAAACCTGTAACCTACTGGCATTAGTGACAGACACAAAAGAGTGATTCTATTCCGGTAGGGGAGGGAACCAAACCGGTGATTAGCCGCACTGTGACAGAGTGCATGAGCATTAGTTTTCACTGCGAGGATGGGAGGTAGCTGCTGACAACAGTGAAACCCTACACGAGCTTGCCATGGAAAGGAGTAAGAAGAATTGGATGAAGGCAGTAGGAAAGCAGAGAGACGGAAGGGAAGGCGTCTTCATACGCTTATCTGAAGTTCCTACCAATGAATTACATAAGTATATCTATCTTTACCTGTGTGTTATTTTCGTTCATCACTATATCCATTTAAGTTTGCCTGACTAAGATTTACAAGATGACCATAGCTTGCTTCAATACTAACAATCTCCGTGGGATCGACCCTTACTCGCGTAAGGTTTATTACTTGGACGACCCAGTGCACTTGCTGGTTAGTTGTGCGAAGTTGTGTAATGCCATGGTATTGAGCCACCACGTGTTTGGAGCCATTGCCGGGGATTATGAGAGTTGTGAAAAAGTATTGTTCACAATTTCGCGCTACCAGTGAACTTCCTTCATGTGCTCTCATGAATTAATTTAACATGTTCTAGAGACAGGATCCATTTCACGGTATATAGAATAACTGGATTTCTTGTGAAGACAACTCTCATGCCAGGTGAGAAATTCTCAGTTGGAATATTCTTGTTTTTCTATCCTTTGGGTACCTTCTTCTTGGTGCCTCCTTCCTCAATGGTGGATGTTGAATGCCCAATACCAAACTTAGGGTTGATGTCATGGGGTTCTGTATGGCTTTCTACTGAGAGAGAGAGTTGAAACACTAAATGTTGTACAGTGATACCTCCTTTGTTAGAGAGAGACTGAGGGTTGGACATCTGAAACAGAATATGATTCTCCCATAGCCTTAGAATTAGCTCTCCTTTATCAACATCAATCAAGGCCTTCGCAGTAGCTAGGAAGGTCCTTGCAAGGATGATGAAGTTGTCCCTGTCCTCTCCAGTGTCAAGTATCACGAAGTCTACAGGGAGGTAAAGGTCTTCAACCTTTACAAGGACGTTCTCCACCATTCCATATGCCTATTTCAGGGATTTGTCTGCCATCTCCAATGAGATCCTTATGGGTTGCACCTCTTGGATCCCCAGTTTTTTCATCACAAAGAGAGGCATAAGATTTATGCTTGATCTAATGCCTTCTCAAATATGATCGTCCCTATAGTGCAAGGAATCAGGAAGCATCCAGGATCTGGCATCTTCTGAGCAGCTTCTTTTGCACCAGGGCACTGCATTCCTTGGTCAACACCACATTTTCATCTCCCCTCAGGGCCTTGTTTTTAGAGATTACCCTTTTCAAACAGGCCGTATAAGGGGGTTTCTTCTCCAACACCTCATCAAAAGAGATATTAACATGCAACTTCCTGAGGACTGCCAAGAATTAAGCTAGTTGCTCGTCCTCAGTCTCCTCTTGCACGTTTAGAGAGGGTTGTCCTTCAGGCTCCTTCTTCTCCATAGGGGGTTCATAAGTGCACTTAGGCTGCATTTATTTTTAGAGACAGGACAGAACATGACACTGAGACAGAGGCAATAAGATGGAGACACTAAAAATTATCCTTTGTGTATTGTGTTTGGATACAATGTACAAGACACTAATGTAATGTAAAGTATTATGTTTGGATACACATGGACAAGACTAAAATATTATATGAAATGACTAAAATAGCCATGTGATTCCAAATTTTCTACATCAAGTACAAACTAATTTAATAAAGAATGAGAGTATGTATGAGTACAGACAGAACTTGAAAAAAATGTATGAAGAGGCCAAAAATTTTAATAAAAAAATATATAATAGTATTTATATTAAAATAAAATTTATAAATATAATTATTTTATTTTAAATTTATTATTAATATGTAGCAATACATATGGTTAAGATTAACAAAAAAATAAATCTGAGTTTGATTAATAAAAAAATTTGTTTAGGTTAATAAGCCAAATTAATTTTTAATAAAAAATTAGTTTTAAAAAAGAATCCATTTTTACATGAAAAAAATAATTTTTGCACATAAAAATCTATTTTTATTTAGAAAACTATTTTTTTATCTAAAACCTGATTTTTCTATTCAAAAAACTTATTTTTCTTTAAATTATAAAATTAATTACAACTTATAAATTATTTTTTAGTATTTTAAAAGATCAATTTTACTTTTGATAATATTTATCTTTCAAAAGTTTCAAGAGTAATTATTTTTATTACAAATAAAATAATATAATACAAGGTTAAAATGATATTGAAGTAAAACGATAAGAAGAAAAGAATTATCCACCCCAATAAAAAATTTTACAAAAAAGAGAGAGTATCTGAAAAAGAAAGAGATAAAGAAGGAGCAAGAAAAAGAAAGTACCTCTCTGAGAATAACGCAATAGGAAAAATAAGAAGGAGTAATAGTGGAATAATAAAAAATATCTATGGACAAAAAGAAAAATAAAATTTATAAAAAAGTCCGTGTCCACTCTTCCAAATCCCGTGTCGATCATTGTCCTTCGTAAAAGAGTCGACACAAAAGAATAAAAGATTGTCTCAGAGACAATGTGTTTAGTGTCCACGTCTCTACTTCCAAACACTTTTTAAATATGTGTTGTCCATGTCTCTGTGTCCTACCTCCAAAAACAAACGCTATCTTACAGTCTCCTCTTGAGTCTTGTTCTCCTTTAGTTCCTCAATAGCATATTCCTCTTTGGATTCGGCTTCTTCTCCCATAGTGAGGGCTTTGCACTCTTCCCTTGGATTTACTTCAGCGTTGCTTAGAAGAGTGTTGGAAGGTTCCTCGGGTATCCTCTTGCTCAACTGACCCACGTGTATCTACAAGCTCCGAATTGAGGATCGAGTCTCTGCCATGAAGCTCTGAGTGGTCTTGCAGAGGTTAGAAATGATTGTAGCCAGGTTAGAGAGGCTTTGTATGGGCATCTCCATCTGCTGCTGAGGGCGTTGAAACTATCTTTTGTTGAATCTATTTTGGGTAGTTCCACACTGATTATTGTTGAAGCCTTGTTGAGGCCTCTGCTGATCTCTCCACCTGAAGTTGGGAGATTCCTCCATCCCTGATTAAAGGTGTTCGAATAGGGATTATTATTGGGATTTCTAGAGGAATTTTCCATGTAGTTCACCTCTTCCAAGGTGGTCCAAGCATTGTCGCTAGGTCTCCTTCATAGGTTGCCCCTTGAGTTGTAACAGCTGAAGCTTGCATCCCATTCAGGTGCTGGGAGATCATGCTAATCTGTTGGGACATAAGCTTGTTCTGAGCCAAAATGGCATCCAGAGTGTCCACGTTCATGACTCCTCTCTTCCAAGTAGTCCCAGTGTTCACAGGATTTTTCTCAGAAGTGTGCATATATTGGTTGTTAACAACCATCTCAATGAGCTCCTGCGCCTCTTCAGGTGTCTTCTTCATGTGGAGTGAACCACCTGCAGAGTGATCCAGTGACATCTTGGACATCTCAGAGAGGCCATCATAAAGGATCTCCAACATGGTTCACTCTGAGATCATGTTAGGAGGGCATATCCTGATCAGCTATTTGCACATCTCCTAGGCATCATAGAGGGACTCTCCCTCTTTCTATTTGAATGTCTGGGCTTCCACCCTTAGCTTACTCAGCTTCTGAGGTGGGAGAACTTGGTCAGAAATCCATTGACCAACTTCTCCTACGTGTCTAGGCTCTCCTTATGCTAAGAATCCAGCCATAGCTTTGCTCTATCGCTTAGAGCAAAAAGAAAGAGCATGAGCTTGTAAACCTCTGGGTTTACTCCATTTGTTTTAACAGTATCATAGATTTACAAGAAATCCAATATGAACTTGTTGGGATCCTCCTACGAGAGTCCATGAAACTGACAATTCTGTTACACCAGAGTGACCAGTTGAGGCTTAAGCTCAAAATTGTTGGCACCTATGGCAGGTATGGATATGCTGCGCCCATAGAAGTCAGATGTGGGTGCAGTGTAAGAGCCAAGGACTTTCCTTGCGTCTCCTCCAGCGTTTGGATTGGCTAGCATAGTTGTCTCTTCAGCTTCCTCTTCAAAAGATTCCGTGAGATTTCCCCCCGGCTCTGCAAGCTTGAGCTTGTTGCAAACACCACCTCAAGGTCCTCTTAGGTTCAGGATCAGGATCAAGAAAGGGTTTTCTTATCCCTGTTTCTACTCATAAAAAATCAAGAAGCAAAGCAAGAAAAGGAAAAATGGGGTTCTTTATGCCAGGGTATCGAGGATTCCCTATGAGAAACTCTGATAAAGAGATCAACTAAGATAAGAAAACAATAAAAAGAAGTAAAAATAAAGATGGGGAAATTGATTCAACGAGTTTTCAAAAATTGATAAGAAGAAAAGAGATTCAAAAGTTTTCGAAAAAGAAAGAGAAAGAAGAATTAAAGAGACACCAAACTTAAAAATAAAACAAGATAAACAATTAATTAACTAAGAAGATTTGAAAATAAAAATGGATGATTTGTTTTGAAGATTTTTGAAAATTAAAAAAAAAAGTTAAATAAAGATTTTAAAATTCAAAATTGAAGAGAGAAAAACTAAAGAAACACTAAACTTAAAATTTGAATTTAAAATAAAGATAAGATAAGATAACAAAATTTGAATATCAAGGAAAAAGATAAGATAAAGATCAAAGATTAAGAAAGATAAACAAGATATGATTAAAGAAAATTAAATTAAGATCACCTTCTTCTTTGCCATAACATCATAGAAGTGGTCTTGATGGCTTTTGGAGATGAATATTTCCATCTCCCATGACTCGGAGGTGGAAGCTTTTGTCTTCCCTTTCCCTTTTCTAGAGGATTCTCTGGCCTTAGGTGCCATTGATGGTAATGGAAAAACAAAAAGCTTATGATTTGACAACACCAAACTTAAAATATTGCTCGCCCTCGAGCAAGAGAAGAAAGAAGAGAAGAAGAAGAATAAGAAAATATGGACAAGAGTGAGGGGAGATGGATTCGGCCAAGGTATAGAATAGGGGGTTGTGTTGTGTGAAAAAGAAGTAGAATGGAGGGGTTTATATAGGGAGGGGAGGGAGGGTAGGTTCGGCCATTTAGGGTGGGTTTGGGTGGGAAAGAGTTTTGAATTTTGAAGGTAGGTGGGGTGATGAGAGAACTTTTGCGTGGTCTAGAAATTTGAGGATAAATCCTCGTTGCAAGTATAGTTTCTAAACCTTCAAAAGTCCTTTCATACAAACGTTTTGGGTGTCATAAGTAACAAACCCCTTTAGAAATTGTTAACCGAGTATTCAAACCTCGGTTCGTCTTCTCAAGGAACTGCGAGGAAGTATGTTCTTATTATTGGTTATAAAGGATGTAATCGGGGTTTAGAAGGTGAGAAGCAAGTAATTTAAATGATGAGTGAATTAAATGGCAATTAAAAATAAATAATAATTGTAAAACAACTTTTGGCAAGATAAGGGAATTTAGAGGTCTAACTTAGTTATCTCTCTCAACTATAATAAAAGTTGAATCTAAACTCCACTTGGTCAACCTTTGCCAGGGCAAAGGAAAGTCAAGGGACTAATTAAACTGACCTTTGAATCCTAATTATTTCCGAAGAAAAGGTTGGGATTATCCAGGTTCAGCTCAATTAGCAAGATAACGATTATTAATTACGTTGAGTTTAATAACTGTTGAGTTACTAAATTCTTAATCAGAACCAAAAGGGAAAAAAAGTAAAATTGCTGGAATAATAAAAATATCCTTAGATGGGAAGCAATGGCAACTTAATTCAAAGAGAATAATTATAAACTGAAAATACCTCAATTATCATTAAATAAAAATGTCATCAACAGCCAATTGGGCAACATCAATCAAACATAATAAAGGATTCAGAGTAATCAAAATATAAAAGAGAAATTAAATAGTAAAAAGGAATATTAAACCTGGATCGAGAGTCACTCTAGAAAGAGAAGTCCTAAATCCTAAGAGAGAGAGAGAGGAGAGAACCTCTCTCTCCAAAACTACATCTAAAACATGAAAAGTAAATTATGAGAGGCTTCATTATGAATGGATGCATTTTCCACACTTTATAGCCTCTAATCTGTGTTCTCTGAGCCGAAAACTGGGTCAGAAATAGCCCAGAAATCACTTCCAGCACTTTCTGGTCCGTACAGGTGATGAGCAGATATTTTATACGCTTTTTGGGGGGTAATTTCATGTAGATTTTAGCATGTTTCAGTTAGTTCTTAGTAGAATATTATTAGTTTTTAGGCAAAAATCATATTTCTGGACTTTACTATGAGTTTGTGTGTTTTTCTGTGATTTCAGGTATTTTCTGGCTGAAATTGAGGGAGTTGAGCAAAAATCTGACTTAGGCTGAAAAAGGACTGCTGATGCTGTTGGATCCTGACCTCCCTGCACTCGGAATGGATTTTTTGGAGCTACAGGAGTCCAATTGGCGCGCTCTCAATGGCGTTGGAAAGTAGACATCCAGGGCTTTCCAGCAATATATAATAGTCCATACTTTGCGCAAAGATAGACGACGTAACTTGGCGTTGAATGCCAAGTTCATGCTGCTGTCTGGAGTTAAACGCCAGAAAAACGTCATGATCCGGAGTTGAACGCCCAAAACACGTCATAACCTAGAGTTTAACGCCAAGAAAGGCCTCTACTCGTGGATAGCTTTAGTCTCAGCCCCAGCACACACCAAGTGGGCCCCAGAAGTGGATTTCTGCACCAATTATCTTAGTTCACTCATTTTCTGTAAACTTAGGTTACTAGTTTACTATTTAAACAACTTTTATAGACATTTCTTGTACCTCATGACATTTTCAGATCTGAATTACATACTTTTTGACGGCATGAGTCTCTAAACCCCATTGTTGGGGGTGAGGAGCTCTGCAGCGTCTCGATGATTTAATACAATTCCTTTGTTTTCCATTCAAACACGCTTGTTCTTATCTAAGATGTTTATTTGCGCCTAATTGTGAAGAAGGTGATGATCCGTGACACTCATCACCTTCCTCAATCCATGAACGTGTGCCTGACAACCACCTCCGTTCTACATCAGATTGAATGAATATCTCTTAGATTCCTTAATCAGAATCTTCGTGGTATAAGCCGGATTGATGGCGGCATTCATGAGAATCCGGAAAGTCTAAACCTTGTCTGTGGTATTCCGAGTAGGATTCAGGGATTGAATGACTGTGACGTGCTTCAAACTCCTGAGGGCTGGGCGTTAGTGACAGACGCAAAAGAATCAATGGATTCTATTCCAACCTGATTGAGAACCGACAGATGATTAGCCGTGCTGTGACAGAGCATAGGAACGTTTTCACTGAGAGGATGGAAAGTAGCCACTGACAACGGTGACACCCTACATAGAGCTTGCCATGGAAGGAGCCTTGCGTGTGTTGAAGGATTTCAAGGAAGAGTTGAAGTCAAAGGACAAAGCATCTCCAAAACTCCAACATATTCCCCATTACTGCATAACAAGTAACGCTATTACTCTCGTTTATCTTTCCAATCAAATCTAATAATTCCAACTTATAATTTTAAATACTTTGACTTCTTACAATTAAATCCAAATAACCTTGTTGACATCCTAACTAAGATTAATAAAATAAATATTGATTGCTTCAAACCAATAATCTCCGTGGGATCGACCCTTACTCACGTAAGGTATTACTTGGACGACCCAGTGCACTTGCTGGTTAGTTGTGCGAATCACAAATTCGTGCACCAAGTTTTTGGCGCCGTTGCCGGGGATTATTGAGTTTGAACAATTGAAGGCTTATTTTATTTCTTAGATTAGGAATAATTTGTTTTTGTTGCTATAGAGTCATCAAATTTTGATAGGATAGTTTCTTTTCAAAAATTTCTTTTCAAAAAAATATTATTTTTTTCCTAATTAATTGTTAATTTTTCGTGAGTTTAGTGTCTTATTCAAAGTTTGGTGTTAATTGCATATTTTATATTTTCTCTAAAATTTTCGTGTTAGTGTTCTTGGTTCTTCCTTGATCTTCAAGTTGTTCTTGATAATTGGTTATACCCTTTGGAACCTTTTTCAAAAATAATTTTTCTTGGATTGAATCTTGTGCCAAACTTTAAGTTTGGTGTTTTCTTGTTAATCTTTTTATAATTTTCGAAAATTTTATTAAAGTTTTCTAAAAACTTTAAGTTTGGTGTTCTTTCTTTTGTTCTTGGTGTTCTTGTGAATCTTCAAGGTGTTCTTGAGTTTTTCTTGTGTCTTGATCTTAAAATTTTTAAGTTTGGTGTTCCTTGGTGTTTTCCCTCCAAAAATTTTCGAAAATAAGGAGCACTAAATCTAAAAATTTTAAGTCTTGTGTCTTTTGTGTGTTTTTCTCTTTCATCATAAAATTCAAAATTCAAAAAAAAAAATTTTATTTTCTAACTAATTTTAAAACTACATTTTCGAAATTTTTAATATAAAATTCAAATTTCAATTTCAAATTTTTCGAAAAATTTTCACAAAATATTTTCAAAATATTTTTATATATATTCCATTTTTATTTATTCCACTATTATAAAATAAATAATATCAACATACATATCATCCCTCTTGTATTCCATTATGGAAGTAAGTATGAATGAACAAGCCAAGAGGACTCTGGGGTCATATGCTAACCCCACTACTGCTTCATATGGGAGTAGTATCTGTATACCCTCCATTGGAGTTAGTAGCTTTGAGCTGAATCCTCAGCTCATTATCATGGTGCAGCAAAACTGTCAGTATTCTGGTCTTCCACATGAAGAACCTACAGAGTTTTTAGCACAATTTTTACAAATTGCTGACACAGTACATGATAAAGAGGTGGATCAGGATGTCTACAGATTATTACTATTTCCATTTGTTGTAAAAGATCAGGCTAAGATATGGTTAAATAGCCAGCCTAAGAACAGCATAAAAACATGGAAACAGCTGTCAGAAAAATTCCTGAATCACTATTTCCCTCCAAAACGGATGACACAGCTAAGGCTAAGCATCCAAGGCTTCAAAAAAGGAGATAATGAATCCCTTTATGATGCCTGGGAGAGATACAGAGAGATGCTAAGAAAATGCCCCTCTGAAATGTTTTCAGAGTGGGTGCAATTAGACATCTTCTACTATGGGCTTACAGAAAAAGCTCAGATTTCTCTAGACCACTCAGCTGGTGGATCTATACACATGAGAAAAACAATTGAAGAAGCTCAAGAGCTTATTGATACAGTTGCCAGAAATCAGCATCTGTACCTAAACAGTGAATCTTCCATGAAAGAAGAAGCTAAAACAGTAACTGCAGAACTCAGTCCGGTGGATCAGGCTAATGAATTTAATCAGCAATTAGACTTTCTAACTCAGCAGCTAGCCGAATTCAAGGAAATATTACAGGAAACAAGAATGGCTAACAGGAATATGGAAGTGCAATTGAAGTAGACAGAAAAGCAACTGTCAAAACAAATAGCAGAAGAATGTCAAGCAGTTCAATTAAGAAGTGGGAAAACAATAAATACCTCACTTCAAAGCAGCAGGAAACCAGGAATTGAACAAATGGTTACTCAAAATCCCTCTGAGGACAGTCAGAGCCCAGAAAGGAATAAAGCTGGCGCTGAACGCCCAGCCCATGCTCATTCCTGGCGTTCAACGCCAGAAACAAGCATGGATCTGGCGTTGAACGCCCAAAGGGAACATGGTTCTAGCGTTCAAACGCCAGTAACAAACAAGGAGGTGGCGTCTAACGCCACTCCAGCTTCCACCCCTGGCACTCAAATGCCAGTGGGGGATCAGTCACTTACAAGTGCTGATGACAACACTTCTAAAAAGGCTTCCCAACCCACTTCTGTAGGTAATAAACCTGCAGCAACTAAGGTTGAGGAATACAAAGCCAAAATGCCTTATCCTCAAAAACTCCGCCAAGCGGAACAGGATAAGCAATTTGCCCGCTTTGCAGACTATCTCAGGACTCTTGAAATAAAGATTCCGTTTGCAGAAGCACTTGAGCAAATACCCTCTTATGCTAAGTTCATGAAAGAGATCTTAAGTCATAAGAAGGATTGGAGGGAAACTGAAAAAGTTTACCTCACTGAAGAATGCAGTGCAGTCATTCTTAAAAGCTTACCCGAGAAGCTTAAAGATCCTGGGAGCTTTATGATACCATGCACATTAGAGGATACTTGTACCAAGCAAGCTTTATGTGATCTTGGGGCAAGTATCAACCTAATACCTGCATCTACTATCAGAAAGCTTGGTTTAACTGAAGAAATCAAACCAACCAGGATATGTCTTCAACTTGCGGATGGCTCCATTAAATACCCATCAGGCGTGATTGAAGACATGATTGTCAAGGTTGGGCCATTCGCCTTTCCTACTGACTTTGTGGTGCTGGAAATGGAGGAGCACAAGAGTGCAACTCTCATTCTAGGAAGACCTTTCCTAGCAACTGGCCGAACCCTCATTGATGTCCAAAACGGGGAAGTAACCTTGAGAGTCAATGAGGAGGAGTTTAAGTTGAATGTTGTTAAAGCCATGCAACATCCAGACACCCCAAATGACTGCATGAGTGTTGATATTATTGACTCTCTGGTAAGAGAGGTCAATATGGCTGAGAGTCTCGAATCAGAGCTAGAGGACATCTTTAAAGATGTTCAGCCTGAATTGGAGGAATCAGAGAAGATAATAGAACCTCTGAAAATCCCTCAAGAAGAGGAGAAACCTCCAAAACCCGAACTCAAACCATTACCACCATCCCTGAAATATGCATTTCTGGGAGAAGGTGATACCTTTCCTGTAATTATAAGCTCTACCTTAGAGCCACAGGAAGAGGAAGCACTAATTCAAGTGCTAAGGACACACAAGACAGCTCTTGGGTGGTCCATCAGTGATCTTAAGGGCATTAGTCCAGCCAGATGCATGCACAAGATCCTATTGGAAGGTGACGCCAAGCCTGTGGTCCAACCACAAAGGCGGCTGAACCCAGCCATGAAGGAAGTGGTGCAAAAGGAGGTCACTAAATTACTAGAGGCTGGGATTATTTATCCTATTTCTGACAGCCCCTGGGTAAGCCCTGTCCAAGTCGTCCCTAAAAAGGGAGGCATGACAGTGGTTCACAATGAAAAAAATGAACTGGTTCCTACAAGAACAGTTACAGGGTGGCGTATGTGTATTGATTATAGAAGGCTCAATACAGCCACCAGAAAGGATCATTTTCCTTTACCATTCATAGACCAAATGCTAGAAAGACTAGAAGGTCATGAATACTACTGCTTCCTGGATGGATATTCAGGTTATAATCAAATTGCAGTAGATCCCCAGGATCAGGAGAAAACGGCATTCACCTGCCCATCCGGAGTATTTGCATACAGAAGGATGCCATTTGGCCTGTGCAATGCACCTGCAACTTTTCAGAGGTGCATGCTCTCAATTTTCTCTGATATGGTGGAAAAATTCCTGGAAGTCTTCATGGATGACTTTTCAGTATTTGGAGACTCATTCAGCTCCTGCCTTAACCACTTAGCACTTGTTCTGAAAAGATGCCAAGAGACTTACCTGGTTTTAAACTGGGAAAAGTGTCACTTTATGGTGACTGAAGGAATTGTCCTTGGGCACAAAATCTCGAACAAGGGGATAGAAGTGGATCAAGCTAAGGTAGAGGTAATTGAAAAATTACCACCACCTGCCAATGTTAAGGTAATCAGAAGCTTTCTGGGGCATGCAGGATTCTATAGGAGGTTTATAAAGGATTTTTCGAAAATTGCCAAACCTCTGAGCAACCTGCTAGCTGCTGACACGCCATTTATCTTTGATAAAGAGTGTCTGCAGGCATTTGAGACTCTGAAAGCTAAATTGGTTACAGCACCAATAATCTCTGCACCAGACTGGACATTACCATTTGAACTGATGTGTAATGCCAGTGACCATGCCATTGGTGCAGTGTTAGGACAAAGGCATGACAAGCTTCTGCACGTCATTTACTATGCCAGCCGTGTTCTAAATGATGCACAGAAGAATTACACAACCACAGAAAAAGAGCTACTTGCAGTGGTTTACGCCATTGACAAATTCAGATCCTATTTAGTAGGATCAAAAGTGATTGTGTACACTGATCATGCTGCTCTTAAATATCTACTCACAAAGCAGGATTCAAAACCCAGACTCATCAGATGGGTGTTGCTTCTGCAAGAGTTTGATATAGAAATAAGAGACAGAAAAGGGACAGAGAATCAAGTAGCAGATCACCTGTTCCGAATAGAACCAGTGGAAGGGGCGTCCCTCCCTCTCACTGAGATCTCTGAAACTTTTTCGGATGAGCAACTCTTTGCCATCCAGGAAGTGCCATGGTTTGCAGACATTGCAAACTACAAGGCAGTGAGATTCATACCCAAAGAGTACAGTAGGGTGCAATCAAAGAAATTAATCACAGATGCAAAGTACTATCTTTGGGATGAACCATATCTCTTCAAGAGATGTGCAGACGGAGTAATCCGTAGATGTGTGCCTAAGGAAGAAGCGCAAAAGATTTTATGGCACTGCCATGGATCACAGTATGGAGGACATTTTGGAAGTGAGCGAACAGCCACAAGGGTCCTCCAAAGTGGCTTCTACTGGCCCACTCTCTATAAAGATTCCCGAGCATTTGTGCTTAATTGTGACAGTTGCCAAAGATCAGGCAACTTACCTCACAGTTATGCCATGCCTCAACAAGGAATCTTGGAGATTGAGTTGTTTGATGTATGGGGTATTGACTTCATGGGACCTTTCCCACCATCATACTCAAACACTTATATTCTGGTGGCAGTGGATTATGTATCCAAATGGGTGGAGGCTATTGCAACACCCACTAATGACACTAAAACAGTGTTAAAATTCCTCCAGAAACATATTTTCAGCAGATTTGGTATCCCTAGAGTATTAATCAGTGATGGGGGCACTCATTTCTGCAATAAACAGCTTTACTCTGCTCTGGTACGTTATGGAGTTAGCCACAGGGTAGCTACTCCATATCACCCACAAACTAATGGGCAAGCTGAAGTCTCAAATAGAGAACTCAAAAGAATCCTGGAACGGACTGTAATTAACCGTAGAAAGGATTGGGCAAGAAGCTTGGATGATGCTCTGTGGGCATACAGAACAGCATTTAAGACCCCTATAGGGACCTCTCCATACCAGCTTGTGTATGGAAAGGCATGTCACTTGCCAGTGGAACTGGAACACAAGGCCTATTGGGCAACCAGATTCCTAAACCTTGATGCCAAGTTAGCTGGAGAAAAACGATTGCTCCAGTTAAATGAGCTAGAGGAATTTAGACTCAATGCTTTCGAGAATGCAAAAATTTACAAGGAGAAAGCAAAAAGATGGCATGATAAGAAATTGTCATCCAGAGTCTTTGAGCCAGGGCAGAAAGTTCTGCTATTCAATTCTAGGCTCAAATTATTCCCTGGGAAATTAAAATCCTGGTGGAGAGGTCCATATGTAGTTACAAGTGTGTCACCATATGGATACGTAGAGCTTCAAGATAATGAATCTAACAAAAAGTTCATTGTTAATGGACAGAGAGTTAAACATTATCTTGAAAGCAACTTCGAGCAAGAATGCTCAAAACTGAGACTTGATTAGAGCTCAGTGGTCCAGCTAAAGACAATAAAGAAGCGCTTGCTGGGAGGCAACCCAGCCATTTACAAAGTTATTTACTAAATTAAATAAATTTTCTTTTTTTTACAGGTATGAGTCCAAGTATCTTCAAAGGTGAAATAGCAATTGGTTGAAGTCACAAAGTTACAGAGAAATTTGGAAGCTCACTGGCATGAGAAAGCCAGTAAGAAACACTTTGGGCGTTGAACGCCCAAAAGAAGCACCCACTGGGCGTTTAACGCCAGTAAGGGTAGCCATCTGGGCGTTAAACGCCAGAAAGGAGCATCTTCTGGGCGTTAAACGCCAGAAAGAAGCACCTTCTGGGCGTTTAATGCCAGTCTGCTAGCATCCTGGGCGTTCAGAAAAACGCCCAGTGACAAAGGACTTCCTGGCGTTCAACGCCAGAAAGAAGCACTAAATGGGCGTTGAACGCCCAGGAGAAGCAACTATTGGGCGTTAAACGCCCAAAACATGCATCATGTGGGCGTTTAACGCCAGGATGGTGGGAGGAGGTACAAATTCGTTTTTCTTTATAATTTTTCAAAATTTTATGTTTCAATTCATGATTTCTTGCATAAACATGTTTCAAAATATCATCTTCAATTCCAAAAGTTTTTATCCTAATTTCTAAAAATCCACGTTTCAAAAATATTAAATATATCTTAATCCATAAAGCCAAATGGTTTTCCAATCCAATCCAACTCTTTTAAGTTTATTTTCAAAACTCAATTATCTTTTTAAAATCTTTTTCAAAATTAAAAATTTCAAATTTATCTTTTAAATTATGATTCATATCTTTCTTTTTTTTAACTATATCTTTTTCTTATCATATCTATCTTTTATAAATCATATCTTCTATCTTATCTCCTTCTTATTTTCGAAAATTCCCCACCCCCTCCCTATATATTGTATTCGGCGCCCTCCTCATCATCACCATTCCACAATTGCTCTCCTCTTATCCCTCTTCTTTCTTCTCTTTTGCTTGGGGACAAGCAAAGCTCTAAGTTTGATGTGTTTATCCGTGATCACAAAAACATACTCACTAAAGATCATGGCTCCTAAAGGAAAGCAAACCACCCCAAGAGGAAAGAAAGAAAGCAATCCAAAGCCACTTTGGAATCAAGGGAAGTTCTTAACTAAAGAACATTCAGACCATTATTACAAAATAATGAGTCACAGATCAGTGATCCCGGAAGTCAAATTTGATCTGAAAGAAGATGAATATCCGGAGATCCAAGAGCAAATCCGAAACAGGCATTGGGAAATTCTGGCCAATCCTGAAACAAAAGTGGGAAGGAACATGGTTCAGGAGTTCTATGCTAATCTATGGCAGACAGACAGGCAAAGAATAATTGGAGCTGCTCTCTTTGACCATCGGACCTTAGTCAGAGGAAAGATCATCCATACCAATTCTGACAAGATCAGGGAGATATTTAAGCTTCCCCAACTGAAAGATGACCCAGACTCCTTTAATAGGAGAATGATGAGGGTCAATAAAGGGATGGACAAGATTCTGGAGGATATATGCATCCCTGGAGCCAAGTGGACCACCAGCACGACTGGCACCCCAGTTCAACTCAAAAGGGAAGATCTAAAACCAGTAGCCAGAGGTTGGCTAGATTTCATAGGGCATTCCATATTGCCCACCAGCAACCGTTCTGAAGTCACTATTAAAAGAGCAGTAATGATTCACTGCATCATGCTGGGAAAAGAAGTAGAAGTCCATCAGCTGATTTCATGTGAACTATATAAAATAGCAAACAAGAATTCTAAGGACGCCAGATTGGCTTATCCAAGCCTAATTTCCATGCTCTGCAAAGATGCTGGAGTAAAGATGGGAATAACAGAATATATCCTAATTGAAAAGCCCATTACTGGAATATCAATGGTCAGACAACAGCAACAAGATGATCCAACCAAGAGGAGAGCAAAAGAAGCCCTTCCAGAACTGCCTCAATTCGAATATTAGGAACATCTTGAAGCTTCTATTTCCAAATTGCAAGAGGCTATGGACCAAATAAAGGAAGAACAGAATAATCAAAATAGCATGCTTTGCAAACTGCTCAAGGAACAGGAAGAACAAGGGCGTGATCTAAGGGAGCTGAAGCGCCAAAAATTAATCCTTGAACAACACCCCACAGATTAGAGGAGCGTTTACTCCTCAAAACAAAAGGTTGTTGAGTTCCAATTTTTCTGCTTTAACTTAGTGATAGCGTTTTTTTTTTATTTTAGAAATTCACCTTAGGAGATATATAGTAGTAGTAATTAGTATGTCTATTTTGATTTTATTTCCAATTAAGCTATAATTTATTTTTCTCATCATCATCAGGCATGAATAAAGTATTAGATTTTTTTAGAATAAAGAAGTAATCTATATTTTTCGAGTTCTCAATAATAAAAATTATAATTAATTATGTGTGGTGGCAATACTTTTTGTTCTCTGAATGAATGCTTGAACAGTGCATAATTTGTACTTTGAATTTGATGAATATTGGCTCCTGAAAGAATGAGGAACACGAAAAATATTATGGACGATCTGAAAAATCATGAAATTGATTCTTGAAGCAAGAAAAAGCAGTCAAAAAAAAAAGAATGAGCAATAGAAAAAGCCATGAGCCCTAGGCAAGGGTAAAAAAAGGATCCAAGGCTTTGAGCATCAATGGATAGGAGGGCCCAAGGAAATAAAATCCAGGCCTAAGCGGCTAAACCAAGCTGTCCCTAACCATGTGCTTGTGGCATGCAGGTCCAAGTTACAAACTTGAGACTGAGTGGTTAAAGTTGTGATCCAAGGCAAACAGAGTGTGCTTAAGAGCTCTGGATACCTCTGACTGGGGACTTTAGCAAAGCTAAGTCACAATCTGAAAAGGTTCACCTAGTCATGTGTCTGTGGCATTTATGTATCTGGTGGTAATACTGGAAAACAAAGTGCTTAGGGCCACGGCCAAGACTCATAAAATAACTGTGTTCAAGAATCAACATACTACACTAGGAGAGTCAATAATACTATCTGAATTCTGAGTTCCTAAGGATGCCTATCATTCTGAAATTCATAAGATACAGGGAGATGCCAAAACTGTTCAGAAACAAAAAGCTACAAGCCCCGCTCATCTAATAAGAATCTAAGCTTCATTTAAAACTCTAAAAATATTATTACTTCTTAATTTCTGTTAAAACCTATTTTATTTATCTAGTTGCTTGAGGACAAGCAATAGTTTAAGTTTGGTGTTGTGATGAGCGGATATTTTATACGCTTTTTGGGGGTAATTTCATGTAGATTTTAGCATGTTTCAGTTAGTTCTTAGTAGAATATTATTAGTTTTTAGGCAAAAATCATATTTCTGGACTTTACTATGAGTTTTTGTGTTTTTCTGTGATTTCAGGTATTTTCTGGCTAAAATTGAGGGAGTTGAGCAAAAATCTGACTTAGGCTGAAAAAGGACTGCTGATGCTGTTGGATCCTGACCTCCCTGCACTCGGAATAGATTTTTTGGAGCTACAGGAGTCCAATTGGCGCGCTCTCAACGGCGTTGGAAAGTAGACATCCAGGGCTTTCCAGCAATATATAATAGTCCATACTTTGCGCAAAGATAGACGACGTAACTTGGCGTTGAACGCCAAGTTCATGCTGCTGTCTGGAGTTAAACGCCAGAAAAACGTCATGATCCGGAGTTGAACGCCCAAAACACGTCATAACCTAGAGTTTAACGCCAAGAAAGGCCTCTACTCGTGGATAACTTTAGTCTCAGCCCCAGCACACACCAAGTGGGCCCCAGAAGTGGATTTCTGCACCAATTATCTTAGTTCACTCATTTTCTGTAAACCTAGGTTACTAGTTTACTATTTAAACAACTTTTATAGACATTTCTTGTACCTTATGACATTTTCAGATCTGAATTACATACTTTTTGACGGCATGAGTCTCTAAACCCCATTGTTGGGGGTGAGGAGCTCTGCAGCGTCTCGATGATTTAATACAATTCCTTTGTTTTCCATTCAAACACGCTTGTTCTTATCTAAGATGTTTATTTGCGCCTAATTGTGAAGAAGGTGATGATCCGTGACACTCATCACCTTCCTCAATCCATGAACGTGTGCCTGACAACCACCTCCGTTCTACATCAGATTGAATGAATATCTCTTAGATTCCTTAATCAGAATCTTCGTGGTATAAGCCGGATTGATGGCGGCATTCATGAGAATCCGGAAAGTCTAAACCTTGTCTGTGGTATTCCGAGTAGGATTCAGGGATTGAATGACTGTGACGTGCTTCAAACTCCTGAGGGCTGGGCGTTAGTGACAGACGCAAAATAATCAATGGATTCTATTCCAACCTGATTGAGAACCGACAGATGATTAGCCGTGCTGTGACAGAGCATAGGAACGTTTTCACTGAGAGGATGGGAAGTAGTCACTGACAATGGTGACACCCTACATAGAGCTTGCCATGGAAGGAGCCTTGCGTGTGTTGAAGGATTTCAAGGAAGAGTTGAAGTCAAAGGACAAAGCATCTCCAAAACTCCAACATATTCCCCATTATTGCATAACAAGTAACGCTATTACTCTCGTTTATCTTTCCAATCAAATCTAATAATTCCAACTTATAATTTTAAATACTTTGACTTCTTACAATTAAATCCAAATAACCTTGTTGACATCCTAACTAAGATTAATAAAATAAATATTGATTGCTTCAAACCAATAATCTCCGTGGGATCGACCCTTACTCACGTAAGGTATTACTTGGACGACCCAGTGCACTTGCTGGTTAGTTGTGCGAATCACAAATTCGTGCACCAACAGGTCACGGAAAAGTGACGCGGCCGCGTCGTCTACGCGACCGCGCGGATTGGGTGTTGGCTAGGTCACGCGTCCGCGTGACCCACACATTTGCGTCGCCTGGTGTTGAGGCAACTTTGGCAAATTATATATCAAATCGAAGCCCCGGATGTTAGCTTTCCAACGCAACTCGAACCGCGTCGTTTGGACCTCTATAGCTAAAGTTATAGCCATTTGAGTGCGAAGAGGTCAAGCTGGACAGCTTAGCAGTTTTTCGAACTTCTTGCATTCCGTCCACTTTTGCATGCTTCCTTTCCATCCTCCAAGCCATTCTCGCCCTGTAATCTCTGAAATCACTTAACACACATATCAAGGCATCTAATGGTGATAAGAGAGGATTAATAATAAGCAAATATAAGTCCAAAGAAGCATGTTTTCAATCAAAGCTCATAATCAGGAAGGAAATATAAAACCATGCAAATAGTATGAATAAGTGGGTAAAGAGTAGATAAAAACCACTCAATTGAGCACAAGACAAACCATAAAATAGTGGTTTATCATGGGATTTATGGGGAAGAGTGGATGGATGTGAGTGGTGAAGGGGGGTAATTGGGAAGAGAGATTGAGGTGATTGGTGAAGGGATTTTGGGAAAGTGTGTTATAGGATTATTAGGAGGTAAGGTAGGAATATGTTATATGGGAATCCTGTGGGGTCCACAGATCCTGAGATGATCCTGTGGGGTCCACAGATCCTGAGGTGTCAAGGATTTACATCCCTGCACCAATTAGGCATGTAAAATGCCTTAGCATACCATTCTGGCATTTAAATGCCGAAGTGATGCACGTTCTGGGCATTCAACGCACAGACGCAGCATGTTTCTGGCGTTGAACGCCAGTTCCATGCTTGTTACTGGCGTTCAGCGCTAGCTTTCCTCAAGGCATATTCCTGGCGTCCAAACGCTAGGATGTTGCTTGTTTCTGGTGTTCAACGCCAGATCCATGCTCTGTTCTGGCGTTGAACGCCAGCCAGATGCACCTTACTGGCGTTTAAACGCCAGTAAGTTCTTCCTCCAGGGTGTGATTTTTCTTCTGCTGTTTTTGATTCTGTTTTTAATTTTAATTTTTTTTGTGGCTCCACATGATCATGAATCTACTGAGACACAAAATAACAATAAAATAAAATTAAAATTAGATAAATAAAAATTGGGTTGCCTCCCAACAAGCGCTCTTTTAATGTCACTAGCCTGACAGTGGGCTCTCATGGAGCCTCACAGATGTTCAGAGCATGATGAGGGCCTCCCAACACCAAACTTAGAGTTTGGTTGTGGCCTCCCAACACCAAACTTAAGGTTTGACTGTGGGGGCTCTTTTTGACTCTGTACTGAGAGAAGCTTTTCGTGCTTCCTCTCCATGGTTGCAGAGGAAGGTCCTTGAGCTTTAAACACCAGGTAGTCCCCATTCAATTGAAGGACTAATTCTCCTCTGTTAACATCAATCACAGCTTCTGCTGTGGCTAGGAAGAGTCTTCCAAGGATGATGCATTAATCTTCTTCCTTCCTAGTGTCTAAGATTATGAAATCAGCAGGGATGTAAAGGCCTTCAACCTTTACTAACACGTCCTCTACTAATCCGTAAGCTTGTCTTACTGACTTGTCTACCAATTGTAATGAGAATAAGGCAGGCTGTACCTCAATGATCCCTAGTTTCTACATTACAGAGAGTGGCATAAGATTTATGCCTGACCTTAGGTCACACAGAGCCTTGTTAAAGGTCATGGTGCCTATGGTACAGGGTATTAAGAATTTACTAGGATCTTGTCTCTTTTGAGGTAAAGTTTTCTGAATCCATGTATATAGTTCACTAATGAGCAAGGGAGGTTCACCTTCCCAAGTCTCATTACCAAACAACTTGGCATTCAACTTCATGATAGCTCCTAGATATTGAGCAACTTGCTCTCCAGTTACATCTTCATCCTCTTCTGAGGAAGAATAGTCTTCAGAGCTCATGAATGGTAGAAGGAGATTTAATGGAACCTCTATGGTCTCTATATGAGCCTCAGATTCCTTTAGGTCCTCAATAGGGAACTCCTTCTTGTTTAAAAGACGTCCTAGGAGGTCTTCCTCACTAGGATTTTTGTCCTTCTCCTCCCTTGTGCATTTGGCCATATTGATTACATAAATGGCCTTGCACTCTCCTTTTGGATTCTCTTCTGTATTGCTTGGGAAAATACTGGGAGGAGTTTCAATGACTTTCTTACTCAGCTGGCTCACTTGTGCCTCCAAATTTCTAATGGAGGACCTTGTTTCACTCATGAAACTTAAGGTGGCTTTAGACAGATCCGAGACTATATTTGCTAAGTTAGAGGGGCTCTATTCAGAATTCTCTGTCTGTTGCTGAGAAGATAATGGAAAAGGCTTGCTATTGCTGAGCCTGTTTCTTCCACCATTATTAAAGCCTTGTTGAGGCTTTTGTTGATCCTTCCATGAGAAATTTGGATGATTTCTCCTTGATGAATTATAGGTGTTTCCATAAGGTTCACCCATGTAATTAACCTCTGTCATTGCAGGGTTCTCAGGATCATAAGCTTCTTCAGAAGCTGCTTCTTTAGTACTGTTGGATGAATTTTGCCATCCATTCAGACTTTGAGAGATCATGTTGACTTGCTGAGTCAACACTTTGTTCTGAGCCAATATGGCATTCAGAGCATCAATTTCAAGAACTCCCTTCCTCTGAGGCATCCCACTATTCACGGAATTCCTCTCAGAAGTGTACATGAATTGGTTATTTGCAACCATGTCAAAAAGTTCTTGAGCTTCTGCAGGCGTTTTCTTTAGGTGAATGGATCCACCTGCAGAATGGTCCAATGACATCTTAGAAAACTCAGATAGACCATAATAGAATATATCCAATATGGTCCATTCTGAAAACATGTCAGAATGACACTTTTTGGTCATCTGCTTGTATCTTTCCCAAGCTTTATAGATGGATTCACCATCTTTTTGCTTGAAGGTCTGAACATCCACTCTAAGCTTGCTCAGCTTTTGAGGAGGAAAGAATTTATCCAAGAAGGCCGTGACCAGCTTATCCCAAGAGTCCAGGCTATCTTTAGGTTGTGAGTCCAACCATGTTCTAGCTCTGTTTCTTACAGCAAAAGGAAAAAGCATGAGCCTGTAGACTTCATGATCTACTCCATTCGTCTTAACAGTCTCACAAATCTGCAAGAACTCAGTTAAAAACTAATAAGGATCTTCAGAAGGAAGTCCATGAAATTTGCAGTTCTGTTGCATTAAAGCAACTAATTGAGGTTTCAGCTCAAAATTGTTAGCCCCAATGGCAGGAATTGAGATGCTTCTTCCATCAAATTTGGACATTGGTTTAGTGAAGTCACCAAGCATCCTCCTTGCATTATTGTTGTTGGGTTTGGCTGCCATCTCCTTCTCTTGTTCGAAAATTTCAGAAAGGTTGCCTCTGGATTGTTGTAATTTAGCTTCTCTTAGTTTCCTCTTCAGAGTCCTTTCAGGTTCAGGTTTAGCTTCAACAATAGTGCCTTTTTTTTCCTTATTCCTGCTCATATGAAAGAGAAGAGGAAAAGAAAAAGGAAGAGGAATCCTCTATATCTGGACAAAGAGGATCCTTATTATTAGTAGAAGAAGAAGAAGAATAGGAAGGAGAATAGGAAAATTCGAACTCAGAGAGAGGGGGGTTCGAATTTTAGGATGAAGAGAAGTGTTAGTAAATAAATAAAAAAAAAGAAGAAGAGAAGAAAGAGGGAATTCAAAAATAATTTTGAAAAAGTAGTTAGTGATAATCGAAAATTAAAGATAAGATATGATTAAAATTAAAATTTAAAACAATTAAGAAGAATTTTCGAAAACGAGATGAGATATTTTCGAAAATTAGAGAGAGAAAAGTAGTTAGGTGGTTTTGAAAAAGATAAGAAACAAACAAAAAGTCAAATAGTTAGTTGAAAAAGATATTAAAATCAAATTTGAAAAGATAAGAAGATAAGATAAGATATTTTGAAATCAAATTTTTGGAAAAGATAAAATTTTGAAAAAGATATGATAGAAAGATAAGATAAAAAGATATGATAAAAAGATATGGTTGAAAAAGATTTTGAAAATTTTAAAATTAAAAATTAATTACTTAACTAACAAGAAACTAAAAAGATAGGATTCTAGAATTTAAAGATTGAACCTTTCTTAACAAGAAAGTAACAACTTCAAATTTTTTGAATCAATCACATTAATTGTTAGTGTAATTTCGAAAATTTTGAAATAAAATTAAGAAAAGGATTTTGAAAAATGTTTTAAAGAATTTTCAAAAACTAATAAGAAAAATGAAAAAGATTTAGTTTTTGAAAAAGTTTTAAAAAGATAAGATTTTTAAAATTGAAAATTTGACTTGACTTTTAAGAAACAACTAATTTTAAAAATTTTTTACTAAGTCAACTCAAATTTTCGAAAATTAGGAGAGAAATAAGGAAAAGATATTTTTTATTTTTGAATTTTTAATTATGACAGAGAAAAACACAATTATGACCCAAAACATGAAAATTTTGGATCAAAACACTTAATGCATGCAAGAACACTATGAATGTTAAGATGAACACCAAGAACACTTTGAAGATCATGATGAACATCAAGAACATATTTTTGAAAAATTTTTGATGCAAAGAAAACATGCAAGACACCAAAATTAGAATTCTTTAATGCATGGACTCTAACAAACAAAAAATGCATATGAAAAACAACAAAAGATACAAAACAAGAAAACATCAAGATCAAACAAGAAGACTTACCAAGAGCAACTTGAAGATGATGAAGAACACCATGAATGCATGAATTTTCGAAAAATGCATAATAATTTTTAAAACATGCAATTGACACCAAACTTAAAAGTTGACTCAAGACACTCAAGACTCAAACAAGAAACACAAAATATTTTTTTGGTTTTTATGATTTTCTTTTTTTGTATTTTCTTTAATTTTTATTTTTTTTGAAAAACATTATTAGAAGAACGAAAAAGAAAAGAAAACATTATTTTTATTTCAGAAAGGTTACCTCTGGATTGTTGTAATTTAGCTTCTCTTAGTTTCCTCTTCAGAGTCCTTTCAGGTTCAGGTTTAGCTTCAACAAGAGTGCCTTTTTTTCCTTATTCCTGCTCATATGAAAGAGAAGAAGAAAAGAAAAAGGAAGAGGAATCCTCTATATCTGGACAAAGAGGATCCTTATTATTAGTAGAAGAAAAAGAAGAATAGGAAGGAGAATAGGAAAATTCGAACTCAGAGAGAGGGGGGTTCGAATTTTAGGATGAAGAGAAGTGTTAGTAAATAAATAAAAAAAAAAGAAGAAGAGAAGAAAGAGGGAATTCAAAAATAATTTTGAAAAAGTAGTTAGTGATAATCGAAAATTAAAGATAAGATATGATTAAAATTAGAATTTAAAACAATTAAGAAGAATTTTCAAAAAAGAGATGAGATATTTTCGAAAATTAGAGAGGGAAAAGTAGTTAGGTGGTTTTGAAAAAGATAAGAAACAAACAAAAAGTCAAATAGTTAGTTGAAAAAGATATTAAAATCAAATTTGAAAAGATAAGAAGATAAGATAAGATATTTTGAAATCAAATTTTTGGAAAAGATAAAATTTTGAAAAAGATATGATAGAAAGATAAGATAAAAAGATATGATAAAAAGATATGGTTGAAAAAGATTTTAAAAATTTTAAAATTAAAAATTAATTACTTAACTAACAAGAAACTAAAAAGATAGGATTCTAGAATTTAAAGATTGAACCTTTCTTAACAAGAAAGTAACAAACTTCAAATTTTTGAATCAATCATATTACTTGTTAGTGTAATTTCGAAAATATGATATAAAGATAAGAAAAAGATTTTGAAAATAATTTGAAAAAAGATTTTTAAAATTTTTTGAAAATAATAAGAAAAATGGAAAAGATATGATTTTTGAAAAAAGGTTTTAAAAAGATAAGATTTTTAAAATTGAAAATTTGACTTGACTTGTAAGAAACAACTAATTTTAAAAATTTTTTGACTAAGTCAACTCAAATTTTCAAAAATTAGGAGAGAAAAAAGGAAAAGATATTTTTTTGATTTTTGAATTTTTAATGATGAGAGAGAAAAACATAAAAATGACCCAAAACATTAAAATTTTGGATCAAAACACGTGATGCATGCAAGAACACTATGAATGTCAAGATGAACACCAAGAACACTTTGAAGATCATGATGAACATCAAGAACATAATTTTGAAAAATTTTTGATGCAAAGAAAACATGCAAGACACCAAACTTAGAAATCTTTAATGCATGGACTCTAACAAACGAAAAATGCATATGAAAAACAACAAAAGATACAAAACAAGAAAACATCAAGATCAAACAAGAAGACTTACCAAGAACAACTTGAAGATCATGTAGAACACTATGAATGCATGAATTTTTGAAAAATGCAAGATAATTTTTAAAATATGCAATTGACACCAAACTTCAAAATTGACTCAAGACTCAAACAAGAAACACAAAATATTTTTGTTTTTCATTATTGTATTTGCATGTTCAATTGCATGTTTATTTTTTTTTTTTGTTCATATTTTACCACTTGGTTAAAGTAATGTTTTCTTTGTCAAGAAATTTTTATAGTATTTCACTAATTTGAATAAAACTTTTTGAAAAACTTGTTTGAAGAATTCTTATTTTGGAACATGGTTTAAAGCTCGAACACACAAAACCAGTGAGATTTTGAGCCTATTTGATTGGTTGCATTTTATCAACCAATATTTTATTTTTGGTATGTGTTTTTCTCTTTAAAATTGTGATCTTTGTCTTGCTTAATTCTATATTTCCATTATTTGATGTATGCATGCACTTATATGATTGAGGCCTTGTTTCACTAAGCTTACATACCCATATGGCCTTACCCTTTCCATTATCCTTTGAAAACCAATTTGAGCCTATCTTACCCATTTGTTCTTTACTTTAGCTCATTACTAACTCTAAGCGGAAAACAATAATGTCCTTAATTTGAATCCTTCGTTAGCTTAGATTAGTAAAAGTACTCATGATTTAAGTGTGGGGAAGTTGGATTTGAAAATATTTGGTTTGAATAATTGGGTGTTGTATATTTTAGTGAAAATGTGCAAAATAATGGTTGAGCACATGTTATTGCATTCAATACTTTAATCATATGCATTGAGAAAAATAAAAAAAAGTGAAAAAGAAAAAAAAAAGAGCAATTAATAAAATGGGACAAAATGCCCCAAAATAAATAATGAAATCAATGCATATGAGCTGTACTCAAAACTTGGAATGCATAAATATGTAGTAAACACAGTTAATGGGAAGTTAGATTTTGTATTTTAATTAAATGGATTGTCTTAAGTTAGGTGGAAAGTTTATGTTAATTAAGGATTCATATTTTAGTCCACTTGGCCAGATACAATCCTACCTTGACCCTAACCCCATTACAACCCTTAAAAGACCTCTTGATTTGTGTATTGGTGCATTAAATTTTTGTTGATTGTTAGATGAAGAGCAAGCTATAGAAAGTAAGATTTAGTAGTGAATTAAAATCACCAATTTTAGGGCCTAAAAAGCATGTTTTCACATTTAAGCACAAATCAAGGGAGAATTGCAAAACCATGCTATTTCATTGAATAAATGTGAGAAAATGTGATAAAATCCCCCAAAATAAGCACAAGATAAACCACAAAATCGGGGTTTATCACTCTTCTTGAGGGATTTTCAGAGGTTCTATTATTTTCTTTGGTTCCTCCAGATCAGGCCGAGCATCTTTAAAGATATCCTCTAGCTTTGATTTGAGACTCTCAGTCATATTGACCTCTTTAACCAAAGAGTCAATAATATCAATGCTCATGCAGTTTTTTGGGGTGTCTGGATGCTGCATAACTTTGACAACATTCAACTTAAACTCATCCTCATTGACTCTCAGGGTTACTTCCCCCTTTTGGACGTCAATGAGGGTTCAGTTGCTAGGAAAGGTCGTCCTATAATGAGATTTGTACTCTTGTGCTCCTCCATTTCCAGCACCACAAAGTCAGTGGGAAAGGCAAATGGCCCAACATTGACAATCATGTCTTCAATCACACCTGATGGGTATTTAATGGAGCCATCAGCAAGTTGGAGACATATCCGGATTGGTTTGACTTCTTCAGTTAAACCAAGCTTTCTGATAGTGGATGCAGGTATTAGGTTAATACTTGCCCCAAGATCACATAAAACTTGCTTGGTACAAGTACCCTCTAATGTGCATGGTATCGTAAAGCTTCTGGGATCTTTAAGCTTCTCAGGTAAGCTTTTCAGAATGACTGCACTGCATTCTTTAGTGAGGTAAACTTTTTCAGTTTCCCTCAAATCCTTCTTATGACTTAAGATCTCTTTCATAAACTTAGCATAAGAGGGTATTTGCTCAGGTACCTCTGCAAATGGAATCTTTATTTCAAGAGTCTTGAGATAGTCTGCAAAGCGGGAAAATTGCTTATCCTGTTCCGTTTGGCAGAGTTTCTGAGGATAAGGCATTTTGGCTTTGTATTCTTCAACTTTAGTTGCTGCAGGTTTATTATCTACAGATGTGGGTTGAGAAGCCTTTTTAGAGGGGTTGCTATCAGCACTTGTATGTGTCTGATCTTCCACTAGCGTTTGAATGCCATGGGTGGAAGCTGGAATGGCGTTAGACGCCAGCTCCTTACCTGTTTCTGGAATCTGAACGCCAGAACTATACTTCCTTTAGGCGTTCAACGCCAATTCCTTGCTTGTTTCTGGCGTTGAACGCCAGGACTGAGCATGGTTTGGCCGTTCAACGCCAGCTTTCCACCCATTTTCTGGCGTTTGAGCGCTAGAATTATTCCTCTCTGGCCTCTTATTGTCCTCAGATGGATTTTGGGTCTTTTTCTCATTTCTTGGCTTCCTGCTACCTTGAAGTGAGTTATTTAATGTTTTTCCACTTCTTAATTGAACTGCTTGGCACTCTTCTGTTATTTGTTTTGATAACTACTGTTCTGTTTGCTTCAACTGTACTTCCATATTCATATTAGCCATTCTTGTTTCTTGTAGTATCTCCTTGAATTCGGCTAACTGTTTTGTTAGAAAATCTAATTTCTGATTGAATTCAGCAGCTTGATCTGCAGGACTGAGTTCAACAGTTACTGTTTTAGCCTCTTCGTTGATGGAAGATTCACTGCTTAGGTACAGATGTGGTGCACGAAATTGCAATCACACTTTTGGAACTCCGCACAACTAACCAGCAAGTGTACTGGGTCGTCCAAGTAATACCTTGCGTGAGCAAGGGTCGATCCCACAGAGATTGTCGGCTTGAAGCAAGCTATGGTTGTCTTGTAAATCTTAGTCAGGATATCAGAAATTATCAGGATTGATGGTGAAAAGCAAAAGAACATGAAATGGTTACTTGTTTTGCAGTAGTGGAGAATAGGTTGAGGTTTGGAGATGCTCCATCTTCTGAATCTCTGCTTTCCTACTGTCTTCTTCTTCAAACACGCAAGTCTCCTTCCATGGCAAGCTGTATGTAGGGTTTCACCGTTGTCAATGGCTACCTCCCATCCTCTCAGTGAAAGCGATTGCATATGCTCTGTCACAGCATAGCGGAATTCATCTGTCGGTTCTCAATCAGGCCGGAATAGAATCCAATGATTCTTTTGCGTCTGTCACTAACGCCCCGCCTTCAGGAGATTGAAGCACGTCACAGTCATTCAATCATTGAATCCTACTCAGAATACCACAGACAAGGTTTAGACCTTCCGGATTCTCTTGAATGCCGCCATCAATTCTAGCTTATACCACGAAGATTCCGGTTAAAGAATCCAAGAGATAACTACTTAATCTAAGATAGAACGGAGGTGGTTGTCAAGCACGCGTTCATGGTTGAGAATGATGATGATTGTCACGGATCATCACATTCATCCGGATTAAGAACAAGTATTATCTTAGAATGGAAGCAAGCATGATTGAATGAAAAACAGTAGTAATTGCATGAATCCATCAAGACACAGCAGAGCTCCTCACCCCCAACCATGGGGTTTAGAGACTCATGCCGTGGAAAGTACACAAAGAAAGGTGTAAAGTGTCATGAGGTCATAAGGTCCAAGATACAATGTCAAAAGATCCTATTAATAGTAAACTAGTAGCCTAGGGTGTACAGAAATGAGTAAATGACGTAAAAATCCACTTCCGGGTCCACTTGGTGTGTGCTTGGGCTGAGCATTGAAGCTTTTATGTGTAGAGATGTTTTCTGGAGTTAAACGCCAGTTCTCATGCCAGTTTGGGCGTTTAACTCCAAGTTTTATGCCAGTTCCAGCGTTTAACGCTGGAATTTCTGTGGGTGACTTTGAGCGCCGGTTTGGGCCATCAAATCTTGGGCAAAGTATGGACTATCATATATTGCTGGAAAGCCCAGGATGTCTACTTTCCAATGCCGTTGAGAGCGCGCCAATTAGGCTTCTGTAGCTCCAGAAAATCTACTTCGAGTGCAGGGAGGTCAGAATCCAACAGCATCTGCAGTCCTTTTTGGTCTCAGAATCAGATTTTTGCTCAGGACCCTCAATTTCAGCCAGAAAATACCTGAAATCACAGAAAAACACACAAACTCATAGTAAAGTCCAGAAAAGTGAATTTTAGCTAAAAACTAATAAAAATATACTAAAAACTAACTAGATTATACTAAAAACATACTAAAAGCAATGCCAAAAAGCATACAAATTATCCGCTCATCACAACACCAAACTTAAATTGTTGCTTGTCCCCAAGCAACTGAAAATCAAAATAGGATAAAAAGAAGAGAATATACTATAGACTCCAAAATATCAAGGAAACATAGCTCCAATTAGATGAGCGGGACTAGTAGCTTTTTGCCTCCGAACAGTTTTGGCATCTCACTCTATCCCTTGAGGTTCAGAATGATTGGCATCTATAAGAACTCAGAACTCAGATAGTGTTATTGATTCTCTTAGTTGAGCATAATGATTCTTGAACATAGCTAGTGTATGAGTCTTGGCTGTGGCCCAAAGCACTCTGTCTTCCAGTATTACCACCGGATACATTCATGCCACAGACACATAATTGGGTGAACCTTTTCAGATTGTGACTCAGCTTTGCTAAAGTCCCCAATTAGAGGTGTCCAAGGTTCTTAAGCACACTCTTGTTGCCTTGAATCACAACTTTATTTCTTTCTTTTTCTTTTTCTTTTCTTCTTCTCTTTTCTTTTTTTTTTCGAAATTTTTTTTTTTGTATCCACTGCTTTTTCTTGCTTCAAGAATCAGTCTAATGATTTTTAGATCCTCAATAACAGTTCTCTTTTTCCTCCTTCTTTCAAGAGCCAACAATTTTTTTAACATTCTCAAAACAACAAATTCAAGAGACATATGCACTGTTCAAGCATTCATTCAGAAAGCAAAAAGTATTGTCACCACATCAAACTAATTCAACTAGTTTCAATGATAAATTTTGAAATCCTGTACTTCTTGTTCTTTTGTGATTAAAGCATTTTTCATTTAAGAGAGGTGATGGATTCATAGGACATTCATATCTTTAAGGCATAAAATTTCAATTTTATTAATTTAAAATAAGACGCAAAAATAGATATAAAATGAAACTAAAAAAAAACGAAAAATAAAAACAAAACAAAGGGAAAAAAAACGCAAACATAGGCTCCTAAGGATAGAGGTTTTCACAGAGTTAGGACTCAACAACCTTGATTTTGAGAAGTGGATGCTCCTTCAGCTTGAGAGGAGAACCTTTGGCGTTTCAACTCTTGGAGTTCACGCCCCTGCTTCTCTTGTTCCTTCAGCAATTTGCAGAGCATGCAGTTCTGATTCTGCTGTTCTTCCTTCAGTTGCTCCATAGTCTCTTGCAGCTTGGAGATGGATGCTTCTAGGCTGGTCCAGTAGTCAATTCTTGGGAATTCAGGGAGGAATTCCTGCGCCCTCCTCTTGATAGAGTTGTCTTGCACTTGTCCTTCCATTGACTTCTTGGTGATTGGGTGTTCAATGGGTATGAACTCATCTACTCCCATCTTCACCCCAGCCTCTTTACAGAGCAAGGAGATCAAGCTTGGGTAAGCCAGTTTGGCTTCAGTGGAATTCTTATTTGCAATTGTATAGATCTCACAAGCAATCACATGATGGACCTCCACTTCTCTTCCAAGCATAATGCAATGAATCATCACTGCCCTCTTGATGGTGACCTCAGAACGGTTGCTAGTGGGCAATATGGAACGCCCAATAAAGTCTAGCCAACCTCTTGCAATTGGTTTGAGGTCTCCCCTCTTGAGTTGGTTTGGGACACCCTTTGAATTGGTTATTCACTTAGTTCCAGGGAGGCATATGTCCTCTAGAACTTGATCCAACCCTTTATCTACTCTCACCATCCTCCTATTAAAGGAGTCAGGATCATCTTGCAGTTGAGGTAGTTTGAAGATTTCTCTTATTTTGTCCAGATGGAAGTACATAACTTTCCCTCTGACCATGGTTCTGTTGGTATGGTAAGCAGTTCCAGTCATTCTCTGCTTATCTGTTAGCCACAGATTAGAGTAGAATTCCTGAACCATGTTCCTTCCAACCTTTATTTCAGGATTGGTCAGAACTTCCCATCCTCTGTTTCGAATTTGCTCTTGGATCTCCGGATATTCATCTTCTTTCAGATCAAATTTAACTTCCGGGATCACTGACCTCAGACCCATTATTTTATGATAATGGTCTTCATGTTCTTTGGTTAAGGACTTCTCTTGATTCCAAAGATTCTTTGGATTATTCTCTTTCTTGCCTCTTAAATTGGTTTGTTTTCCTTTAGGAGCCATGATATTGATGAATCTTGGCTTAGTGATCACGGAAAAGCACACCAAACTTAGAGGTTTGCTTGTCCTCAAGCAAAAGAAAAGAAAGAAGAGAGAGAGAGGAAGAGGAAATTCGAATGGTGTGGGTAAAGGGGGTTCCAAACGTGAATTTATAAGGGTGGGGAGAAGAGATTTCGAAAAAAAATAAAAGTTTGAAAGGGGATTTGAGAAGATATGGAGAAAAATTGAGAAAAGGGTGAGTTTTTGAAGAAGATTTGGGATTAATTTGAAATAGATTTGAAGAATGGTTTTGATTTGTGAAGATTTGAAAGTGAATGATGAAAGGTTGAAGTGCATTTATGTATAAGAGTATGGGTAAAAAGAGGAAAGTTTGAAAAAATTTGAGTTGAAAACAAAAATGCGGTCCCCCCACCTTTCTGGCGTTAAACGCCCAGAATGGCACTCATTCTGGCGTTTAACGCCCAATTGGCACCCCTTTTGGGCGTTTAACGCCCAGCCAGGTGCCCTGGCTGGCGTTAAACGCCAGAAAGCCTTTGTCACTGGGCGTTTTTCAAAACGCCCAGGATGCTGCACACCTGGCGTTAAACGCCCAGAATGGTGCCCATTCTGGCGTTTAACGCCCAAAATGGCACCATTCCTGGCGTTAAACGCCCAGAATGGTACCCATTCTGGCGTTTAACGCCCAAAATGCCCCTTACTGGCGTTTTTTCGCCAGTAAGCTCATTTTCTCTGCTTTTTGAGCTGAATCCTTCTGTAACTCTGTGAATTCCTTCATTTTTGATACTTGCCTCTGTAAGAACAATTCTTACAACCTCCTAATGACTGGGTTGCCTCCCAGCAAGCGCTTCTTTACTGTCTTTAGCTGGACTTTCACTGAGAATCACTCAAGCCTCAGTTTTGAGCATTCCTGCTCAAAGTTTCCTTCAAGATAGTGTTTGATTCTCTGTCCATTAACAATGAACTTCTTGTCAGAATCAATATCCTGAAGCTCAACATATCCATATGGTGACACTCCTGTAATCACATACGGACCCCTCCAACGGGATTTGAGTTTTCCTGGAAACAGTCTGAGCCTAGAGTTGAAGAGCAGAACTTTTTGTCCTGGCTCAAAGACTCTGGTTGACAACATCTTGTCATGCCATTTCTTTGCCTTTTCCTTATAAATTTTTGCATTTTCAAAGGCATTGAGTCTGAACTCCTCTAGCTCATTTAGCTGGAGCAATCTTTTTTCACCAGCTAACTGTGCATCCATGTTTAGGAATCTGGTTGCCCAGTAGGCTTTATGTTCCAGTTCCACAGGCAAATGACAGGCCTTGCCATACACCAATTGGTATGGAGAGGTTCCTATAGGAGTCTTGAATGCTGTTCTGTATGCCCACAGAGCATCATCCAAGCTCTTTGCCCAACCCTTTCTTCGGGCCATCACAGTCCGTTCTAGGATTCTTTTTAGTTCTCTGTTAGAGACCTCAGCTTGCCCATTTGTCTGTGGATGATACGGAGTTGCCACTTTGTGGCTAATTCCATATCTAACCATAGCAAGGTGTAGCTGTTTATTGCAGAAATGAGTGCCCCCGTCACTGATTAGGACTCTGGGCACTCCAAACCTGCTGAAAATGTTTTTCTGGAGGAATTTCAGTACAGTCTTTGTATCATTAGTGGGTGTAGCAATTGCTTCTACCCACTTAGATACATAGTCCACTGCCACCAGAATGTAAGTGTTTGAGTATGATGGTGGGAATGGCCCCATGAAGTCAATTCTCCATACATCAAACAATTCTATCTCTAATATCCCTTGTTGAGGCATGGCATATCCATGAGGCAGGTTACCAGCTCTTTGGCAACTGTCACAGTTACGCACAAACTCTCGGGAATCTTTATAGAGAGTAGGCCAGTAGAAGCCACATTGGAGGACTTTAGTGGCTGTTCGCTCACTTCCAAAATGTCCTCCATACTGTGATCCATGGCAGTGCCATAGGATCCTTTGTGCTTCTTCTCTGGGTACACACCTGCGGATCACTCCGTCAGCACATCTCTTAAAGAGATATGGTTCATCCCAGAGGTAATACTTGGCATCTAAAATTAATTTCTTTCTTTGCACATTGCTGTACTCCTTGGGTATGAACCTCACAGCTTTATAATTTGCAATATCTGCAAACCATGGAGCTTCCTGAATGGCAAAGAGTTGCTCATCTGGGAAAGTCTCAGAGATCTCAGTAGGAGGGAGGGACGCCCCAGCTACTGGTTCTATTCGGGACAGATGATCAGCTACTTGGTTCTCTGTCCCTTTTCTGTCTCTTATTTCTATATCAAACTCTTGCAGAAGCAACACCCATCTGATGAGCCTGGGTTTTGAATCCTGCTTTGTGAGTAGATATTTAAGAGCAGCATGGTCAGTGTACACAACCACCTTGGATCCCACTAGATAGGATCTAAACTTGTCAATGGCATAGACCACTGCAAGTAACTCTTTTTCTGTGGTTGTGTAGTTCTTCTGTGCGTCATTTAGAACACGGCTGGCATAGTAAATGACGTGCAGAAGCTTGTTATGCCTCTGTCCCAACACTACACCAATGGCATGGTCACTGGCATCACACATTAGTTCAAATGGCAATGTCCAATCTGGTGCAGAGATGACTGGTGCTGTGACCAGCTTAGCTTTCAGGGTCTCAAACGCCTGCAGACACTGTGTGTCAAACACAAATGGTGTGTCAGCAGCTAACAGGTTACTCAGAGGTTTTGCAATTTTTGTAAAATCTTTTATAAACCTTCTGTAGAATCCTGCATGCCCCAGAAAGCTTCTGATTGCCTTAACATTGGCAGGTGGTGGTAATTTTTCAATTACCTCTACCTTTGCCTTATCCACCTCTATTCCCCTGCTTGAGATTTTGTGCCCAAGGACTATTCCTTCAGTCACCATAAAGTGACATTTCTCCCAGTTTAAAACCAGGTTAGTCTCTTGGCATCTTTTCAAGACAAGTGCTAGGTGATTAAGACAGGAGCTGAATGAGTCTCCATATACTGAAAAGTCATCCATGAAGACTTCCAGAAATTTCTCTACCATATCTGAGAAGATAGAGAGCATGCACCTCTGAAAGGTTGCAGGTGCATTGCACAGACCAAAAGGCATTCTCCTGTAGGCAAACACGCCAGAAGGGCAAGTGAATGCTGTTTTCTCTTGGTCCTGAGGGTCTACTGCAATTTGGTTGTAGCCTGAATAGCCATCCAAAAAGCAGTAATAATCATGGCCAGCTAGTCTTTCTAGCATTTGGTCTATGAATGGTAAAGGAAAATGATCCTTTCTGGTGGCTGTATTGAGCCTTCTGTAGTCAATACACATGCGCCACCCTGTGACTGTCCTTGTAGGAACCAGTTCATTTTTTTCATTATGAACCACTGTCATGCCTCCCTTTTTGGGAACAACTTGGAC
Organism: Arachis hypogaea; assembly: GCF_003086295.3. Lineage (NCBI taxonomy): Eukaryota > Viridiplantae > Streptophyta > Magnoliopsida > Fabales > Fabaceae > Arachis > Arachis hypogaea. The sequence goes on along the minus strand of NC_092042.1, from coordinate 36,273,529 downwards.
AGGGCTCACCCAGGGGCTATCAGAAATAGGATAAATAATCCCAGCCTCTAGTAATTTAGTGACCTCCTTCTGCACCACCTCTTTCATGGAAGGATTTAGCCTCCTCTGTGGTTGGACCACTGGTTTGGCATTATCCTCCAGTAGGATCTTGTGCATGCATCTAGCTGGGCTAATGCCCTTAAGATCACTTATGGACCACCCAAGAGCTGTCTTGTGTGTCCTTAGCACTTGAATCAGTGCTTCCTCTTCCTGTGAATTTAAAGCAGAGCTTATAATCACTGGAAAAGTGTCACTCTCTCCTAGAAATGCATATTTCAGGGATGGTGGTAGTGGTTTGAGTTCAGGCTTGGGAGGCTTATCCTCCTCCTGAGGAATTTTCGAAAATTCCTTTGCCTCCTCTAGTTCTTCTTGATCAGTTTGAGCATCCTTGAAGATGGCCTCAAGCTCTGATTCTAGGCTTTCAGTCATATTGATCTCTTCTACCAGAGAGTCAATAATGTCAGCGCCCATGCAGTCATTTGGTGTGTCTGGATGCTGCATGGCTTTTACAGCATTCAACTTGAACTCATCCTCATTGACCCTCAAGGTTACTTCCCCTTTTTGTACATCAATGAGAGTTCGTCCAGTTGCTAGGAAGGGTCTTCCTAGAATGAGAGTTGCACTCTTGTGCTCCTCCATTTCCAGCACCACAAAGTCAGTTGGAAAGGCAAATGGCCCAACCTTGACAATCATGTCCTCAATTATGCCTGATGTGTATTTAATGGAGCCATCAGCAAGTTGGAGGCATATCCGAGTTGGTTTGACTTCTCCAGTCAACCCAAGCTTTCTGATAGTGGATGCAGGTATTAGATTGATGCTTGCTCCAAGATCACATAGGGCTGTCTTGGTGCAAGCACCTTCTAATGTGCATGGTATCATAAAGCTCCCTGGATCTTGAAGCTTTTCTGGTAAGCTTTTTAGAATGACTGCACTGCATTCTTCAGTGAGAAACACTTTTTCAGTTTCTCTCCAATCCTTCTTATGACTTAAGATTTCTTTCATGAATTTAGCATAAGAGGGTATTTGCTCAAGTGCCTCTGCAAACGGAATCTTTATTTCAAGAGTCCTTAGATAGTCTGCAAAGCGGGCAAATTGCTTATCCTATTCCGCTTGGCGGAGTTTTTGAGGATAAGGCATCTTGGCTTTATATTCTTCAACCTTAGATGCTGCAGGTTTATTCCTTACAGAAGTGGTTGAAGAAGCCTTGTTAGAGGGATTACTGTCAGCACTCTCAGGTGTCTGATTCTCCCTAGGCGTTTGAACGCCAGGATTGGGAGGAAATTGGGCGTTTAACGCCAACTTTTCCCCCTTTTCTGGCGTTTGGACGCCAGAACTGGGCAAGGAATGGGCGTTTAACGCCAGCTTTCCTTCCCTTTCTGGCGTCTGAACGCCAGTGACATTCCTCTCTGGGCTCTTGCTGTCCTCAGAGGGATTTTGAACAGGAGTTTGGTTGTCCTCTGTCAATTGTTCCTTGTTTGGCTTTTTACTCTTTTGAGCAGTGTTATTCAGGGTCTTCCCACTCCTCAATTGAACTGCTTGACATTCCTCTGTTATCTGTTTAGATAATTGCTGTTTTGCTTGATTCAACTGCAGTTCTATGCTCTTGTTAGCAACTTTAGTTTCATGGAGCATCTCTTTAAAGTCTGCTAACTGTTCTGTCATCAGGAGCAATTGTTGATTAAGCTCATTTATCTGTTCTTGAGGATTAGGGTCAGTGACTACTGCCATGGCTTCCTCTTTTGGAGAGAACTCATTGCTAGAATACAAATATTGGTTTCTAGCAACAGTGTCTATAAGCTCTTGAGCTTCTTCAATTGTCTTCCTCATGTGTATAGATCCACCAGCTGAGTGGTCTAAAGACATCTGAGCTTTTTCTGTAAGCCCATAGTAGAAAATGTCTAACTGTACCCACTCTGAAAACATTTCAGAGGGACATTTCCTTAGCATACCTCTATACATCTCCCAAGCATTATAAAGGGATTCATTATCCTCTTGTTTAAAGCCTTGGATGTCCAGCCTTAGCTGTGTCATCCTTTTAGGAGGGTAAAAGTGATTCAGGAATTTGTCTGACAACTGTTTCCATGTCTTTATGCTTGCTGTAGGTTGGTTATTCAACCACCTTTTAGCTTGATCTTTTACAGCAAATGGAAACAGTAATAGTCTGTAGACATCCTGATCTACCTCTTTATCATGTACTGTGTCAGTAATTTGCAGAAACTGTGCCAGAAACTCAGTAGGTTCTTCCTGTGGAAGACCGGAATACTGTCAATTTTGCTGCACTATGATAATGAGTTGAGGATTTAGTTCAAAGCTGCTTGCTTTGATGGGAGGTGTACAGATGCTACTCCCATATGCAGCTGTAATGGGGTTAGCATATGACCCCAGAGTCCTTTTGGACTGATTAATCCCACTTAAGTCCATAATGGACAAAAGGGAAGTGATAATGATTGCAAAGAGATAAATTTTGTTGTTTTTTTTTTTTTTTGAATTTACGAAAAATAAAATAAATAAGACAAAATAAAATTAAAATAAAAAATCGAAAATCAAAAAGAAAATAAGATCAAAGCAAATTGAAAACTGAATCAATGAGTTAATTAAAAAGATTTTGAAAATAGCAATTAGAAAGATATGATTGAAAAGTTTTTATGAAAAAGAGTTGATTTTGAAAAGAGGAAAGAGAAAAACACAAAAAGACACCAAACTTAAAATTTTAGAAATCAAACACACAGTTTTCGAAAATTTTTAAAGGAGAAAAACACAAAGAGGACACCAAACATAGAATTTTTATAAATCAAAAAGGGACTAAGAACATGCAAAAATCGAAATTAAAAGAAAAACAAAAGCATGCAATTGACACCAAACTTAGAATATGAAACTAGACTCAACTAAAAGACTCTAAACCAACAAAAATAAAAAAATCCTAATCTAAGCAACAAGACAAGCCGTCAGTTGTCCAAACTCAACAATCCCCGGCAACGGCGCCAAAAACTTGGTGCACGAAATTGCAATCACACTTTTGCAACTCCGCACAACTAACCAGCAAGTGTACTGGGTCGTCCAAGTAATACCTTGCGTGAGCAAGGGTCGATCCCACAGAGATTGTCGGCTTGAAGCAAGCTATGGTTGTCTTGTAAATCTTAGTCAGGATATCAGAAATTATCAGGATTGATGGTGAAAAGCAAAAGAACATGAAATGTTACTTGTTTTGCAGTAGTGGAGAATAGGTTGAGGTTTGGAGATGCTCCATCTTCTGAATCTCTGCTTTCCTACTGTCTTCTTCTTCAAACACGCAAGTCTCCTTCCATGGCAAGCTGTATGTAGGGTTTCACCGTTGTCAATGGCTACCTCCCATCCTCTCAGTGAAAGCGATTGCATATGCTCTGTCACAGCATAGCGGAATTCATCTGTCGGTTCTCAATCAGGCCGGAATAGAATCCAATGATTCTTTTGCGTCTGTCACTAACGCCCCGCCTTCAGGAGATTGAAGCACGTCACAGTCATTCAATCATTGAATCCTACTCAGAATACCACAGACAAGGTTTAGACCTTCCGGATTCTCTTGAATGCCGCCATCAATTCTAGCTTATACCACGAAGATTCCGGTTAAAGAATCCAAGAGATAACTACTTAATCTAAGATAGAACGGAGGTGGTTGTCAAGCACGCGTTCATGGTTGAGAATGATGATGATTGTCACGGATCATCACATTCATCCGGATTAAGAACAAGTATTATCTTAGAATGGAAGCAAGCATGATTGAATGAAAAACAGTAGTAATTGCATGAATCCATCAAGACACAGCAGAGCTCCTCACCCCCAACCATGGGGTTTAGAGACTCATGCCGTGGAAAGTACACAAAGAAAGGTGTAAAGTGTCATGAGGTCATAAGTCCAAGATACAATGTCAAAAGATCCTATTAATAGTAAACTAGTAGCCTAGGGTGTACAGAAATGAGTAAATGACGTAAAAATCCACTTCCGGGTCCACTTGGTGTGTGCTTGGGCTGAGCATGAAGCTTTTATGTGTAGAGACGTTTTCTGGAGTTAAAACGCCAGTTCTCATGCCAGTTTGGGCGTTTAACTCCAAGTTTTATGCCAGTTCCGGCGTTTAACGCTGGAATTTTCTGTGGGTGACTTTGAGCGCCGGTTTGGGCCATCAAATCTTGGGCAAAGTATGAACTATCATATATTGCTGGAAAGCCCAGGATGTTTACTTTCCAATGCCGTTGAGAGCGCGCCATTGGGCTTCTGTATCTCCAGAAAATCCACTTCGAGTGCAGGGAGGTCAGAATCCAACAGCATCTGCAGTCCTTTTTGGTCTCGGAATCAGATTTTTGCTCAGGACCCTCAATTTCAGCCAGAAAATACCTAAAATCACAGAAAAACACACAAACTCATAGTAAAGTCCAGAAAAAAGTGAATTTTAGCTAAAAAAACTGAATAAAAATATACTAAAAACTAAACTAGATATACTAAAAAAAACATACTAAAAAAACAATGCCAAAAAAGCATAAA